>NC_138888.1:74233383-74660291 GCF_965194825.1 Balaenoptera physalus | reverse complement strand
ATAAACCGCTACCCTTGAACTGAATTACAAAACAGAACAGAGTCCCACGTTTAGAAAACACACTATGGCTGCTTAACGGGAAAGGTGAGGTGGGGTGATGCATAAAACAAGGGTTTCAAATTAGGTCAGATACCGTTCCATAAACCCAATATGTAATAGACAAGACCTACTCCTTGATCAGTGAATTGGACTCAACACCCCCTATTCACCGCCCAAGAATATATCTGACTAGTAAGAATCTTAAAACCTATGTTTTGATATCTCTCTGTAAGTGAGTCAAGTGTGTGTAAAGCGGCAGAAACACAGCAGTGAAAAGCAGCTAAACCCCATTATAAAAATCAATTACTTTTAAAAACCCGTGAAACAAAGACAGTGAAAGAGAGAGAAATTCTTACAAAATTCGTTCAGGGGCTGTGATGCCACCTGGATTGACCATATCTAGACCCACAGCTGATGGAGACATAAGGGTGGACACTCTTGGGTCTGAGAGGTTTGGTGAGGTTGGGTGAGGAAACGCAGACCCTTTAAAGTAATACTGCGTGATATCCATCCCATGGGTCCCAAATCTCCAGGTTCAAGGGCATCTTCCTACATCGAAAACATGCATGAGAAACCCAGAAGATGGTACACCGTGTGATCGGGAAAGGTTTCCAAAACGCACCTCATTTCTCATCTCCTTGTGCTCGGGTTCGCCATTCCAGCCGCTTTAGTAGCAATCTCCCTCCTTGCAGAATCAGCACCTTTAACCTCCTGTTCCGTACAGCTTGCAATTTGTCCTGAGGATGAACGGGAAGAGTGGGAACCAATGAGAGACAAGCTCTAGGTGTTGGGACAGGCACAGGTCACTCTACTTTCCCATCAGGAAGAAGAATTAACCACAGGCTCAGCCTGCCGCCCGGGACCAGAATAGGGCCTGAAGCAATCCTGCGCTTTTGCGGCCAGCTCCCAAGAAAGCGAGTTGAAAAATGGAGCTCAGGGGCACTGCAATTCACAAACCTGCAGACTTATAAATGATAACTCTCGTCCACAAATATATTGAGGGAAGGCAACGAAGAGGATTGGAAAGCAAGGCAGAATTGCAGGAAACAGATTTCAGGAGGGAGATTCGAATCGCCTTTAAAGCACGGGAAAAGCGGCAAAACCTCGACAATGATGCCCTTGGCCAAAAAGGGCGTATGCGTTTTTTCCTGAATATATTCAGGAAAAAACGCATACGCCCTTTTTGGCCAACCAAGCAACCTGGAAAGGCAAATCAGCGCTACAAAGAAGTCTCGCTTCCCATCGGTCAAAAGGGCCATGCTGAATAAAGTGTCAAAACCAGAAATGCAGGACAGGCCATGGAGAAACGGGAGCCTGGCTACGCTAATGGGAGGGATGTAAATTGCCAACAGCCACTCTGGAGAAGTGTACGGTGTGTCCTGAAACATCTAAAAAACTCAGCTTAGAGAGCACAGGGCACTTCCACTCATGGGCGTATAAATTGGGAAAACTAAAAATCAGCAAGACACAGGCACCCCAAAGTTTACGGCTGCTCTGTTGACAAGAACCTCCACTTCGTTACACCTTAAATATCCCAGGAAAGAGAAAAATGGATAAAGAAGTTGTGGTCCTTATGTACAATGGAATATCACTCAGCCATGAAATCAACGTCATAAGGCTAGTAGCAGCATGGTGAGTGGATTTAGGTACGACGATTCTAAGTGAAATAAGTCACACAGAAAAAGACACTTATCATAAGATATCACTTATAGAGGGAATGTATAAACCGCTACCCTTGAACTGAATTACAAAACAGAACAGAGTCCCACGTTTAGAAAACACACTATGGCTGCTTAACGGGAAAGGTGAGGTGGGGTGATGCATAAAACAAGGGTTTCAAATTAGGTCAGATACCGTTCCATAAACCCAATATGTAATAGACAAGACCTACTCCTTGATCAGTGAATTGGACTCAACACCCCCTATTCACCGCCCAAGAATATATCTGACTAGTAAGAATCTTAAAACCTATGTTTTGATATCTCTCTGTAAGTGAGTCAAGTGTGTGTAAAGCGGCAGAAACACAGCAGTGAAAAGCAGCTAAACCCCATTATAAAAATCAATTACTTTTAAAAACCCGTGAAACAAAGACAGTGAAAGAGAGAGAAATTCTTACAAAATTCGTTCAGGGGCTGTGATGCCACCTGGATTGACCATATCTAGACCCACAGCTGATGGAGACATAAGGGTGGACACTCTTGGGTCTGAGAGGTTTGGTGAGGTTGGGTGAGGAAACGCAGACCCTTTAAAGTAATACTGCGTGATATCCATCCCATGGGTCCCAAATCTCCAGGTTCAAGGGCATCTTCCTACATCGAAAACATGCATGAGAAACCCAGAAGATGGTACACCGTGTGATCGGGAAAGGTTTCCAAAACGCACCTCATTTCTCATCTCCTTGTGCTCGGGTTCGCCATTCCAGCCGCTTTAGTAGCCATCTCCCTCCTTGGAGAATCAGCACCTTTAACCTCCTGTTCCGTACAGCTTGCAATTTGTCCTGAGGATGAACGGGAAGAGTGGGAACCAATGAGAGACTAGCTCTAGGTGTTGGGACAGGCACAGGTCACTCTACTTTCCCATCAGGAAGAAGAATTAACCACAGGCTCAGCCTGCCGCCCGGGACCAGAATAGGGCCTGAAGCAATCCTGCGCTTTTGCGGCCAGCTCCCAAGAAAGCGAGTTGAAAAATGGAGCTCAGGGGCACTGCAATTCACAAACCTGCAGACTTATAAATGATAACTCTCGTCCACAAATATATTGAGGGAAGGCAACGAAGAGGATTGGAAAGCAAGGCAGAATTGCAGGAAACAGATTTCAGGAGGGAGATTCGAATCGCCTTTAAAGCACGGGAAAAGCGGCAAAACCTCGACAATGATGCCCTTGGCCAAAAAGGGCGTATGCGTTTTTTCCTGAATATATTCAGGAAAAAACGCATACGCCCTTTTTGGCCAACCAAGCAACCTGGAAAGGCAAATCAGCGCTACAAAGAAGTCTCGCTTCCCATCGGTCAAAAGGGCCATGCTGAATAAAGTGTCAAAACCAGAAATGCAGGACAGGCCATGGAGAAACGGGAGCCTGGCTACGCTGATGGGAGGGATGTAAATTGCCAACAGCCACTCTGGAGAAGTGTACGGTGTGTCCTGAAACATCTAAAAAACTCAGCTTAGAGAGCACAGGGCACTTCCACTCATGGGCGTATAAATTGGGAAAACTAAAAATCAGCAAGACACAGGCACCCCAAAGTTTACGGCTGCTCTGTTGACAAGAACCTCCACTTCGTTACACCTTAAATATCCCAGGAAAGAGAAAAATGGATAAAGAAGTTGTGGTCCTTATGTACAATGGAATATCACTCAGCCATGAAATCAACGTCATAAGGCTAGTAGCAGCATGGTGAGTGGATTTAGGTACGACGATTCTAAGTGAAATAAGTCACACAGAAAAAGACACTTATCATAAGATATCACTTATAGAGGGAATGTATAAACCGCTACCCTTGAACTGAATTACAAAACAGAACAGAGTCCCACGTTTAGAAAACACACTATGGCTGCTTAACGGGAAAGGTGAGGTGGGGTGATGCATAAAACAAGGGTTTCAAATTAGGTCAGATACCGTTCCATAAACCCAATATGTAATAGACAAGACCTACTCCTTGATCAGTGAATTGGACTCAACACCCCCTATTCACCGCCCAAGAATATATCTGACTAGTAAGAATCTTAAAACCTATGTTTTGATATCTCTCTGTAAGTGAGTCAAGTGTGTGTAAAGCGGCAGAAACACAGCAGTGAAAAGCAGCTAAACCCCATTATAAAAATCAATTACTTTTAAAAACCCGTGAAACAAAGACAGTGAAAGAGAGAGAAATTCTTACAAAATTCGTTCAGGGGCTGTGATGCCACCTGGATTGACCATATCTAGACCCACAGCTGATGGAGACATAAGGGTGGACACTCTTGGGTCTGAGAGGTTTGGTGAGGTTGGGTGAGGAAACGCAGACCCTTTAAAGTAATACTGCGTGATATCCATCCCATGGGTCCCAAATCTCCAGGTTCAAGGGCATCTTCCTACATCGAAAACATGCATGAGAAACCCAGAAGATGGTACACCGTGTGATCGGGAAAGGTTTCCAAAACGCACCTCATTTCTCATCTCCTTGTGCTCGGGTTCGCCATTCCAGCCGCTTTAGTAGCCATCTCCCTCCTTGGAGAATCAGCACCTTTAACCTCCTGTTCCGTACAGCTTGCAATTTGTCCTGAGGATGAACGGGAAGAGTGGGAACCAATGAGAGACTAGCTCTAGGTGTTGGGACAGGCACAGGTCACTCTACTTTCCCATCAGGAAGAAGAATTAACCACAGGCTCAGCCTGCCGCCCGGGACCAGAATAGGGCCTGAAGCAATCCTGCGCTTTTGCGGCCAGCTCCCAAGAAAGCGAGTTGAAAAATGGAGCTCAGGGGCACTGCAATTCACAAACCTGCAGACTTATAAATGATAACTCTCGTCCACAAATATATTGAGGGAAGGCAACGAAGAGGATTGGAAAGCAAGGCAGAATTGCAGGAAACAGATTTCAGGAGGGAGATTCGAATCGCCTTTAAAGCACGGGAAAAGCGGCAAAACCTCGACAATGATGCCCTTGGCCAAAAAGGGCGTATGCGTTTTTTCCTGAATATATTCAGGAAAAAACGCATACGCCCTTTTTGGCCAACCAAGCAACCTGGAAAGGCAAATCAGCGCTACAAAGAAGTCTCGCTTCCCATCGGTCAAAAGGGCCATGCTGAATAAAGTGTCAAAACCAGAAATGCAGGACAGGCCATGGAGAAACGGGAGCCTGGCTACGCTGATGGGAGGGATGTAAATTGCCAACAGCCACTCTGGAGAAGTGTACGGTGTGTCCTGAAACATCTAAAAAACTCAGCTTAGAGAGCACAGGGCACTTCCACTCATGGGCGTATAAATTGGGAAAACTAAAAATCAGCAAGACACAGGCACCCCAAAGTTTACGGCTGCTCTGTTGACAAGAACCTCCACTTCGTTACACCTTAAATATCCCAGGAAAGAGAAAAATGGATAAAGAAGTTGTGGTCCTTATGTACAATGGAATATCACTCAGCCATGAAATCAACGTCATAAGGCTAGTAGCAGCATGGTGAGTGGATTTAGGTACGACGATTCTAAGTGAAATAAGTCACACAGAAAAAGACACTTATCATAAGATATCACTTATAGAGGGAATGTATAAACCGCTACCCTTGAACTGAATTACAAAACAGAACAGAGTCCCACGTTTAGAAAACACACTATGGCTGCTTAACGGGAAAGGTGAGGTGGGGTGATGCATAAAACAAGGGTTTCAAATTAGGTCAGATACCGTTCCATAAACCCAATATGTAATAGACAAGACCTACTCCTTGATCAGTGAATTGGACTCAACACCCCCTATTCACCGCCCAAGAATATATCTGACTAGTAAGAATCTTAAAACCTATGTTTTGATATCTCTCTGTAAGTGAGTCAAGTGTGTGTAAAGCGGCAGAAACACAGCAGTGAAAAGCAGCTAAACCCCATTATAAAAATCAATTACTTTTAAAAACCCGTGAAACAAAGACAGTGAAAGAGAGAGAAATTCTTACAAAATTCGTTCAGGGGCTGTGATGCCACCTGGATTGACCATATCTAGACCCACAGCTGATGGAGACATAAGGGTGGACACTCTTGGGTCTGAGAGGTTTGGTGAGGTTGGGTGAGGAAACGCAGACCCTTTAAAGTAATACTGCGTGATATCCATCCCATGGGTCCCAAATCTCCAGGTTCAAGGGCATCTTCCTACATCGAAAACATGCATGAGAAACCCAGAAGATGGTACACCGTGTGATCGGGAAAGGTTTCCAAAACGCACCTCATTTCTCATCTCCTTGTGCTCGGGTTCGCCATTCCAGCCGCTTTAGTAGCCATCTCCCTCCTTGGAGAATCAGCACCTTTAACCTCCTGTTCCGTACAGCTTGCAATTTGTCCTGAGGATGAACGGGAAGAGTGGGAACCAATGAGAGACTAGCTCTAGGTGTTGGGACAGGCACAGGTCACTCTACTTTCCCATCAGGAAGAAGAATTAACCACAGGCTCAGCCTGCCGCCCGGGACCAGAATAGGGCCTGAAGCAATCCTGCGCTTTTGCGGCCAGCTCCCAAGAAAGCGAGTTGAAAAATGGAGCTCAGGGGCACTGCAATTCACAAACCTGCAGACTTATAAATGATAACTCTCGTCCACAAATATATTGAGGGAAGGCAACGAAGAGGATTGGAAAGCAAGGCAGAATTGCAGGAAACAGATTTCAGGAGGGAGATTCGAATCGCCTTTAAAGCACGGGAAAAGCGGCAAAACCTCGACAATGATGCCCTTGGCCAAAAAGGGCGTATGCGTTTTTTCCTGAATATATTCAGGAAAAAACGCATACGCCGTTTTTGGCCAACCAAGCAACCTGGAAAGGCAAATCAGCGCTACAAAGAAGTCTCGCTTCCCATCGGTCAAAAGGGCCATGCTGAATAAAGTGTCAAAACCAGAAATGCAGGACAGGCCATGGAGAAACGGGAGCCTGGCTACGCTGATGGGAGGGATGTAAATTGCCAACAGCCACTCTGGAGAAGTGTACGGTGTGTCCTGAAACATCTAAAAAACTCAGCTTAGAGAGCACAGGGCACTTCCACTCATGGGCGTATAAATTGGGAAAACTAAAAATCAGCAAGACACAGGCACCCCAAAGTTTACGGCTGCTCTGTTGACAAGAACCTCCACTTCGTTACACCTTAAATATCCCAGGAAAGAGAAAAATGGATAAAGAAGTTGTGGTCCTTATGTACAATGGAATATCACTCAGCCATGAAATCAACGTCATAAGGCTAGTAGCAGCATGATGAGTGGATTTAGGTACGACGATTCTAAGTGAAATAAGTCACACAGAAAAAGACACTTATCATAAGATATCACTTATAGAGGGAATGTATAAACCGCTACCCTTGAACTGAATTACAAAACAGAACAGAGTCCCACGTTTAGAAAACACACTATGGCTGCTTAACGGGAAAGGTGAGGTGGGGTGATGCATAAAACAAGGGTTTCAAATTAGGTCAGATACCGTTCCATAAACCCAATATGTAATAGACAAGACCTACTCCTTGATCAGTGAATTGGACTCAACACCCCCTATTCACCGCCCAAGAATATATCTGACTAGTAAGAAGCTTAAAACCTATGTTTTGATATCTCTCTGTAAGTGAGTCAAGTGGGTGTAAAGCGGCAGAAACACAGCAGTGAAAAGCAGCTAAACCCCATTATAAAAATCAATTACTTTTAAAAACCCGTGAAACAAAGACAGTGAAAGAGAGAGAAATTCTTACAAAATTCGTTCAGGGGCTGTGATGCCACCTGGATTGACCATATCTAGACCCACAGCTGATGGAGACATAAGGGTGGACACTCTTGGGTCTGAGAGGTTTGGTGAGGTTGGGTGAGGAAACGCAGACCCTTTAAAGTAATACTGCGTGATATCCATCCCATGGGTCCCAAATCTCCAGGTTCAAGGGCATCTTCCTACATCGAAAACATGCATGAGAAACCCAGAAGATGGTACACCGTGTGATCGGGAAAGGTTTCCAAAACGCACCTCATTTCTCATCTCCTTGTGCTCGGGTTCGCCATTCCAGCCGCTTTAGTAGCCATCTCCCTCCTTGGAGAATCAGCACCTTTAACCTCCTGTTCCGTACAGCTTGCAATTTGTCCTGAGGATGAACGGGAAGAGTGGGAACCAATGAGAGACTAGCTCTAGGTGTTGGGACAGGCACAGGTCACTCTACTTTCCCATCAGGAAGAAGAATTAACCACAGGCTCAGCCTGCCGCCCGGGACCAGAATAGGGCCTGAAGCAATCCTGCGCTTTTGCGGCCAGCTCCCAAGAAAGCGAGTTGAAAAATGGAGCTCAGGGGCACTGCAATTCACAAACCTGCAGACTTATAAATGATAACTCTCGTCCACAAATATATTGAGGGAAGGCAACGAAGAGGATTGGAAAGCAAGGCAGAATTGCAGGAAACAGATTTCAGGAGGGAGATTCGAATCGCCTTTAAAGCACGGGAAAAGCGGCAAAACCTCGACAATGATGCCCTTGGCCAAAAAGGGCGTATGCGTTTTTTCCTGAATATATTCAGGAAAAAACGCATACGCCCTTTTTGGCCAACCAAGCAACCTGGAAAGGCAAATCAGCGCTACAAAGAAGTCTCGCTTCCCATCGGTCAAAAGGGCCATGCTGAATAAAGTGTCAAAACCAGAAATGCAGGACAGGCCATGGAGAAACGGGAGCCTGGCTACGCTGATGGGAGGGATGTAAATTGCCAACAGCCACTCTGGAGAAGTGTACGGTGTGTCCTGAAACATCTAAAAAACTCAGCTTAGAGAGCACAGGGCACTTCCACTCATGGGCGTATAAATTGGGAAAACTAAAAATCAGCAAGACACAGGCACCCCAAAGTTTACGGCTGCTCTGTTGACAAGAACCTCCACTTCGTTACACCTTAAATATCCCAGGAAAGAGAAAAATGGATAAAGAAGTTGTGGTCCTTATGTACAATGGAATATCACTCAGCCATGAAATCAACGTCATAAGGCTAGTAGCAGCATGATGAGTGGATTTAGGTACGACGATTCTAAGTGAAATAAGTCACACAGAAAAAGACACTTATCATAAGATATCACTTATAGAGGGAATGTATAAACCGCTACCCTTGAACTGAATTACAAAACAGAACAGAGTCCCACGTTTAGAAAACACACTATGGCTGCTTAACGGGAAAGGTGAGGTGGGGTGATGCATAAAACAAGGGTTTCAAATTAGGTCAGATACCGTTCCATAAACCCAATATGTAATAGACAAGACCTACTCCTTGATCAGTGAATTGGACTCAACACCCCCTATTCACCGCCCAAGAATATATCTGACTAGTAAGAAGCTTAAAACCTATGTTTTGATATCTCTCTGTAAGTGAGTCAAGTGGGTGTAAAGCGGCAGAAACACAGCAGTGAAAAGCAGCTAAACCCCATTATAAAAATCAATTACTTTTAAAAACCCGTGAAACAAAGACAGTGAAAGAGAGAGAAATTCTTACAAAATTCGTTCAGGGGCTGTGATGCCACCTGGATTGACCATATCTAGACCCACAGCTGATGGAGACATAAGGGTGGACACTCTTGGGTCTGAGAGGTTTGGTGAGGTTGGGTGAGGAAACGCAGACCCTTTAAAGTAATACTGCGTGATATCCATCCCATGGGTCCCAAATCTCCAGGTTCAAGGGCATCTTCCTACATCGAAAACATGCATGAGAAACCCAGAAGATGGTACACCGTGTGATCGGGAAAGGTTTCCAAAACGCACCTCATTTCTCATCTCCTTGTGCTCGGGTTCGCCATTCCAGCCGCTTTAGTAGCCATCTCCCTCCTTGGAGAATCAGCACCTTTAACCTCCTGTTCCGTACAGCTTGCAATTTGTCCTGAGGATGAACGGGAAGAGTGGGAACCAATGAGAGACTAGCTCTAGGTGTTGGGACAGGCACAGGTCACTCTACTTTCCCATCAGGAAGAAGAATTAACCACAGGCTCAGCCTGCCGCCCGGGACCAGAATAGGGCCTGAAGCAATCCTGCGCTTTTGCGGCCAGCTCCCAAAAAAGCGAGTTGAAAAATGGAGCTCAGGGGCACTGCAATTCACAAACCTGCAGACTTATAAATGATAACTCTCGTCCACAAATATATTGAGGGAAGGAAACGAAGAGGATTGGAAAGCAAGGCAGAATTGCAGGAAACAGATTTCAGGAGGGAGATTCGAATCGCCTTTAAAGCACGGGAAAAGCGGCAAAACCTCGACAATGATGCCCTTGGCCAAAAAGGGCGTATGCGTTTTTTCCTGAATATATTCAGGAAAAAACGCATACGCCCTTTTTGGCCAACCAAGCAACCTGGAAAGGCAAATCAGCGCTACAAAGAAGTCTCGCTTCCCATCGGTCAAAAGGGCCATGCTGAATAAAGTGTCAAAACCAGAAATGCAGGACAGGCCATGGAGAAACGGGAGCCTGGCTACGCTGATGGGAGGGATGTAAATTGCCAACAGCCACTCTGGAGAAGTGTACGGTGTGTCCTGAAACATCTAAAAAACTCAGCTTAGAGAGCACAGGGCACTTCCACTCAGGGGCGTATAAATTGGGAAAACTAAAAATCAGCAAGACACAGGCACCCCAAAGTTTACGGCTGCTCTGTTGACAAGAACCTCCACTTCGTTACACCTTAAATATCCCAGGAAAGAGAAAAATGGATAAAGAAGTTGTGGTCCTTATGTACAATGGAATATCACTCAGCCATGAAATCAACGTCATAAGGCTAGTAGCAGCATGATGAGTGGATTTAGGTACGACGATTCTAAGTGAAATAAGTCACACAGAAAAAGACACTTATCATAAGATATCACTTATAGAGGGAATGTATAAACCGCTACCCTTGAACTGAATTACAAAACAGAACAGAGTCCCACGTTTAGAAAACACACTATGGCTGCTTAACGGGAAAGGTGAGGTGGGGTGATGCATAAAACAAGGGTTTCAAATTAGGTCAGATACCGTTCCATAAACCCAATATGTAATAGACAAGACCTACTCCTTGATCAGTGAATTGGACTCAACACCCCCTATTCACCGCCCAAGAATATATCTGACTAGTAAGAATCTTAAAACCTATGTTTTGATATCTCTCTGTAAGTGAGTCAAGTGGGTGTAAAGCGGCAGAAACACAGCAGTGAAAAGCAGCTAAACCCCATTATAAAAATCAATTACTTTTAAAAACCCGTGAAACAAAGACAGTGAAAGAGAGAGAAATTCTTACAAAATTCGTTCAGGGGCTGTGATGCCACCTGGATTGACCATATCTAGACCCACAGCTGATGGAGACATAAGGGTGGACACTCTTGGGGCTGAGAGGTTTGGTGAGGTTGGGTGAGGAAACGCAGACCCTTTAAAGTAATACTGCGTGATATCCATCCCATGGGTCCCAAATCTCCAGGTTCAAGGGCATCTTCCTACATCGAAAACATGCATGAGAAACCCAGAAGATGGTACACCGTGTGATCGGGAAAGGTTTCCAAAACGCACCTCATTTCTCATCTCCTTGTGCTCGGGTTCGCCATTCCAGCCGCTTTAGTAGCCATCTCCCTCCTTGGAGAATCAGCACCTTTAACCTCCTGTTCCGTACAGCTTGCAATTTGTCCTGAGGATGAACGGGAAGAGTGGGAACCAATGAGAGACTAGCTCTAGGTGTTGGGACAGGCACAGGTCACTCTACTTTCCCATCAGGAAGAAGAATTAACCACAGGCTCAGCCTGCCGCCCGGGACCAGAATAGGGCCTGAAGCAATCCTGCGCTTTTGCGGCCAGCTCCCAAGAAAGCGAGTTGAAAAATGGAGCTCAGGGGCACTGCAATTCACAAACCTGCAGACTTATAAATGATAACTCTCGTCCACAAATATATTGAGGGAAGGCAACGAAGAGGATTGGAAAGCAAGGCAGAATTGCAGGAAACAGATTTCAGGAGGGAGATTCGAATCGCCTTTAAAGCACGGGAAAAGCGGCAAAACCTCGACAATGATGCCCTTGGCCAAAAAGGGCGTATGCGTTTTTTCCTGAATATATTCAGGAAAAAACGCATACGCCCTTTTTGGCCAACCAAGCAACCTGGAAAGGCAAATCAGCGCTACAAAGAAGTCTCGCTTCCCATCGGTCAAAAGGGCCATGCTGAATAAAGTGTCAAAACCAGAAATGCAGGACAGGCCATGGAGAAACGGGAGCCTGGCTACGCTGATGGGAGGGATGTAAATTGCCAACAGCCACTCTGGAGAAGTGTACGGTGTGTCCTGAAACATCTAAAAAACTCAGCTTAGAGAGCACAGGGCACTTCCACTCATGGGCGTATAAATTGGGAAAACTAAAAATCAGCAAGACACAGGCACCCCAAAGTTTACGGCTGCTCTGTTGACAAGAACCTCCACTTCGTTACACCTTAAATATCCCAGGAAAGAGAAAAATGGATAAAGAAGTTGTGGTCCTTATGTACAATGGAATATCACTCAGCCATGAAATCAACGTCATAAGGCTAGTAGCAGCATGATGAGTGGATTTAGGTACGACGATTCTAAGTGAAATAAGTCACACAGAAAAAGACACTTATCATAAGATATCACTTATAGAGGGAATGTATAAACCGCTACCCTTGAACTGAATTACAAAACAGAACAGAGTCCCACGTTTAGAAAACACACTATGGCTGCTTAACGGGAAAGGTGAGGTGGGGTGATGCATAAAACAAGGGTTTCAAATTAGGTCAGATACCGTTCCATAAACCCAATATGTAATAGACAAGACCTACTCCTTGATCAGTGAATTGGACTCAACACCCCCTATTCACCGCCCAAGAATATATCTGACTAGTAAGAATCTTAAAACCTATGTTTTGATATCTCTCTGTAAGTGAGTCAAGTGTGTGTAAAGCGGCAGAAACACAGCAGTGAAAAGCAGCTAAACCCCATTATAAAAATCAATTACTTTTAAAAACCCGTGAAACAAAGACAGTGAAAGAGAGAGAAATTCTTACAAAATTCGTTCAGGGGCTGTGATGCCACCTGGATTGACCATATCTAGACCCACAGCTGATGGAGACATAAGGGTGGACACTCTTGGGTCTGAGAGGTTTGGTGAGGTTGGGTGAGGAAACGCAGACCCTTTAAAGTAATACTGCGTGATATCCATCCCATGGGTCCCAAATCTCCAGGTTCAAGGGCATCTTCCTACATCGAAAACATGCATGAGAAACCCAGAAGATGGTACACCGTGTGATCGGGAAAGGTTTCCAAAACGCACCTCATTTCTCATCTCCTTGTGCTCGGGTTCGCCATTCCAGCCGCTTTAGTAGCCATCTCCCTCCTTGGAGAATCAGCACCTTTAACCTCCTGTTCCGTACAGCTTGCAATTTGTCCTGAGGATGAACGGGAAGAGTGGGAACCAATGAGAGACTAGCTCTAGGTGTTGGGACAGGCACAGGTCACTCTACTTTCCCATCAGGAAGAAGAATTAACCACAGGCTCAGCCTGCCGCCCGGGACCAGAATAGGGCCTGAAGCAATCCTGCGCTTTTGCGGCCAGCTCCCAAGAAAGCGAGTTGAAAAATGGAGCTCAGGGGCACTGCAATTCACAAACCTGCAGACTTATAAATGATAACTCTCGTCCACAAATATATTGAGGGAAGGCAACGAAGAGGATTGGAAAGCAAGGCAGAATTGCAGGAAACAGATTTCAGGAGGGAGATTCGAATCGCCTTTAAAGCACGGGAAAAGCGGCAAAACCTCGACAATGATGCCCTTGGCCAAAAAGGGCGTATGCGTTTTTTCCTGAATATATTCAGGAAAAAACGCATACGCCCTTTTTGGCCAACCAAGCAACCTGGAAAGGCAAATCAGCGCTACAAAGAAGTCTCGCTTCCCATCGGTCAAAAGGGCCATGCTGAATAAAGTGTCAAAACCAGAAATGCAGGACAGGCCATGGAGAAACGGGAGCCTGGCTACGCTGATGGGAGGGATGTAAATTGCCAACAGCCACTCTGGAGAAGTGTACGGTGTGTCCTGAAACATCTAAAAAACTCAGCTTAGAGAGCACAGGGCACTTCCACTCATGGGCGTATAAATTGGGAAAACTAAAAATCAGCAAGACACAGGCACCCCAAAGTTTACGGCTGCTCTGTTGACAAGAACCTCCACTTCGTTACACCTTAAATATCCCAGGAAAGAGAAAAATGGATAAAGAAGTTGTGGTCCTTATGTACAATGGAATATCACTCAGCCATGAAATCAACGTCATAAGGCTAGTAGCAGCATGGTGAGTGGATTTAGGTACGACGATTCTAAGTGAAATAAGTCACACAGAAAAAGACACTTATCATAAGATATCACTTATAGAGGGAATGTATAAACCGCTACCCTTGAACTGAATTACAAAACAGAACAGAGTCCCACGTTTAGAAAACACACTATGGCTGCTTAACGGGAAAGGTGAGGTGGGGTGATGCATAAAACAAGGGTTTCAAATTAGGTCAGATACCGTTCCATAAACCCAATATGTAATAGACAAGACCTACTCCTTGATCAGTGAATTGGACTCAACACCCCCTATTCACCGCCCAAGAATATATCTGACTAGTAAGAATCTTAAAACCTATGTTTTGATATCTCTCTGTAAGTGAGTCAAGTGTGTGTAAAGCGGCAGAAACACAGCAGTGAAAAGCAGCTAAACCCCATTATAAAAATCAATTACTTTTAAAAACCCGTGAAACAAAGACAGTGAAAGAGAGAGAAATTCTTACAAAATTCGTTCAGGGGCTGTGATGCCACCTGGATTGACCATATCTAGACCCACAGCTGATGGAGACATAAGGGTGGACACTCTTGGGTCTGAGAGGTTTGGTGAGGTTGGGTGAGGAAACGCAGACCCTTTAAAGTAATACTGCGTGATATCCATCCCATGGGTCCCAAATCTCCAGGTTCAAGGGCATCTTCCTACATCGAAAACATGCATGAGAAACCCAGAAGATGGTACACCGTGTGATCGGGAAAGGTTTCCAAAACGCACCTCATTTCTCATCTCCTTGTGCTCGGGTTCGCCATTCCAGCCGCTTTAGTAGCCATCTCCCTCCTTGGAGAATCAGCACCTTTAACCTCCTGTTCCGTACAGCTTGCAATTTGTCCTGAGGATGAACGGGAAGAGTGGGAACCAATGAGAGACTAGCTCTAGGTGTTGGGACAGGCACAGGTCACTCTACTTTCCCATCAGGAAGAAGAATTAACCACAGGCTCAGCCTGCCGCCCGGGACCAGAATAGGGCCTGAAGCAATCCTGCGCTTTTGCGGCCAGCTCCCAAGAAAGCGAGTTGAAAAATGGAGCTCAGGGGCACTGCAATTCACAAACCTGCAGACTTATAAATGATAACTCTCGTCCACAAATATATTGAGGGAAGGCAACGAAGAGGATTGGAAAGCAAGGCAGAATTGCAGGAAACAGATTTCAGGAGGGAGATTCGAATCGCCTTTAAAGCACGGGAAAAGCGGCAAAACCTCGACAATGATGCCCTTGGCCAAAAAGGGCGTATGCGTTTTTTCCTGAATATATTCAGGAAAAAACGCATACGCCCTTTTTGGCCAACCAAGCAACCTGGAAAGGCAAATCAGCGCTACAAAGAAGTCTCGCTTCCCATCGGTCAAAAGGGCCATGCTGAATAAAGTGTCAAAACCAGAAATGCAGGACAGGCCATGGAGAAACGGGAGCCTGGCTACGCTGATGGGAGGGATGTAAATTGCCAACAGCCACTCTGGAGAAGTGTACGGTGTGTCCTGAAACATCTAAAAAACTCAGCTTAGAGAGCACAGGGCACTTCCACTCATGGGCGTATAAATTGGGAAAACTAAAAATCAGCAAGACACAGGCACCCCAAAGTTTACGGCTGCTCTGTTGACAAGAACCTCCACTTCGTTACACCTTAAATATCCCAGGAAAGAGAAAAATGGATAAAGAAGTTGTGGTCCTTATGTACAATGGAATATCACTCAGCCATGAAATCAACGTCATAAGGCTAGTAGCAGCATGATGAGTGGATTTAGGTACGACGATTCTAAGTGAAATAAGTCACACAGAAAAAGACACTTATCATAAGATATCACTTATAGAGGGAATGTATAAACCGCTACCCTTGAACTGAATTACAAAACAGAACAGAGTCCCACGTTTAGAAAACACACTATGGCTGCTTAACGGGAAAGGTGAGGTGGGGTGATGCATAAAACAAGGGTTTCAAATTAGGTCAGATACCGTTCCATAAACCCAATATGTAATAGACAAGACCTACTCCTTGATCAGTGAATTGGACTCAACACCCCCTATTCACCGCCCAAGAATATATCTGACTAGTAAGAAGCTTAAAACCTATGTTTTGATATCTCTCTGTAAGTGAGTCAAGTGGGTGTAAAGCGGCAGAAACACAGCAGTGAAAAGCAGCTAAACCCCATTATAAAAATCAATTACTTTTAAAAACCCGTGAAACAAAGACAGTGAAAGAGAGAGAAATTCTTACAAAATTCGTTCAGGGGCTGTGATGCCACCTGGATTGACCATATCTAGACCCACAGCTGATGGAGACATAAGGGTGGACACTCTTGGGTCTGAGAGGTTTGGTGAGGTTGGGTGAGGAAACGCAGACCCTTTAAAGTAATACTGCGTGATATCCATCCCATGGGTCCCAAATCTCCAGGTTCAAGGGCATCTTCCTACATCGAAAACATGCATGAGAAACCCAGAAGATGGTACACCGTGTGATCGGGAAAGGTTTCCAAAACGCACCTCATTTCTCATCTCCTTGTGCTCGGGTTCGCCATTCCAGCCGCTTTAGTAGCCATCTCCCTCCTTGGAGAATCAGCACCTTTAACCTCCTGTTCCGTACAGCTTGCAATTTGTCCTGAGGATGAACGGGAAGAGTGGGAACCAATGAGAGACTAGCTCTAGGTGTTGGGACAGGCACAGGTCACTCTACTTTCCCATCAGGAAGAAGAATTAACCACAGGCTCAGCCTGCCGCCCGGGACCAGAATAGGGCCTGAAGCAATCCTGCGCTTTTGCGGCCAGCTCCCAAGAAAGCGAGTTGAAAAATGGAGCTCAGGGGCACTGCAATTCACAAACCTGCAGACTTATAAATGATAACTCTCGTCCACAAATATATTGAGGGAAGGCAACGAAGAGGATTGGAAAGCAAGGCAGAATTGCAGGAAACAGATTTCAGGAGGGAGATTCGAATCGCCTTTAAAGCACGGGAAAAGCGGCAAAACCTCGACAATGATGCCCTTGGCCAAAAAGGGCGTATGCGTTTTTTCCTGAATATATTCAGGAAAAAACGCATACGCCCTTTTTGGCCAACCAAGCAACCTGGAAAGGCAAATCAGCGCTACAAAGAAGTCTCGCTTCCCATCGGTCAAAAGGGCCATGCTGAATAAAGTGTCAAAACCAGAAATGCAGGACAGGCCATGGAGAAACGGGAGCCTGGCTACGCTGATGGGAGGGATGTAAATTGCCAACAGCCACTCTGGAGAAGTGTACGGTGTGTCCTGAAACATCTAAAAAACTCAGCTTAGAGAGCACAGGGCACTTCCACTCATGGGCGTATAAATTGGGAAAACTAAAAATCAGCAAGACACAGGCACCCCAAAGTTTACGGCTGCTCTGTTGACAAGAACCTCCACTTCGTTACACCTTAAATATCCCAGGAAAGAGAAAAATGGATAAAGAAGTTGTGGTCCTTATGTACAATGGAATATCACTCAGCCATGAAATCAACGTCATAAGGCTAGTAGCAGCATGATGAGTGGATTTAGGTACGACGATTCTAAGTGAAATAAGTCACACAGAAAAAGACACTTATCATAAGATATCACTTATAGAGGGAATGTATAAACCGCTACCCTTGAACTGAATTACAAAACAGAACAGAGTCCCACGTTTAGAAAACACACTATGGCTGCTTAACGGGAAAGGTGAGGTGGGGTGATGCATAAAACAAGGGTTTCAAATTAGGTCAGATACCGTTCCATAAACCCAATATGTAATAGACAAGACCTACTCCTTGATCAGTGAATTGGACTCAACACCCCCTATTCACCGCCCAAGAATATATCTGACTAGTAAGAAGCTTAAAACCTATGTTTTGATATCTCTCTGTAAGTGAGTCAAGTGGGTGTAAAGCGGCAGAAACACAGCAGTGAAAAGCAGCTAAACCCCATTATAAAAATCAATTACTTTTAAAAACCCGTGAAACAAAGACAGTGAAAGAGAGAGAAATTCTTACAAAATTCGTTCAGGGGCTGTGATGCCACCTGGATTGACCATATCTAGACCCACAGCTGATGGAGACATAAGGGTGGACACTCTTGGGTCTGAGAGGTTTGGTGAGGTTGGGTGAGGAAACGCAGACCCTTTAAAGTAATACTGCGTGATATCCATCCCATGGGTCCCAAATCTCCAGGTTCAAGGGCATCTTCCTACATCGAAAACATGCATGAGAAACCCAGAAGATGGTACACCGTGTGATCGGGAAAGGTTTCCAAAACGCACCTCATTTCTCATCTCCTTGTGCTCGGGTTCGCCATTCCAGCCGCTTTAGTAGCCATCTCCCTCCTTGGAGAATCAGCACCTTTAACCTCCTGTTCCGTACAGCTTGCAATTTGTCCTGAGGATGAACGGGAAGAGTGGGAACCAATGAGAGACTAGCTCTAGGTGTTGGGACAGGCACAGGTCACTCTACTTTCCCATCAGGAAGAAGAATTAACCACAGGCTCAGCCTGCCGCCCGGGACCAGAATAGGGCCTGAAGCAATCCTGCGCTTTTGCGGCCAGCTCCCAAAAAAGCGAGTTGAAAAATGGAGCTCAGGGGCACTGCAATTCACAAACCTGCAGACTTATAAATGATAACTCTCGTCCACAAATATATTGAGGGAAGGAAACGAAGAGGATTGGAAAGCAAGGCAGAATTGCAGGAAACAGATTTCAGGAGGGAGATTCGAATCGCCTTTAAAGCACGGGAAAAGCGGCAAAACCTCGACAATGATGCCCTTGGCCAAAAAGGGCGTATGCGTTTTTTCCTGAATATATTCAGGAAAAAACGCATACGCCCTTTTTGGCCAACCAAGCAACCTGGAAAGGCAAATCAGCGCTACAAAGAAGTCTCGCTTCCCATCGGTCAAAAGGGCCATGCTGAATAAAGTGTCAAAACCAGAAATGCAGGACAGGCCATGGAGAAACGGGAGCCTGGCTACGCTGATGGGAGGGATGTAAATTGCCAACAGCCACTCTGGAGAAGTGTACGGTGTGTCCTGAAACATCTAAAAAACTCAGCTTAGAGAGCACAGGGCACTTCCACTCAGGGGCGTATAAATTGGGAAAACTAAAAATCAGCAAGACACAGGCACCCCAAAGTTTACGGCTGCTCTGTTGACAAGAACCTCCACTTCGTTACACCTTAAATATCCCAGGAAAGAGAAAAATGGATAAAGAAGTTGTGGTCCTTATGTACAATGGAATATCACTCAGCCATGAAATCAACGTCATAAGGCTAGTAGCAGCATGATGAGTGGATTTAGGTACGACGATTCTAAGTGAAATAAGTCACACAGAAAAAGACACTTATCATAAGATATCACTTATAGAGGGAATGTATAAACCGCTACCCTTGAACTGAATTACAAAACAGAACAGAGTCCCACGTTTAGAAAACACACTATGGCTGCTTAACGGGAAAGGTGAGGTGGGGTGATGCATAAAACAAGGGTTTCAAATTAGGTCAGATACCGTTCCATAAACCCAATATGTAATAGACAAGACCTACTCCTTGATCAGTGAATTGGACTCAACACCCCCTATTCACCGCCCAAGAATATATCTGACTAGTAAGAATCTTAAAACCTATGTTTTGATATCTCTCTGTAAGTGAGTCAAGTGTGTGTAAAGCGGCAGAAACACAGCAGTGAAAAGCAGCTAAACCCCATTATAAAAATCAATTACTTTTAAAAACCCGTGAAACAAAGACAGTGAAAGAGAGAGAAATTCTTACAAAATTCGTTCAGGGGCTGTGATGCCACCTGGATTGACCATATCTAGACCCACAGCTGATGGAGACATAAGGGTGGACACTCTTGGGGCTGAGAGGTTTGGTGAGGTTGGGTGAGGAAACGCAGACCCTTTAAAGTAATACTGCGTGATATCCATCCCATGGGTCCCAAATCTCCAGGTTCAAGGGCATCTTCCTACATCGAAAACATGCATGAGAAACCCAGAAGATGGTACACCGTGTGATCGGGAAAGGTTTCCAAAACGCACCTCATTTCTCATCTCCTTGTGCTCGGGTTCGCCATTCCAGCCGCTTTAGTAGCAATCTCCCTCCTTGCAGAATCAGCACCTTTAACCTCCTGTTCCGTACAGCTTGCAATTTGTCCTGAGGATGAACGGGAAGAGTGGGAACCAATGAGAGACAAGCTCTAGGTGTTGGGACAGGCACAGGTCACTCTACTTTCCCATCAGGAAGAAGAATTAACCACAGGCTCAGCCTGCCGCCCGGGACCAGAATAGGGCCTGAAGCAATCCTGCGCTTTTGCGGCCAGCTCCCAAGAAAGCGAGTTGAAAAATGGAGCTCAGGGGCACTGCAATTCACAAACCTGCAGACTTATAAATGATAACTCTCGTCCACAAATATATTGAGGGAAGGCAACGAAGAGGATTGGAAAGCAAGGCAGAATTGCAGGAAACAGATTTCAGGAGGGAGATTCGAATCGCCTTTAAAGCACGGGAAAAGCGGCAAAACCTCGACAATGATGCCCTTGGCCAAAAAGGGCGTATGCGTTTTTTCCTGAATATATTCAGGAAAAAACGCATACGCCCTTTTTGGCCAACCAAGCAACCTGGAAAGGCAAATCAGCGCTACAAAGAAGTCTCGCTTCCCATCGGTCAAAAGGGCCATGCTGAATAAAGTGTCAAAACCAGAAATGCAGGACAGGCCATGGAGAAACGGGAGCCTGGCTACGCTGATGGGAGGGATGTAAATTGCCAACAGCCACTCTGGAGAAGTGTACGGTGTGTCCTGAATCATCTAAAAAAATCAGCTTAGAGAACACAGGGCACTTCCACTCATGGGCGTATAAATTGGGAAAACTAAAAATCAGCAAGACACAGGCACCCCAAAGTTTACGGCTGCTCTGTTGACAAGAACCTCCACTTCGTTACACCTTAAATATCCCAGGAAAGAGAAAAATGGATAAAGAAGTTGTGGTCCTTATGTACAATGGAATATCACTCAGCCATGAAATCAACGTCATAAGGCTAGTAGCAGCATGATGAGTGGATTTAGGTACGACGATTCTAAGTGAAATAAGTCACACAGAAAAAGACACTTATCATAAGATATCACTTATAGAGGGAATGTATAAACCGCTACCCTTGAACTGAATTACAAAACAGAACAGAGTCCCACGTTTAGAAAACACACTATGGCTGCTTAACGGGAAAGGTGAGGTGGGGTGATGCATAAAACAAGGGTTTCAAATTAGGTCAGATACCGTTCCATAAACCCAATATGTAATAGACAAGACCTACTCCTTGATCAGTGAATTGGACTCAACACCCCCTATTCACCGCCCAAGAATATATCTGACTAGTAAGAATCTTAAAACCTATGTTTTGATATCTCTCTGTAAGTGAGTCAAGTGTGTGTAAAGCGGCAGAAACACAGCAGTGAAAAGCAGCTAAACCCCATTATAAAAATCAATTACTTTTAAAAACCCGTGAAACAAAGACAGTGAAAGAGAGAGAAATTCTTACAAAATTCGTTCAGGGGCTGTGATGCCACCTGGATTGACCATATCTAGACCCACAGCTGATGGAGACATAAGGGTGGACACTCTTGGGGCTGAGAGGTTTGGTGAGGTTGGGTGAGGAAACGCAGACCCTTTAAAGTAATACTGCGTGATATCCATCCCATGGGTCCCAAATCTCCAGGTTCAAGGGCATCTTCCTACATCGAAAACATGCATGAGAAACCCAGAAGATGGTACACCGTGTGATCGGGAAAGGTTTCCAAAACGCACCTCATTTCTCATCTCCTTGTGCTCGGGTTCGCCATTCCAGCCGCTTTAGTAGCAATCTCCCTCCTTGCAGAATCAGCACCTTTAACCTCCTGTTCCGTACAGCTTGCAATTTGTCCTGAGGATGAACGGGAAGAGTGGGAACCAATGAGAGACAAGCTCTAGGTGTTGGGACAGGCACAGGTCACTCTACTTTCCCATCAGGAAGAAGAATTAACCACAGGCTCAGCCTGCCGCCCGGGACCAGAATAGGGCCTGAAGCAATCCTGCGCTTTTGCGGCCAGCTCCCAAGAAAGCGAGTTGAAAAATGGAGCTCAGGGGCACTGCAATTCACAAACCTGCAGACTTATAAATGATAACTCTCGTCCACAAATATATTGAGGGAAGGCAACGAAGAGGATTGGAAAGCAAGGCAGAATTGCAGGAAACAGATTTCAGGAGGGAGATTCGAATCGCCTTTAAAGCACGGGAAAAGCGGCAAAACCTCGACAATGATGCCCTTGGCCAAAAAGGGCGTATGCGTTTTTTCCTGAATATATTCAGGAAAAAACGCATACGCCCTTTTTGGCCAACCAAGCAACCTGGAAAGGCAAATCAGCGCTACAAAGAAGTCTCGCTTCCCATCGGTCAAAAGGGCCATGCTGAATAAAGTGTCAAAACCAGAAATGCAGGACAGGCCATGGAGAAACGGGAGCCTGGCTACGCTAATGGGAGGGATGTAAATTGCCAACAGCCACTCTGGAGAAGTGTACGGTGTGTCCTGAAACATCTAAAAAACTCAGCTTAGAGAGCACAGGGCACTTCCACTCATGGGCGTATAAATTGGGAAAACTAAAAATCAGCAAGACACAGGCACCCCAAAGTTTACGGCTGCTCTGTTGACAAGAACCTCCACTTCGTTACACCTTAAATATCCCAGGAAAGAGAAAAATGGATAAAGAAGTTGTGGTCCTTATGTACAATGGAATATCACTCAGCCATGAAATCAACGTCATAAGGCTAGTAGCAGCATGGTGAGTGGATTTAGGTACGACGATTCTAAGTGAAATAAGTCACACAGAAAAAGACACTTATCATAAGATATCACTTATAGAGGGAATGTATAAACCGCTACCCTTGAACTGAATTACAAAACAGAACAGAGTCCCACGTTTAGAAAACACACTATGGCTGCTTAACGGGAAAGGTGAGGTGGGGTGATGCATAAAACAAGGGTTTCAAATTAGGTCAGATACCGTTCCATAAACCCAATATGTAATAGACAAGACCTACTCCTTGATCAGTGAATTGGACTCAACACCCCCTATTCACCGCCCAAGAATATATCTGACTAGTAAGAATCTTAAAACCTATGTTTTGATATCTCTCTGTAAGTGAGTCAAGTGTGTGTAAAGCGGCAGAAACACAGCAGTGAAAAGCAGCTAAACCCCATTATAAAAATCAATTACTTTTAAAAACCCGTGAAACAAAGACAGTGAAAGAGAGAGAAATTCTTACAAAATTCGTTCAGGGGCTGTGATGCCACCTGGATTGACCATATCTAGACCCACAGCTGATGGAGACATAAGGGTGGACACTCTTGGGTCTGAGAGGTTTGGTGAGGTTGGGTGAGGAAACGCAGACCCTTTAAAGTAATACTGCGTGATATCCATCCCATGGGTCCCAAATCTCCAGGTTCAAGGGCATCTTCCTACATCGAAAACATGCATGAGAAACCCAGAAGATGGTACACCGTGTGATCGGGAAAGGTTTCCAAAACGCACCTCATTTCTCATCTCCTTGTGCTCGGGTTCGCCATTCCAGCCGCTTTAGTAGCCATCTCCCTCCTTGGAGAATCAGCACCTTTAACCTCCTGTTCCGTACAGCTTGCAATTTGTCCTGAGGATGAACGGGAAGAGTGGGAACCAATGAGAGACTAGCTCTAGGTGTTGGGACAGGCACAGGTCACTCTACTTTCCCATCAGGAAGAAGAATTAACCACAGGCTCAGCCTGCCGCCCGGGACCAGAATAGGGCCTGAAGCAATCCTGCGCTTTTGCGGCCAGCTCCCAAGAAAGCGAGTTGAAAAATGGAGCTCAGGGGCACTGCAATTCACAAACCTGCAGACTTATAAATGATAACTCTCGTCCACAAATATATTGAGGGAAGGCAACGAAGAGGATTGGAAAGCAAGGCAGAATTGCAGGAAACAGATTTCAGGAGGGAGATTCGAATCGCCTTTAAAGCACGGGAAAAGCGGCAAAACCTCGACAATGATGCCCTTGGCCAAAAAGGGCGTATGCGTTTTTTCCTGAATATATTCAGGAAAAAACGCATACGCCCTTTTTGGCCAACCAAGCAACCTGGAAAGGCAAATCAGCGCTACAAAGAAGTCTCGCTTCCCATCGGTCAAAAGGGCCATGCTGAATAAAGTGTCAAAACCAGAAATGCAGGACAGGCCATGGAGAAACGGGAGCCTGGCTACGCTGATGGGAGGGATGTAAATTGCCAACAGCCACTCTGGAGAAGTGTACGGTGTGTCCTGAAACATCTAAAAAACTCAGCTTAGAGAGCACAGGGCACTTCCACTCATGGGCGTATAAATTGGGAAAACTAAAAATCAGCAAGACACAGGCACCCCAAAGTTTACGGCTGCTCTGTTGACAAGAACCTCCACTTCGTTACACCTTAAATATCCCAGGAAAGAGAAAAATGGATAAAGAAGTTGTGGTCCTTATGTACAATGGAATATCACTCAGCCATGAAATCAACGTCATAAGGCTAGTAGCAGCATGATGAGTGGATTTAGGTACGACGATTCTAAGTGAAATAAGTCACACAGAAAAAGACACTTATCATAAGATATCACTTATAGAGGGAATGTATAAACCGCTACCCTTGAACTGAATTACAAAACAGAACAGAGTCCCACGTTTAGAAAACACACTATGGCTGCTTAACGGGAAAGGTGAGGTGGGGTGATGCATAAAACAAGGGTTTCAAATTAGGTCAGATACCGTTCCATAAACCCAATATGTAATAGACAAGACCTACTCCTTGATCAGTGAATTGGACTCAACACCCCCTATTCACCGCCCAAGAATATATCTGACTAGTAAGAATCTTAAAACCTATGTTTTGATATCTCTCTGTAAGTGAGTCAAGTGGGTGTAAAGCGGCAGAAACACAGCAGTGAAAAGCAGCTAAACCCCATTATAAAAATCAATTACTTTTAAAAACCCGTGAAACAAAGACAGTGAAAGAGAGAGAAATTCTTACAAAATTCGTTCAGGGGCTGTGATGCCACCTGGATTGACCATATCTAGACCCACAGCTGATGGAGACATAAGGGTGGACACTCTTGGGGCTGAGAGGTTTGGTGAGGTTGGGTGAGGAAACGCAGACCCTTTAAAGTAATACTGCGTGATATCCATCCCATGGGTCCCAAATCTCCAGGTTCAAGGGCATCTTCCTACATCGAAAACATGCATGAGAAACCCAGAAGATGGTACACCGTGTGATCGGGAAAGGTTTCCAAAACGCACCTCATTTCTCATCTCCTTATGCTCGGGTTCGCCATTCCAGCCGCTTTAGTAGCAATCTCCCTCCTTGGAGAATCAGCACCTTTAACCTCCTGTTCCGTACAGGTTGCAATTTCTCCTGAGGATGAACGGGAAGAGTGGGAACCAATGAGAGACTAGCTCTAGGTGTTGGGACAGGCACAGGTCACTCTACTTCCCCATCAGGAAGAAGAATTAACCACAGGCTCAGCCTGCCGCCCGGGACCAGAATAGGGCCTGAAGCAATCCTGCGCTTTTGCGGCCAGCTCCCAAGAAAGCGAGTTGAAAAATGGAGCTCAGGGGCACTGCAATTCACAAACCTGCAGACTTATAAACGATAACACTCGTCCACAAATATATTGAGGGAAGGCAACGAAGAGGATTGGAAAGCAAGGCAGAATTGCAGGAAACAGACTTCAAGAGGGAGATTCGAATCGCCTTTAAAGCACAGGAAAAGCGGCAAAACCTCGACAATGATGCCCTTGGCCAAAAAGTGCGTATGCGTTTTTTCCTGAATGTATTCAGGAAAAAACGCATACGCCCTTTTTGGCCAACCAAGCAACCTGGAAAGGCAAATCAGCGCTACAAAGAAGTCTCGCTTCCCATCGGTCAAAAGGGCCATGCTGAATAAAGTGTCAAAACCAGAAATGCAGGACAGGCCATGGAGAAACGGGAGCCTGGCTACGCTGATGGGAGGGATGTAAATTGCCAACAGCCACTCTGGAGAAGTGTACGGTGTGTCCTGAATCATCTAAAAAACTCAGCTTAGAGAACACAGGGCACTTCCACTCATGGGCGTATAAATTGGGAAAACTAAAAATCAGCAAGACACAGGCACCCCAAAGTTTAGGGCTGCTCTGTTGACAAGAACCTCCACTTCGTTACACCTTAAATATCCCAGGAAAGAGAAAAATGGATAAAGAAGTTGTGGTCCTTATGTACAATGGAATATCACTCAGCCATGAAATCAACGTCATAAGGCTAGTAGCAGCATGATGAGTGGATTTAGGTACGACGATTCTAAGTGAAATAAGTCACACAGAAAAAGACACTTATCATAAGATATCACTTATAGAGGGAATGTATAAACCGCTACCCTTGAACTGAATTACAAAACAGACCAGAGTCCCACGTTTAGAAAACACACTATGGCTGCTTAACGGGAAAGGTGATGTGGGGTGATGCATAAAACAAGGGTTTCAAATTAGGTCAGATACCGTTCCATAAACCCAATATGTAATAGACAAGACCTACTCCTTGATCAGTGAATTGGACTCAACACCCCCTATTCACCGCCCAAGAATATATCTGACTAGTAAGAATCTTAAAACCTATGTTTTGATATCTCTCTGTAAGTGAGTCAAGTGGGTGTAAAGCGGCAGAAACACAGCAGTGAAAAGCAGCTAAACCCCATTATAAAAATCAATTACTTTTAAAAACCCGTGAAACAAAGACAGTGAAAGAGAGAGAAATTCTTACAAAATTCGTTCAGGGGCTGTGATGCCACCTGGATTGACCATATCTAGACCCACAGCTGATGGAGACATAAGGGTGGACACTCTTGGGTCTGAGAGGTTTGGTGAGGTTGGGTGAGGAAACGCAGACCCTTTAAAGTAATACTGCGTGATATCCATCCCATGGGTCCCAAATCTCCAGGTTCAAGGGCATCTTCCTACATCGAAAACATGCATGAGAAACCCAGAAGATGGTACACCGTGTGATCGGGAAAGGTTTCCAAAACGCACCTCATTTCTCATCTCCTTGTGCTCGGGGTCGCCATTCCAGCCGCTTTAGTAGCAATCTCCCTCCTTGGAGAATCAGCACCTTTAACCTCCTGTTCCGTACAGCTTGCAATTAGTCCTGAGGATGAACGGGAAGAGTGGGAACCAATGAGAGACTAGCTCTAGGTGTTGGGACAGGCACAGGTCACTCTACTTTCCCATCAGGAAGAAGAATTAACCACAGGCTCAGCCTGCCGCCCGGGACCAGAATACGGCCTGAAGCAATCCTCCGCTTTTGCGGCCAGCTCCCAAGAAAGCGAGTTGAAAAATGGAGCTCAGGGGCACTGCAATTCACAAACCTGCAGACTTATAAATGATAACTCTCGTCCACAAATATATTGAGGGAAGGCAACGAAGAGGATTGGAAAGCAAGGCAGAATTGCAGGAAACAGATTTCAGGAGGGAGATTCGAATCGCCTTTAAAGCACAGGAAAAGCGGCAAAACCTCGACAATGATGCCCTTGGCCAAAAAGGGCGTATGCGTTTTTTCCTGAATATATTCAGGCAAAAACGCATACGCCCTTTTTGGCCAACCAAGCAACCTGGAAAGGCAAATCAGCGCTACACAGAAGTCTCGCTTCCCATCGGTCAAAAGGGCCATGCTGAATAAAGTGTCAAAACCAGAAATGCAGGACAGGCCATGGAGAAACGGGAGCCTGGCTACGCTGATGGGAGGGATGTAAATTGCCAACAGCCACTCTGGAGAAGTGTACGGTGTGTCCTGAAACATCTAAAAAACTCAGCTTAGAGAGCACAGGGCACTTCCACTCATGGGCGTATAAATTGGGAAAACTAAAAATCAGCAAGACACAGGCACCCCAAAGTTTAGGGCTGCTCTGTTGACAAGAACCTCCACTTCGTTACACCTTAAATATCCCAGGAAAGGGAAAAATGGATAAAGAAGTTGTGGTCCTTATGTACAATGGAATATCACTCAGCCATGAAATCAACGTCATAAGGCTAGTAGCAGCATGATGAGTGGATTTAGGTACGACGATTCTAAGTGAAATAAGTCACACAGAAAAAGACACTTATCATAAGATATCACTTATAGAGGGAATGTAAAAACCGCTACCCTTGAACTGAATTACAAAACAGACCAGAGTCCCACGTTTAGAAAACACACTATGGCTGCTTAACGGGAAAGGTGAGGTGGGGTGATGCATAAAACAAGGGTTTCAAATTAGGTCAGATACCGTTCCATAAACCCAATATGTAATAGACAAGACCTACTCCTTGATCAGTGAATTGGACTCAACACCCCCTATTCACCGCCCAAGAATATATCTGACTAGTAAGAATCTTAAAACCTATGTTTTGATATCTCTCTGTAAGTGAGTCAAGTGGGTGTGAAGCGGCAGAAACACAGCAGTGAAAAGCAGCTAAACCCCATTATAAAAATCAATTACTTTTAAAAACCCGTGAAACAAAGACAGTGAAAGAGAGAGAAATTCTTACAAAATTCGTTCAGGGGCTGTGATGCCACCTGGATTGACCATACCTAGACCCACAGCTGATTGAGACATACGGGTGGACACTCTTGGGGCTGAGAGGTTTGGTGAGGTTGGGTGAGGAAACGCAGGCCCTTTAAAGAAATACTGCGTGATATCCATCCCATGGGTCCCAAATCTCCAGGTTCAAGGGCATCTTCCTACATCGAAAACATGCATGAGAAACCCAGAAGATGGTACACCGTGTGATCGGGAAAGGTTTCCAAAACGCACCTCATTTCTCATCTCCTTGTGCTCGGGTTCGCCATTCCAGCCGCTTTAGTAGCCATCTCCCTCCTTGGAGAATCAGCACCTTTAACCTCCTGTTCCGTACAGCTTGCAATTTGTCCTGAGGATGAACGGGAAGAGTGGGAACCAATGAGAGACTAGCTCTAGGTGTTGGGACAGGCACAGGTCACTCTACTTTCCCATCAGGAAGAAGAATTAACCACAGGCTCAGCCTGCCGCCCGGGACCAGAATAGGGCCTGAAGCAATCCTGCGCTTTTGCGGCCAGCTCCCAAGAAAGCGAGTTGAAAAATGGAGCTCAGGGGCACTGCAATTCACAAACCTGCAGACTTATAAATGATAACTCTCGTCCACAAATATATTGAGGGAAGGCAACGAAGAGGATTGGAAAGCAAGGCAGAATTGCAGGAAACAGATTTCAGGAGGGAGATTCGAATCGCCTTTAAAGCACGGGAAAAGCGGCAAAACCTCGACAATGATGCCCTTGGCCAAAAAGGGCGTATGCGTTTTTTCCTGAATATATTCAGGAAAAAACGCATACGCCCTTTTTGGCCAACCAAGCAACCTGGAAAGGCAAATCAGCGCTACAAAGAAGTCTCGCTTCCCATCGGTCAAAAGGGCCATGCTGAATAAAGTGTCAAAACTAGAAATGCAGGACAGGCCATGGAGAAACGGGAGCCTGGCTACGCTGATGGGAGAGATGTAAATTGCCAACAGCCACTCTGGAGAAGTGTACGGTGTGTCCTGAAACATCTAAAAAACTCAGCTTAGAGAGCACAGGGCACTTCCACTCATGGGCGTATAAATTGGGAAAACTATAAATCAGCAAGACACAGGCACCCCAAAGTTTACGGCTGCTCTGTTGACAAGAACCTCCACTTCGTTACACCTTAAATATCCCAGGAAAGAGAAAAATGGATAAAGAAGTTGTGGTCCTTATGTACAATGGAATATCACTCAGCCATGAAATCAACGTCATAAGGCTAGTAGCAGCATGGTGAGTGGATTTAGGTACGACGATTCTAAGTGAAATAAGTCACACAGAAAAAGACACTTATCATAAGATATCACTTATAGAGGGAATGTATAAACCGCTACCCTTGAACTGAATTACAAAACAGAACAGAGTCCCACGTTTAGAAAACACACTATGGCTGCTTAACGGGAAAGGTGAGGTGGGGTGATGCATAAAACAAGGGTTTCAAATTAGGTCAGATACCGTTCCATAAACCCAATATGTAATAGACAAGACCTACTCCTTGATCATTGAATTGGACTCAACACCCCCTATTCACCGCCCAAGAATATATCTGACTAGTAAGAATCTTAAAACCTATGTTTTGATATCTCTCTGTAAGTGAGTCAAGTGGGTGTAAAGCGGCAGAAACACAGCAGTGAAAAGCAGCTAAACCCCATTATAAAAATCAATTACTTTTAAAAACCCGTGAAACAAAGACAGTGAAAGAGAGAGAAATTCTTACAAAATTCGTTCAGGGGCTGTGATGCCACCTGGATTGACCATATCTAGACCCACAGCTGATGGAGACATAAGGGTGGACACTCTTGGGGCTGAGAGGTTTGGTGAGGTTGGGTGAGGAAACGCAGACCCTTTAAAGTAATACTGCGTGATATCCATCCCATGGGTCCCAAATCTCCAGGTTCAAGGGCATCTACCTACATCGAAAACATGCATGAGAAACCCAGAAGATGGTACACCGTGTGATCGGGAAAGGTTTCCAAAACGCACCTCATTTCTCATCTCCTTATGCTCGGGTTCGCCATTCCAGCCGCTTTAGTAGCAATCTCCCTCCTTGGAGAATCAGCACCTTTAACCTCCTGTTCCGTACAGGTTGCAATTTCTCCTGAGGATGAACGGGAAGAGTGGGAACCAATGAGAGACTAGCTCTAGGTGTTGGGACAGGCACAGGTCACTCTACTTCCCCATCAGGAAGAAGAATTAACCACAGGCTCAGCCTGCCGCCCGGGACCAGAATAGGGCCTGAAGCAATCCTGCGCTTTTGCGGCCAGCTCCCAAGAAAGCGAGTTGAAAAATGGAGCTCAGGGGCACTGCAATTCACAAACCTGCAGACTTATAAATGATAACTCTCGTCCACAAATATATTGAGGGAAGGCAACGAAGAGGATTGGAAAGCAAGGCAGAATTGCAGGAAACAGATTTCAAGAGGGAGATTCGAATCGCCTTTAAAGCACAGGAAAAGCGGCAAAACCTCGACAATGATGCCCTTGGCCAAAAAGTGCGTATGCGTTTTTTCCTGAATGTATTCAGGAAAAAACGCATACGCCCTTTTTGGCCAACCAAGCAACCTGGAAAGGCAAATCAGCGCTACAAAGAAGTCTCGCTTCCCATCTGTCAAAAGGGCCATGCTGAATAAAGTGTCAAAACCAGAAATGCAGGACAGGCCATGGAGAAACGGGAGCCTGGCTACGCTGATGGGAGGGATGTAAATTGCCAACAGCCACTCTGGAGAAGTGTACGGTGTGTCCTGAATCATCTAAAAAAATCAGCTTAGAGAACACAGGGCACTTCCACTCATGGGCGTATAAATTGGGAAAACTAAAAATCAGCAAGACACAGGCACCCCAAAGTTTACGGCTGCTCTGTTGAGAAGAACCTCCACTTCGTTACACCTTAAATATCCCAGGAAAGAGAAAAATGGATAAAGAAGTTGTGGTCCTTATGTACAATGGAATATCACTCAGCCATGAAATCAACGTCATAAGGCTAGTAGCAGCATGATGAGTGGATTTAGGTACGACGATTCTAAGTGAAATAAGTCACACAGAAAAAGACACTTATCATAAGATATCACTTATAGAGGGAATGTATAAACCGCTACCCTTGAACTGAATTACAAAACAGAACAGAGTCCCACGTTTAGAAAACACACTATGGCTGCTTAACGGGAAAGGTGAGGTGGGGTGATGCATAAAACAAGGGTTTCAAATTAGGTCAGATACCGTTCCATAAACCCAATATGTAATAGACAAGACCTACTCCTTGATCAGTGAATTGGACTCAACACCCCCTATTCACCGCCCAAGAATATATCTGACTAGTAAGAATCTTAAAACCTATGTTTTGATATCTCTCTGTAAGTGAGTCAAGTGTGTGTAAAGCGGCAGAAACACAGCAGTGAAAAGCAGCTAAACCCCATTATAAAAATCAATTACTTTTAAAAACCCGTGAAACAAAGACAGTGAAAGAGAGAGAAATTCTTACAAAATTCGTTCAGGGGCTGTGATGCCACCTGGATTGACCATATCTAGACCCACAGCTGATGGAGACATAAGGGTGGACACTCTTGGGTCTGAGAGGTTTGGTGAGGTTGGGTGAGGAAACGCAGACCCTTTAAAGTAATACTGCGTGATATCCATCCCATGGGTCCCAAATCTCCAGGTTCAAGGGCATCTTCCTACATCGAAAACATGCATGAGAAACCCAGAAGATGGTACACCGTGTGATCGGGAAAGGTTTCCAAAACGCACCTCATTTCTCATCTCCTTGTGCTCGGGTTCGCCATTCCAGCCGCTTTAGTAGCAATCTCCCTCCTTGCAGAATCAGCACCTTTAACCTCCTGTTCCGTACAGCTTGCAATTTGTCCTGAGGATGAACGGGAAGAGTGGGAACCAATGAGAGACAAGCTCTAGGTGTTGGGACAGGCACAGGTCACTCTACTTTCCCATCAGGAAGAAGAATTAACCACAGGCTCAGCCTGCCGCCCGGGACCAGAATAGGGCCTGAAGCAATCCTGCGCTTTTGCGGCCAGCTCCCAAGAAAGCGAGTTGAAAAATGGAGCTCAGGGGCACTGCAATTCACAAACCTGCAGACTTATAAATGATAACTCTCGTCCACAAATATATTGAGGGAAGGCAACGAAGAGGATTGGAAAGCAAGGCAGAATTGCAGGAAACAGATTTCAGGAGGGAGATTCGAATCGCCTTTAAAGCACGGGAAAAGCGGCAAAACCTCGACAATGATGCCCTTGGCCAAAAAGGGCGTATGCGTTTTTTCCTGAATATATTCAGGAAAAAACGCATACGCCCTTTTTGGCCAACCAAGCAACCTGGAAAGGCAAATCAGCGCTACAAAGAAGTCTCGCTTCCCATCGGTCAAAAGGGCCATGCTGAATAAAGTGTCAAAACCAGAAATGCAGGACAGGCCATGGAGAAACGGGAGCCTGGCTACGCTAATGGGAGGGATGTAAATTGCCAACAGCCACTCTGGAGAAGTGTACGGTGTGTCCTGAAACATCTAAAAAACTCAGCTTAGAGAGCACAGGGCACTTCCACTCATGGGCGTATAAATTGGGAAAACTAAAAATCAGCAAGACACAGGCACCCCAAAGTTTACGGCTGCTCTGTTGACAAGAACCTCCACTTCGTTACACCTTAAATATCCCAGGAAAGAGAAAAATGGATAAAGAAGTTGTGGTCCTTATGTACAATGGAATATCACTCAGCCATGAAATCAACGTCATAAGGCTAGTAGCAGCATGGTGAGTGGATTTAGGTACGACGATTCTAAGTGAAATAAGTCACACAGAAAAAGACACTTATCATAAGATATCACTTATAGAGGGAATGTATAAACCGCTACCCTTGAACTGAATTACAAAACAGAACAGAGTCCCACGTTTAGAAAACACACTATGGCTGCTTAACGGGAAAGGTGAGGTGGGGTGATGCATAAAACAAGGGTTTCAAATTAGGTCAGATACCGTTCCATAAACCCAATATGTAATAGACAAGACCTACTCCTTGATCAGTGAATTGGACTCAACACCCCCTATTCACCGCCCAAGAATATATCTGACTAGTAAGAATCTTAAAACCTATGTTTTGATATCTCTCTGTAAGTGAGTCAAGTGTGTGTAAAGCGGCAGAAACACAGCAGTGAAAAGCAGCTAAACCCCATTATAAAAATCAATTACTTTTAAAAACCCGTGAAACAAAGACAGTGAAAGAGAGAGAAATTCTTACAAAATTCGTTCAGGGGCTGTGATGCCACCTGGATTGACCATATCTAGACCCACAGCTGATGGAGACATAAGGGTGGACACTCTTGGGTCTGAGAGGTTTGGTGAGGTTGGGTGAGGAAACGCAGACCCTTTAAAGTAATACTGCGTGATATCCATCCCATGGGTCCCAAATCTCCAGGTTCAAGGGCATCTTCCTACATCGAAAACATGCATGAGAAACCCAGAAGATGGTACACCGTGTGATCGGGAAAGGTTTCCAAAACGCACCTCATTTCTCATCTCCTTGTGCTCGGGTTCGCCATTCCAGCCGCTTTAGTAGCCATCTCCCTCCTTGGAGAATCAGCACCTTTAACCTCCTGTTCCGTACAGCTTGCAATTTGTCCTGAGGATGAACGGGAAGAGTGGGAACCAATGAGAGACTAGCTCTAGGTGTTGGGACAGGCACAGGTCACTCTACTTTCCCATCAGGAAGAAGAATTAACCACAGGCTCAGCCTGCCGCCCGGGACCAGAATAGGGCCTGAAGCAATCCTGCGCTTTTGCGGCCAGCTCCCAAGAAAGCGAGTTGAAAAATGGAGCTCAGGGGCACTGCAATTCACAAACCTGCAGACTTATAAATGATAACTCTCGTCCACAAATATATTGAGGGAAGGCAACGAAGAGGATTGGAAAGCAAGGCAGAATTGCAGGAAACAGATTTCAGGAGGGAGATTCGAATCGCCTTTAAAGCACGGGAAAAGCGGCAAAACCTCGACAATGATGCCCTTGGCCAAAAAGGGCGTATGCGTTTTTTCCTGAATATATTCAGGAAAAAACGCATACGCCCTTTTTGGCCAACCAAGCAACCTGGAAAGGCAAATCAGCGCTACAAAGAAGTCTCGCTTCCCATCGGTCAAAAGGGCCATGCTGAATAAAGTGTCAAAACCAGAAATGCAGGACAGGCCATGGAGAAACGGGAGCCTGGCTACGCTGATGGGAGGGATGTAAATTGCCAACAGCCACTCTGGAGAAGTGTACGGTGTGTCCTGAAACATCTAAAAAACTCAGCTTAGAGAGCACAGGGCACTTCCACTCATGGGCGTATAAATTGGGAAAACTAAAAATCAGCAAGACACAGGCACCCCAAAGTTTACGGCTGCTCTGTTGACAAGAACCTCCACTTCGTTACACCTTAAATATCCCAGGAAAGAGAAAAATGGATAAAGAAGTTGTGGTCCTTATGTACAATGGAATATCACTCAGCCATGAAATCAACGTCATAAGGCTAGTAGCAGCATGGTGAGTGGATTTAGGTACGACGATTCTAAGTGAAATAAGTCACACAGAAAAAGACACTTATCATAAGATATCACTTATAGAGGGAATGTATAAACCGCTACCCTTGAACTGAATTACAAAACAGAACAGAGTCCCACGTTTAGAAAACACACTATGGCTGCTTAACGGGAAAGGTGAGGTGGGGTGATGCATAAAACAAGGGTTTCAAATTAGGTCAGATACCGTTCCATAAACCCAATATGTAATAGACAAGACCTACTCCTTGATCAGTGAATTGGACTCAACACCCCCTATTCACCGCCCAAGAATATATCTGACTAGTAAGAATCTTAAAACCTATGTTTTGATATCTCTCTGTAAGTGAGTCAAGTGTGTGTAAAGCGGCAGAAACACAGCAGTGAAAAGCAGCTAAACCCCATTATAAAAATCAATTACTTTTAAAAACCCGTGAAACAAAGACAGTGAAAGAGAGAGAAATTCTTACAAAATTCGTTCAGGGGCTGTGATGCCACCTGGATTGACCATATCTAGACCCACAGCTGATGGAGACATAAGGGTGGACACTCTTGGGTCTGAGAGGTTTGGTGAGGTTGGGTGAGGAAACGCAGACCCTTTAAAGTAATACTGCGTGATATCCATCCCATGGGTCCCAAATCTCCAGGTTCAAGGGCATCTTCCTACATCGAAAACATGCATGAGAAACCCAGAAGATGGTACACCGTGTGATCGGGAAAGGTTTCCAAAACGCACCTCATTTCTCATCTCCTTGTGCTCGGGTTCGCCATTCCAGCCGCTTTAGTAGCCATCTCCCTCCTTGGAGAATCAGCACCTTTAACCTCCTGTTCCGTACAGCTTGCAATTTGTCCTGAGGATGAACGGGAAGAGTGGGAACCAATGAGAGACTAGCTCTAGGTGTTGGGACAGGCACAGGTCACTCTACTTTCCCATCAGGAAGAAGAATTAACCACAGGCTCAGCCTGCCGCCCGGGACCAGAATAGGGCCTGAAGCAATCCTGCGCTTTTGCGGCCAGCTCCCAAGAAAGCGAGTTGAAAAATGGAGCTCAGGGGCACTGCAATTCACAAACCTGCAGACTTATAAATGATAACTCTCGTCCACAAATATATTGAGGGAAGGCAACGAAGAGGATTGGAAAGCAAGGCAGAATTGCAGGAAACAGATTTCAGGAGGGAGATTCGAATCGCCTTTAAAGCACGGGAAAAGCGGCAAAACCTCGACAATGATGCCCTTGGCCAAAAAGGGCGTATGCGTTTTTTCCTGAATATATTCAGGAAAAAACGCATACGCCCTTTTTGGCCAACCAAGCAACCTGGAAAGGCAAATCAGCGCTACAAAGAAGTCTCGCTTCCCATCGGTCAAAAGGGCCATGCTGAATAAAGTGTCAAAACCAGAAATGCAGGACAGGCCATGGAGAAACGGGAGCCTGGCTACGCTGATGGGAGGGATGTAAATTGCCAACAGCCACTCTGGAGAAGTGTACGGTGTGTCCTGAAACATCTAAAAAACTCAGCTTAGAGAGCACAGGGCACTTCCACTCATGGGCGTATAAATTGGGAAAACTAAAAATCAGCAAGACACAGGCACCCCAAAGTTTACGGCTGCTCTGTTGACAAGAACCTCCACTTCGTTACACCTTAAATATCCCAGGAAAGAGAAAAATGGATAAAGAAGTTGTGGTCCTTATGTACAATGGAATATCACTCAGCCATGAAATCAACGTCATAAGGCTAGTAGCAGCATGGTGAGTGGATTTAGGTACGACGATTCTAAGTGAAATAAGTCACACAGAAAAAGACACTTATCATAAGATATCACTTATAGAGGGAATGTATAAACCGCTACCCTTGAACTGAATTACAAAACAGAACAGAGTCCCACGTTTAGAAAACACACTATGGCTGCTTAACGGGAAAGGTGAGGTGGGGTGATGCATAAAACAAGGGTTTCAAATTAGGTCAGATACCGTTCCATAAACCCAATATGTAATAGACAAGACCTACTCCTTGATCAGTGAATTGGACTCAACACCCCCTATTCACCGCCCAAGAATATATCTGACTAGTAAGAATCTTAAAACCTATGTTTTGATATCTCTCTGTAAGTGAGTCAAGTGTGTGTAAAGCGGCAGAAACACAGCAGTGAAAAGCAGCTAAACCCCATTATAAAAATCAATTACTTTTAAAAACCCGTGAAACAAAGACAGTGAAAGAGAGAGAAATTCTTACAAAATTCGTTCAGGGGCTGTGATGCCACCTGGATTGACCATATCTAGACCCACAGCTGATGGAGACATAAGGGTGGACACTCTTGGGTCTGAGAGGTTTGGTGAGGTTGGGTGAGGAAACGCAGACCCTTTAAAGTAATACTGCGTGATATCCATCCCATGGGTCCCAAATCTCCAGGTTCAAGGGCATCTTCCTACATCGAAAACATGCATGAGAAACCCAGAAGATGGTACACCGTGTGATCGGGAAAGGTTTCCAAAACGCACCTCATTTCTCATCTCCTTGTGCTCGGGTTCGCCATTCCAGCCGCTTTAGTAGCCATCTCCCTCCTTGGAGAATCAGCACCTTTAACCTCCTGTTCCGTACAGCTTGCAATTTGTCCTGAGGATGAACGGGAAGAGTGGGAACCAATGAGAGACTAGCTCTAGGTGTTGGGACAGGCACAGGTCACTCTACTTTCCCATCAGGAAGAAGAATTAACCACAGGCTCAGCCTGCCGCCCGGGACCAGAATAGGGCCTGAAGCAATCCTGCGCTTTTGCGGCCAGCTCCCAAGAAAGCGAGTTGAAAAATGGAGCTCAGGGGCACTGCAATTCACAAACCTGCAGACTTATAAATGATAACTCTCGTCCACAAATATATTGAGGGAAGGCAACGAAGAGGATTGGAAAGCAAGGCAGAATTGCAGGAAACAGATTTCAGGAGGGAGATTCGAATCGCCTTTAAAGCACGGGAAAAGCGGCAAAACCTCGACAATGATGCCCTTGGCCAAAAAGGGCGTATGCGTTTTTTCCTGAATATATTCAGGAAAAAACGCATACGCCGTTTTTGGCCAACCAAGCAACCTGGAAAGGCAAATCAGCGCTACAAAGAAGTCTCGCTTCCCATCGGTCAAAAGGGCCATGCTGAATAAAGTGTCAAAACCAGAAATGCAGGACAGGCCATGGAGAAACGGGAGCCTGGCTACGCTGATGGGAGGGATGTAAATTGCCAACAGCCACTCTGGAGAAGTGTACGGTGTGTCCTGAAACATCTAAAAAACTCAGCTTAGAGAGCACAGGGCACTTCCACTCATGGGCGTATAAATTGGGAAAACTAAAAATCAGCAAGACACAGGCACCCCAAAGTTTACGGCTGCTCTGTTGACAAGAACCTCCACTTCGTTACACCTTAAATATCCCAGGAAAGAGAAAAATGGATAAAGAAGTTGTGGTCCTTATGTACAATGGAATATCACTCAGCCATGAAATCAACGTCATAAGGCTAGTAGCAGCATGATGAGTGGATTTAGGTACGACGATTCTAAGTGAAATAAGTCACACAGAAAAAGACACTTATCATAAGATATCACTTATAGAGGGAATGTATAAACCGCTACCCTTGAACTGAATTACAAAACAGAACAGAGTCCCACGTTTAGAAAACACACTATGGCTGCTTAACGGGAAAGGTGAGGTGGGGTGATGCATAAAACAAGGGTTTCAAATTAGGTCAGATACCGTTCCATAAACCCAATATGTAATAGACAAGACCTACTCCTTGATCAGTGAATTGGACTCAACACCCCCTATTCACCGCCCAAGAATATATCTGACTAGTAAGAAGCTTAAAACCTATGTTTTGATATCTCTCTGTAAGTGAGTCAAGTGGGTGTAAAGCGGCAGAAACACAGCAGTGAAAAGCAGCTAAACCCCATTATAAAAATCAATTACTTTTAAAAACCCGTGAAACAAAGACAGTGAAAGAGAGAGAAATTCTTACAAAATTCGTTCAGGGGCTGTGATGCCACCTGGATTGACCATATCTAGACCCACAGCTGATGGAGACATAAGGGTGGACACTCTTGGGTCTGAGAGGTTTGGTGAGGTTGGGTGAGGAAACGCAGACCCTTTAAAGTAATACTGCGTGATATCCATCCCATGGGTCCCAAATCTCCAGGTTCAAGGGCATCTTCCTACATCGAAAACATGCATGAGAAACCCAGAAGATGGTACACCGTGTGATCGGGAAAGGTTTCCAAAACGCACCTCATTTCTCATCTCCTTGTGCTCGGGTTCGCCATTCCAGCCGCTTTAGTAGCCATCTCCCTCCTTGGAGAATCAGCACCTTTAACCTCCTGTTCCGTACAGCTTGCAATTTGTCCTGAGGATGAACGGGAAGAGTGGGAACCAATGAGAGACTAGCTCTAGGTGTTGGGACAGGCACAGGTCACTCTACTTTCCCATCAGGAAGAAGAATTAACCACAGGCTCAGCCTGCCGCCCGGGACCAGAATAGGGCCTGAAGCAATCCTGCGCTTTTGCGGCCAGCTCCCAAGAAAGCGAGTTGAAAAATGGAGCTCAGGGGCACTGCAATTCACAAACCTGCAGACTTATAAATGATAACTCTCGTCCACAAATATATTGAGGGAAGGCAACGAAGAGGATTGGAAAGCAAGGCAGAATTGCAGGAAACAGATTTCAGGAGGGAGATTCGAATCGCCTTTAAAGCACGGGAAAAGCGGCAAAACCTCGACAATGATGCCCTTGGCCAAAAAGGGCGTATGCGTTTTTTCCTGAATATATTCAGGAAAAAACGCATACGCCCTTTTTGGCCAACCAAGCAACCTGGAAAGGCAAATCAGCGCTACAAAGAAGTCTCGCTTCCCATCGGTCAAAAGGGCCATGCTGAATAAAGTGTCAAAACCAGAAATGCAGGACAGGCCATGGAGAAACGGGAGCCTGGCTACGCTGATGGGAGGGATGTAAATTGCCAACAGCCACTCTGGAGAAGTGTACGGTGTGTCCTGAAACATCTAAAAAACTCAGCTTAGAGAGCACAGGGCACTTCCACTCATGGGCGTATAAATTGGGAAAACTAAAAATCAGCAAGACACAGGCACCCCAAAGTTTACGGCTGCTCTGTTGACAAGAACCTCCACTTCGTTACACCTTAAATATCCCAGGAAAGAGAAAAATGGATAAAGAAGTTGTGGTCCTTATGTACAATGGAATATCACTCAGCCATGAAATCAACGTCATAAGGCTAGTAGCAGCATGATGAGTGGATTTAGGTACGACGATTCTAAGTGAAATAAGTCACACAGAAAAAGACACTTATCATAAGATATCACTTATAGAGGGAATGTATAAACCGCTACCCTTGAACTGAATTACAAAACAGAACAGAGTCCCACGTTTAGAAAACACACTATGGCTGCTTAACGGGAAAGGTGAGGTGGGGTGATGCATAAAACAAGGGTTTCAAATTAGGTCAGATACCGTTCCATAAACCCAATATGTAATAGACAAGACCTACTCCTTGATCAGTGAATTGGACTCAACACCCCCTATTCACCGCCCAAGAATATATCTGACTAGTAAGAAGCTTAAAACCTATGTTTTGATATCTCTCTGTAAGTGAGTCAAGTGGGTGTAAAGCGGCAGAAACACAGCAGTGAAAAGCAGCTAAACCCCATTATAAAAATCAATTACTTTTAAAAACCCGTGAAACAAAGACAGTGAAAGAGAGAGAAATTCTTACAAAATTCGTTCAGGGGCTGTGATGCCACCTGGATTGACCATATCTAGACCCACAGCTGATGGAGACATAAGGGTGGACACTCTTGGGTCTGAGAGGTTTGGTGAGGTTGGGTGAGGAAACGCAGACCCTTTAAAGTAATACTGCGTGATATCCATCCCATGGGTCCCAAATCTCCAGGTTCAAGGGCATCTTCCTACATCGAAAACATGCATGAGAAACCCAGAAGATGGTACACCGTGTGATCGGGAAAGGTTTCCAAAACGCACCTCATTTCTCATCTCCTTGTGCTCGGGTTCGCCATTCCAGCCGCTTTAGTAGCCATCTCCCTCCTTGGAGAATCAGCACCTTTAACCTCCTGTTCCGTACAGCTTGCAATTTGTCCTGAGGATGAACGGGAAGAGTGGGAACCAATGAGAGACTAGCTCTAGGTGTTGGGACAGGCACAGGTCACTCTACTTTCCCATCAGGAAGAAGAATTAACCACAGGCTCAGCCTGCCGCCCGGGACCAGAATAGGGCCTGAAGCAATCCTGCGCTTTTGCGGCCAGCTCCCAAAAAAGCGAGTTGAAAAATGGAGCTCAGGGGCACTGCAATTCACAAACCTGCAGACTTATAAATGATAACTCTCGTCCACAAATATATTGAGGGAAGGAAACGAAGAGGATTGGAAAGCAAGGCAGAATTGCAGGAAACAGATTTCAGGAGGGAGATTCGAATCGCCTTTAAAGCACGGGAAAAGCGGCAAAACCTCGACAATGATGCCCTTGGCCAAAAAGGGCGTATGCGTTTTTTCCTGAATATATTCAGGAAAAAACGCATACGCCCTTTTTGGCCAACCAAGCAACCTGGAAAGGCAAATCAGCGCTACAAAGAAGTCTCGCTTCCCATCGGTCAAAAGGGCCATGCTGAATAAAGTGTCAAAACCAGAAATGCAGGACAGGCCATGGAGAAACGGGAGCCTGGCTACGCTGATGGGAGGGATGTAAATTGCCAACAGCCACTCTGGAGAAGTGTACGGTGTGTCCTGAAACATCTAAAAAACTCAGCTTAGAGAGCACAGGGCACTTCCACTCAGGGGCGTATAAATTGGGAAAACTAAAAATCAGCAAGACACAGGCACCCCAAAGTTTACGGCTGCTCTGTTGACAAGAACCTCCACTTCGTTACACCTTAAATATCCCAGGAAAGAGAAAAATGGATAAAGAAGTTGTGGTCCTTATGTACAATGGAATATCACTCAGCCATGAAATCAACGTCATAAGGCTAGTAGCAGCATGATGAGTGGATTTAGGTACGACGATTCTAAGTGAAATAAGTCACACAGAAAAAGACACTTATCATAAGATATCACTTATAGAGGGAATGTATAAACCGCTACCCTTGAACTGAATTACAAAACAGAACAGAGTCCCACGTTTAGAAAACACACTATGGCTGCTTAACGGGAAAGGTGAGGTGGGGTGATGCATAAAACAAGGGTTTCAAATTAGGTCAGATACCGTTCCATAAACCCAATATGTAATAGACAAGACCTACTCCTTGATCAGTGAATTGGACTCAACACCCCCTATTCACCGCCCAAGAATATATCTGACTAGTAAGAATCTTAAAACCTATGTTTTGATATCTCTCTGTAAGTGAGTCAAGTGGGTGTAAAGCGGCAGAAACACAGCAGTGAAAAGCAGCTAAACCCCATTATAAAAATCAATTACTTTTAAAAACCCGTGAAACAAAGACAGTGAAAGAGAGAGAAATTCTTACAAAATTCGTTCAGGGGCTGTGATGCCACCTGGATTGACCATATCTAGACCCACAGCTGATGGAGACATAAGGGTGGACACTCTTGGGGCTGAGAGGTTTGGTGAGGTTGGGTGAGGAAACGCAGACACTTTAAAGTAATACTGCGTGATATCCATCCCATGGGTCCCAAATCTCCAGGTTCAAGGGCATCTTCCTACATCGAAAACATGCATGAGAAACCCAGAAGATGGTACACCGTGTGATCGGGAAAGGTTTCCAAAACGCACCTCATTTCTCATCTCCTTATGCTCGGGTTCGCCATTCCAGCCGCTTTAGTAGCAATCTCCCTCCTTGGAGAATCAGCACCTTTAACCTCCTGTTCCGTACAGGTTGCAATTTCTCCTGAGGATGAACGGGAAGAGTGGGAACCAATGAGAGACTAGCTCTAGGTGTTGGGACAGGCACAGGTCACTCTACTTCCCCATCAGGAAGAAGAATTAACCACAGGCTCAGCCTGCCGCCCGGGACCAGAATAGGGCCTGAAGCAATCCTGCGCTTTTGCGGCCAGCTCCCAAGAAAGCGAGTTGAAAAATGGAGCTCAGGGGCACTGCAATTCACAAACCTGCAGACTTATAAATGATAACTCTCGTCCACAAATATATTGAGGGAAGGCAACGAAGAGGATTGGAAAGCAAGGCAGAATTGCAGGAAACAGATTTCAAGAGGGAGATTCGAATCGCCTTTAAAGCACAGGAAAAGCGGCAAAACCTCGACAATGATGCCCTTGGCCAAAAAGTGCGTATGCGTTTTTTCCTGAATGTATTCAGGAAAAAACGCATACGCCCTTTTTGGCCAACCAAGCAACCTGGAAAGGCAAATCAGCGCTACAAAGAAGTCTCGCTTCCCATCTGTCAAAAGGGCCATGCTGAATAAAGTGTCAAAACCAGAAATGCAGGACAGGCCATGGAGAAACGGGAGCCTGGCTACGCTGATGGGAGGGATGTAAATTGCCAACAGCCACTCTGGAGAAGTGTACGGTGTGTCCTGAATCATCTAAAAAAATCAGCTTAGAGAACACAGGGCACTTCCACTCATGGGCGTATAAATTGGGAAAACTAAAAATCAGCAAGACACAGGCACCCCAAAGTTTACGGCTGCTCTGTTGACAAGAACCTCCACTTCGTTACACCTTAAATATCCCAGGAAAGAGAAAAATGGATAAAGAAGTTGTGGTCCTTATGTACAATGGAATATCACTCAGCCATGAAATCAACGTCATAAGGCTAGTAGCAGCATGATGAGTGGATTTAGGTACGACGATTCTAAGTGAAATAAGTCACACAGAAAAAGACACTTATCATAAGATATCACTTATAGAGGGAATGTATAAACCGCTACCCTTGAACTGAATTACAAAACAGAACAGAGTCCCACGTTTAGAAAACACACTATGGCTGCTTAACGGGAAAGGTGAGGTGGGGTGATGCATAAAACAAGGGTTTCAAATTAGGTCAGATACCGTTCCATAAACCCAATATGTAATAGACAAGACCTACTCCTTGATCAGTGAATTGGACTCAACACCCCCTATTCACCGCCCAAGAATATATCTGACTAGTAAGAATCTTAAAACCTATGTTTTGATATCTCTCTGTAAGTGAGTCAAGTGTGTGTAAAGCGGCAGAAACACAGCAGTGAAAAGCAGCTAAACCCCATTATAAAAATCAATTACTTTTAAAACCCCGTGAAACAAAGACAGTGAAAGAGAGAGAAATTCTTACAAAATTCGTTCAGGGGCTGTGATGCCACCTGGATTGACCATATCTAGACCCACAGCTGATGGAGACATAAGGGTGGACACTCTTGGGGCTGAGAGGTTTGGTGAGGTTGGGTGAGGAAACGCAGACCCTTTAAAGTAATACTGCGTGATATCCATCCCATGGGTCCCAAATCTCCAGGTTCAAGGGCATCTTCCTACATCGAAAACATGCATGAGAAACCCAGAAGATGGTACACCGTGTGATCGGGAAAGGTTTCCAAAACGCACCTCATTTCTCATCTCCTTGTGCTCGGGTTCGCCATTCCAGCCGCTTTAGTAGCAATCTCCCTCCTTGCAGAATCAGCACCTTTAACCTCCTGTTCCGTACAGCTTGCAATTTGTCCTGAGGATGAACGGGAAGAGTGGGAACCAATGAGAGACAAGCTCTAGGTGTTGGGACAGGCACAGGTCACTCTACTTTCCCATCAGGAAGAAGAATTAACCACAGGCTCAGCCTGCCGCCCGGGACCAGAATAGGGCCTGAAGCAATCCTGCGCTTTTGCGGCCAGCTCCCAAGAAAGCGAGTTGAAAAATGGAGCTCAGGGGCACTGCAATTCACAAACCTGCAGACTTATAAATGATAACTCTCGTCCACAAATATATTGAGGGAAGGCAACGAAGAGGATTGGAAAGCAAGGCAGAATTGCAGGAAACAGATTTCAGGAGGGAGATTCGAATCGCCTTTAAAGCACGGGAAAAGCGGCAAAACCTCGACAATGATGCCCTTGGCCAAAAAGGGCGTATGCGTTTTTTCCTGAATATATTCAGGAAAAAACGCATACGCCCTTTTTGGCCAACCAAGCAACCTGGAAAGGCAAATCAGCGCTACAAAGAAGTCTCGCTTCCCATCGGTCAAAAGGGCCATGCTGAATAAAGTGTCAAAACCAGAAATGCAGGACAGGCCATGGAGAAACGGGAGCCTGGCTACGCTAATGGGAGGGATGTAAATTGCCAACAGCCACTCTGGAGAAGTGTACGGTGTGTCCTGAAACATCTAAAAAACTCAGCTTAGAGAGCACAGGGCACTTCCACTCATGGGCGTATAAATTGGGAAAACTAAAAATCAGCAAGACACAGGCACCCCAAAGTTTACGGCTGCTCTGTTGACAAGAACCTCCACTTCGTTACACCTTAAATATCCCAGGAAAGAGAAAAATGGATAAAGAAGTTGTGGTCCTTATGTACAATGGAATATCACTCAGCCATGAAATCAACGTCATAAGGCTAGTAGCAGCATGGTGAGTGGATTTAGGTACGACGATTCTAAGTGAAATAAGTCACACAGAAAAAGACACTTATCATAAGATATCACTTATAGAGGGAATGTATAAACCGCTACCCTTGAACTGAATTACAAAACAGAACAGAGTCCCACGTTTAGAAAACACACTATGGCTGCTTAACGGGAAAGGTGAGGTGGGGTGATGCATAAAACAAGGGTTTCAAATTAGGTCAGATACCGTTCCATAAACCCAATATGTAATAGACAAGACCTACTCCTTGATCAGTGAATTGGACTCAACACCCCCTATTCACCGCCCAAGAATATATCTGACTAGTAAGAATCTTAAAACCTATGTTTTGATATCTCTCTGTAAGTGAGTCAAGTGTGTGTAAAGCGGCAGAAACACAGCAGTGAAAAGCAGCTAAACCCCATTATAAAAATCAATTACTTTTAAAAACCCGTGAAACAAAGACAGTGAAAGAGAGAGAAATTCTTACAAAATTCGTTCAGGGGCTGTGATGCCACCTGGATTGACCATATCTAGACCCACAGCTGATGGAGACATAAGGGTGGACACTCTTGGGTCTGAGAGGTTTGGTGAGGTTGGGTGAGGAAACGCAGACCCTTTAAAGTAATACTGCGTGATATCCATCCCATGGGTCCCAAATCTCCAGGTTCAAGGGCATCTTCCTACATCGAAAACATGCATGAGAAACCCAGAAGATGGTACACCGTGTGATCGGGAAAGGTTTCCAAAACGCACCTCATTTCTCATCTCCTTGTGCTCGGGTTCGCCATTCCAGCCGCTTTAGTAGCCATCTCCCTCCTTGGAGAATCAGCACCTTTAACCTCCTGTTCCGTACAGCTTGCAATTTGTCCTGAGGATGAACGGGAAGAGTGGGAACCAATGAGAGACTAGCTCTAGGTGTTGGGACAGGCACAGGTCACTCTACTTTCCCATCAGGAAGAAGAATTAACCACAGGCTCAGCCTGCCGCCCGGGACCAGAATAGGGCCTGAAGCAATCCTGCGCTTTTGCGGCCAGCTCCCAAGAAAGCGAGTTGAAAAATGGAGCTCAGGGGCACTGCAATTCACAAACCTGCAGACTTATAAATGATAACTCTCGTCCACAAATATATTGAGGGAAGGCAACGAAGAGGATTGGAAAGCAAGGCAGAATTGCAGGAAACAGATTTCAGGAGGGAGATTCGAATCGCCTTTAAAGCACGGGAAAAGCGGCAAAACCTCGACAATGATGCCCTTGGCCAAAAAGGGCGTATGCGTTTTTTCCTGAATATATTCAGGAAAAAACGCATACGCCCTTTTTGGCCAACCAAGCAACCTGGAAAGGCAAATCAGCGCTACAAAGAAGTCTCGCTTCCCATCGGTCAAAAGGGCCATGCTGAATAAAGTGTCAAAACCAGAAATGCAGGACAGGCCATGGAGAAACGGGAGCCTGGCTACGCTGATGGGAGGGATGTAAATTGCCAACAGCCACTCTGGAGAAGTGTACGGTGTGTCCTGAAACATCTAAAAAACTCAGCTTAGAGAGCACAGGGCACTTCCACTCATGGGCGTATAAATTGGGAAAACTAAAAATCAGCAAGACACAGGCACCCCAAAGTTTACGGCTGCTCTGTTGACAAGAACCTCCACTTCGTTACACCTTAAATATCCCAGGAAAGAGAAAAATGGATAAAGAAGTTGTGGTCCTTATGTACAATGGAATATCACTCAGCCATGAAATCAACGTCATAAGGCTAGTAGCAGCATGATGAGTGGATTTAGGTACGACGATTCTAAGTGAAATAAGTCACACAGAAAAAGACACTTATCATAAGATATCACTTATAGAGGGAATGTATAAACCGCTACCCTTGAACTGAATTACAAAACAGAACAGAGTCCCACGTTTAGAAAACACACTATGGCTGCTTAACGGGAAAGGTGAGGTGGGGTGATGCATAAAACAAGGGTTTCAAATTAGGTCAGATACCGTTCCATAAACCCAATATGTAATAGACAAGACCTACTCCTTGATCAGTGAATTGGACTCAACACCCCCTATTCACCGCCCAAGAATATATCTGACTAGTAAGAATCTTAAAACCTATGTTTTGATATCTCTCTGTAAGTGAGTCAAGTGGGTGTAAAGCGGCAGAAACACAGCAGTGAAAAGCAGCTAAACCCCATTATAAAAATCAATTACTTTTAAAAACCCGTGAAACAAAGACAGTGAAAGAGAGAGAAATTCTTACAAAATTCGTTCAGGGGCTGTGATGCCACCTGGATTGACCATATCTAGACCCACAGCTGATGGAGACATAAGGGTGGACACTCTTGGGGCTGAGAGGTTTGGTGAGGTTGGGTGAGGAAACGCAGACCCTTTAAAGTAATACTGCGTGATATCCATCCCATGGGTCCCAAATCTCCAGGTTCAAGGGCATCTTCCTACATCGAAAACATGCATGAGAAACCCAGAAGATGGTACACCGTGTGATCGGGAAAGGTTTCCAAAACGCACCTCATTTCTCATCTCCTTATGCTCGGGTTCGCCATTCCAGCCGCTTTAGTAGCAATCTCCCTCCTTGGAGAATCAGCACCTTTAACCTCCTGTTCCGTACAGGTTGCAATTTCTCCTGAGGATGAACGGGAAGAGTGGGAACCAATGAGAGACTAGCTCTAGGTGTTGGGACAGGCACAGGTCACTCTACTTCCCCATCAGGAAGAAGAATTAACCACAGGCTCAGCCTGCCGCCCGGGACCAGAATAGGGCCTGAAGCAATCCTGCGCTTTTGCGGCCAGCTCCCAAGAAAGCGAGTTGAAAAATGGAGCTCAGGGGCACTGCAATTCACAAACCTGCAGACTTATAAATGATAACTCTCGTCCACAAATATATTGAGGGAAGGCAACGAAGAGGATTGGAAAGCAAGGCAGAATTGCAGGAAACAGACTTCAAGAGGGAGATTCGAATCGCCTTTAAAGCACAGGAAAAGCGGCAAAACCTCGACAATGATGCCCTTGGCCAAAAAGTGCGTATGCGTTTTTTCCTGAATGTATTCAGGAAAAAACGCATACGCCCTTTTTGGCCAACCAAGCAACCTGGAAAGGCAAATCAGCGCTACAAAGAAGTCTCGCTTCCCATCGGTCAAAAGGGCCATGCTGAATAAAGTGTCAAAACCAGAAATGCAGGACAGGCCATGGAGAAACGGGAGCCTGGCTACGCTGATGGGAGGGATGTAAATTGCCAACAGCCACTCTGGAGAAGTGTACGGTGTGTCCTGAATCATCTAAAAAACTCAGCTTAGAGAACACAGGGCACTTCCACTCATGGGCGTATAAATTGGGAAAACTAAAAATCAGCAAGACACAGGCACCCCAAAGTTTAGGGCTGCTCTGTTGACAAGAACCTCCACTTCGTTACACCTTAAATATCCCAGGAAAGAGAAAAATGGATAAAGAAGTTGTGGTCCTTATGTACAATGGAATATCACTCAGCCATGAAATCAACGTCATAAGGCTAGTAGCAGCATGATGAGTGGATTTAGGTACGACGATTCTAAGTGAAATAAGTCACACAGAAAAAGACACTTATCATAAGATATCACTTATAGAGGGAATGTATAAACCGCTACCCTTGAACTGAATTACAAAACAGACCAGAGTCCCACGTTTAGAAAACACACTATGGCTGCTTAACGGGAAAGGTGATGTGGGGTGATGCATAAAACAAGGGTTTCAAATTAGGTCAGATACCGTTCCATAAACCCAATATGTAATAGACAAGACCTACTCCTTGATCAGTGAATTGGACTCAACACCCCCTATTCACCGCCCAAGAATATATCTGACTAGTAAGAATCTTAAAACCTATGTTTTGATATCTCTCTGTAAGTGAGTCAAGTGGGTGTAAAGCGGCAGAAACACAGCAGTGAAAAGCAGCTAAACCCCATTATAAAAATCAATTACTTTTAAAAACCCGTGAAACAAAGACAGTGAAAGAGAGAGAAATTCTTACAAAATTCGTTCAGGGGCTGTGATGCCACCTGGATTGACCATATCTAGACCCACAGCTGATGGAGACATAAGGGTGGACACTCTTGGGTCTGAGAGGTTTGGTGAGGTTGGGTGAGGAAACGCAGACCCTTTAAAGTAATACTGCGTGATATCCATCCCATGGGTCCCAAATCTCCAGGTTCAAGGGCATCTTCCTACATCGAAAACATGCATGAGAAACCCAGAAGATGGTACACCGTGTGATCGGGAAAGGTTTCCAAAACGCACCTCATTTCTCATCTCCTTGTGCTCGGGGTCGCCATTCCAGCCGCTTTAGTAGCAATCTCCCTCCTTGGAGAATCAGCACCTTTAACCTCCTGTTCCGTACAGCTTGCAATTAGTCCTGAGGATGAACGGGAAGAGTGGGAACCAATGAGAGACTAGCTCTAGGTGTTGGGACAGGCACAGGTCACTCTACTTTCCCATCAGGAAGAAGAATTAACCACAGGCTCAGCCTGCCGCCCGGGACCAGAATAGGGCCTGAAGCAATCCTCCGCTTTTGCGGCCAGCTCCCAAGAAAGCGAGTTGAAAAATGGAGCTCAGGGGCACTGCAATTCACAAACCTGCAGACTTATAAATGATAACTCTCGTCCACAAATATATTGAGGGAAGGCAACGAAGAGGATTGGAAAGCAAGGCAGAATTGCAGGAAACAGATTTCAGGAGGGAGATTCGAATCGCCTTTAAAGCACAGGAAAAGCGGCAAAACCTGGACAATGATGCCCTTGGCCAAAAAGGGCGTATGCGTTTTTTCCTGAATATATTCAGGCAAAAACGCATACGCCCTTTTTGGCCAACCAAGCAACCTGGAAAGGCAAATCAGCGCTACACAGAAGTCTCGCTTCCCATCGGTCAAAAGGGCCATGCTGAATAAAGTGTCAAAACCAGAAATGCAGGACAGGCCATGGAGAAACGGGAGCCTGGCTACGCTGATGGGAGGGATGTAAATTGCCAACAGCCACTCTGGAGAAGTGTACGGTGTGTCCTGAAACATCTAAAAAACTCAGCTTAGAGAGCACAGGGCACTTCCACTCATGGGCGTATAAATTGGGAAAACTAAAAATCAGCAAGACACAGGCACCCCAAAGTTTAGGGCTGCTCTGTTGACAAGAACCTCCACTTCGTTACACCTTAAATATCCCAGGAAAGGGAAAAATGGATAAAGAAGTTGTGGTCCTTATGTACAATGGAATATCACTCAGCCATGAAATCAACGTCATAAGGCTAGTAGCAGCATGATGAGTGGATTTAGGTACGACGATTCTAAGTGAAATAAGTCACACAGAAAAAGACACTTATCATAAGATATCACTTATAGAGGGAATGTAAAAACCGCTACCCTTGAACTGAATTACAAAACAGACCAGAGTCCCACGTTTAGAAAACACACTATGGCTGCTTAACGGGAAAGGTGAGGTGGGGTGATGCATAAAACAAGGGTTTCAAATTAGGTCAGATACCGTTCCATAAACCCAATATGTAATAGACAAGACCTACTCCTTGATCAGTGAATTGGACTCAACACCCCCTATTCACCGCCCAAGAATATATCTGACTAGTAAGAATCTTAAAACCTATGTTTTGATATCTCTCTGTAAGTGAGTCAAGTGGGTGTGAAGCGGCAGAAACACAGCAGTGAAAAGCAGCTAAACCCCATTATAAAAATCAATTACTTTTAAAAACCCGTGAAACAAAGACAGTGAAAGAGAGAGAAATTCTTACAAAATTCGTTCAGGGGCTGTGATGCCACCTGGATTGACCATACCTAGACCCACAGCTGATTGAGACATACGGGTGGACACTCTTGGGGCTGAGAGGTTTGGTGAGGTTGGGTGAGGAAACGCAGGCCCTTTAAAGAAATACTGCGTGATATCCATCCCATGGGTCCCAAATCTCCAGGTTCAAGGGCATCTTCCTACATCGAAAACATGCATGAGAAACCCAGAAGATGGTACACCGTGTGATCGGGAAAGGTTTCCAAAACGCACCTCATTTCTCATCTCCTTATGCTCGGGTTCGCCATTCCAGCCGCTTTAGTAGCAATCTCCCTCCTTGGAGAATCAGCACCTTTAACCTCCTGTTCCGTACAGCTTGCAATTTGTCCTGAGGATGAACGGGAAGAGTGGGAACCAATGAGAGACTAGCTCTAGGTGTTGGGACAGGCAGAGGTCACTCTACTTCCCCATCAGGAAGAAGAATTAACCACAGGCTCAGCCTGCCGCCCGGGACCAGAATAGGGCCTGAAGCAATCCTGCGCTTTTGCGGCCAGCTCCCAAGAAAGCGAGTTGAAAAATGGAGCTCAGGGGCACTGCAATTCACAAACCTGCAGACTTATAAATGATAACTCTCGTCCACAAATATATTGAGGGAAGGCAACGAAGAGGATTGGAAAGCAAGGCAGAATTGCAGGAAACAGATTTCAGGAGGGAGATTCGAATCGCCTTTAAAGCACAGGAAAAGCGGCAAAACCTCGACAATGATGCCCTTGGCCAAAAAGGGCGTATGCGTTTTTTCCTGAATGTATTCAGGAAAAAACGCATACGCCCTTTTTGGCCAACCAAGCAACCTGGAAAGGCAAATCAGCGCTACAAAGAAGTCTCGCTTCCCATCGGTCAAAAGGGCCATGCTGAATAAAGTGTCAAAACCAGAAATGCAGGACAGGCCATGGAGAAACGGGAGCCTGGCTACGCTGATGGGAGGGATGTAAATTGCCAACAGCCACTCTGGAGAAGTGTACGGTGTGTCCTGAAACATCTAAAAAACTCAGCTTAGAGAGCACAGGGCACTTCCACTCATGGGCGTATAAATTGGGAAAACTAAAAATCAGCAAGGCACAGGCACCCCAAAGTTTAGGGCTGCTCTGTTGACAAGAACCTCCACTTCGTTACACCTTAAATATCCCAGGAAAGAGAAAAATGGATAAAGAAGTTGTGGTCCTTATGTACAATGGAATATCACTCAGCCATGAAATCAACGTCATAAGGCTAGTAGCAGCATGATGAGTGGATTTAGGTACGACGATTCTAAGTGAAATAAGTCACACAGAAAAAGACACTTATCATAAGATATCACTTATAGAGGGAATGTAAAAACCGCTACCCTTGAACTGAATTACAAAACAGACCAGAGTCCCACGTTTAGAAAACACACTATGGCTGCTTAACGGGAAAGGTGAGGTGGGGTGATGCATAAAACAAGGGTTTCAAATTAGGTCAGATACCGTTCCATAAACCCAATATGTAATAGACAAGACCTACTCCTTGATCAGTGAATTGGACTCAACACCCCCTATTCACCGCCCAAGAATATATCTGACTAGTAAGAATCTTAAAACCTATGTTTTGATATCTCTCTGTAAGTGAGTCAAGTGGGTGTAAAGCGGCAGAAACACAGCAGTGAAAAGCAGCTAAACCCCATTATAAAAATCAATTACTTTTAAAAACCCGTGAAACAAAGACAGTGAAAGAGAGAGAAATTCTTACAAAATTCGTTCAGGGGCTGTGATGCCACCTGGATTGACCATACCTAGACCCACAGCTGATTGAGACATACGGGTGGACACTCTTGGGGCTGAGAGGTTTGGTGAGGTTGGGTGAGGAAACGCAGGCCCTTTAAAGAAATACTGCGTGATATCCATCCCATGGGTCCCAAATCTCCAGGTTCAAGGGCATCTTCCTACATCGAAAACATGCATGAGAAACCCAGAAGATGGTACACCGTGTGATCGGGAAAGGTTTCCAAAACGCACCTCATTTCTCATCTCCTTATGCTCGGGTTCGCCATTCCAGCCGCTTTAGTAGCAATCTCCCTCCTTGGAGAATCAGCACCTTTAACCTCCTGTTCCGTACAGGTTGCAATTTGTCCTGAGGATGAACGGGAAGAGTGGGAACCAATGAGAGACTAGCTCTAGGTGTTGGGACAGGCACAGGTCACTCTACTTCCCCATCAGGAAGAAGAATTAACCACAGGCTCAGCCTGCCGCCCGGGACCAGAATAGGGCCTGAAGCAATCCTGCGCTTTTGCGGCCAGCTCCCAAGAAAGCGAGTTGAAAAATGGAGCTCAGGGGCACTGCAATTCACAAACCTGCAGACTTATAAATGATAACTCTCGTCCACAAATATATTGAGGGAAGGCAACGAAGAGGATTGGAAAGCAAGGCAGAATTGCAGGAAACAGATTTCAGGAGGGAGATTCGAATCGCCTTTAAAGCACAGGAAAAGCGGCAAAACCTCGACAATGATGCCCTTGGCCAAAAAGGGCGTATGCGTTTTTTCCTGAATGTATTCAGGAAAAAACGCATACGCCCTTTTTGGCCAACCAAGCAACCTGGAAAGGCAAATCAGCGCTACAAAGAAGTCTCGCTTCCCATCGGTCAAAAGGGCCATGCTGAATAAAGTGTCAAAACCAGAAATGCAGGACAGGCCATGGAGAAACGGGAGGCTGGCTACGCTGATGGGAGGGATGTAAATTGCCAACAGCCACTCTGGAGAAGTGTACGGTGTGTCCTGAAACATCTAAAAAACTCAGCTTAGAGAGCACAGGGCACTTCCACTCATGGGCGTATAAATTGGGAAAACTAAAAATCAGCAAGGCACAGGCACCCCAAAGTTTAGGGCTGCTCTGTTGACAAGAACCTCCACTTCGTTACACCTTAAATATCCCAGGAAAGAGAAAAATGGATAAAGAAGTTGTGGTCCTTATGTACAATGGAATATCACTCAGCCATGAAATCAACGTCATAAGGCTAGTAGCAGCATGATGAGTGGATTTAGGTACGACGATTCTAAGTGAAATAAGTCACACAGAAAAAGACACTTATCATAAGATATCACTTATAGAGGGAATGTAAAAACCGCTACCCTTGAACTGAATTACAAAACAGACCAGAGTCCCACGTTTAGAAAACACACTATGGCTGCTTAACGGGAAAGGTGAGGTGGGGTGATGCATAAAACAAGGGTTTCAAATTAGGTCAGATACCGTTCCATAAACCCAATATGTAATAGACAAGACCTACTCCTTGATCAGTGAATTGGACTCAACACCCCCTATTCACCGCCCAAGAATATATCTGACTAGTAAGAATCTTAAAACCTATGTTTTGATATCTCTCTGTAAGTGAGTCAAGTGGGTGTAAAGCGGCAGAAACACAGCAGTGAAAAGCAGCTAAACCCCATTATAAAAATCAATTACTTTTAAAAACCCGTGAAACAAAGACAGTGAAAGAGAGAGAAATTCTTACAAAATTCGTTCAGGGGCTGTGATGCCACCTGGATTGACCATACCTAGACCCACAGCTGATTGAGACATACGGGTGGACACTCTTGGGGCTGAGAGGTTTGGTGAGGTTGGGTGAGGAAACGCAGGCCCTTTAAAGAAATACTGCGTGATATCCATCCCACGGGTCCCAAATCTCCAGGTTCAAGGGCATCTTCCTACATCGAAAACATGCATGAGAAACCCAGAAGATGGTACACCGTGTGATCGGGAAAGGTTTCCAAAACGCACCTCATTTCTCATCTCCTTATGCTCGGGTTCGCCATTCCAGCCGCTTTAGTAGCAATCTCCCTCCTTGGAGAATCAGCACCTTTAACCTCCTGTTCCGTACAGGTTGCAATTTGTCCTGAGGATGAACGGGAAGAGTGGGAACCAATGAGAGACTAGCTCTAGGTGTTGGGACAGGCACAGGTCACTCTACTTCCCCATCAGGAAGAAGAATTAACCACAGGCTCAGCCTGCCGCCCGGGACCAGAATAGGGCCTGAAGCAATCCTGCGCTTTTGCGGCCAGCTCCCAAGAAAGCGAGTTGAAAAATGGAGCTCAGGGGCACTGCAATTCACAAACCTGCAGACTTATAAATGATAACTCTCGTCCACAAATATATTGAGGGAAGGCAACGAAGAGGATTGGAAAGCAAGGCAGAATTGCAGGAAACAGATTTCAGGAGGGAGATTCGAATCGCCTTTAAAGCACAGGAAAAGCGGCAAAACCTCGACAATGATGCCCTTGGCCCAAAAGGGCGTATGCGTTTTTTCCTGAATATATTCAGGCAAAAACGCATACGCCCTTTTTGGCCAACCAAGCAACCTGGAAAGGCAAATCAGCGCTACACAGAAGTCTCGCTTCCCATCGGTCAAAAGGGCCATGCTGAATAAAGTGTCAAAACCAGAAATGCAGGACAGGCCATGGAGAAACGGGAGCCTGGCTACGCTGATGGGAGGGATGTAAATTGCCAACAGCCACTCTGGAGAAGTGTACGGTGTGTCCTGAAACATCTAAAAAACTCAGCTTAGAGAGCACAGGGCACTTCCACTCATGGGCGTATAAATTGGGAAAACTAAAAATCAGCAAGACACAGGCACCCCAAAGTTTAGGGCTGCTCTGTTGACAAGAACCTCCACTTCGTTACACCTTAAATATCCCAGGAAAGGGAAAAATGGATAAAGAAGTTGTGGTCCTTATGTACAATGGAATATCACTCAGCCATGAAATCAACGTCATAAGGCTAGTAGCAGCATGATGAGTGGATTTAGGTACGACGATTCTAAGTGAAATAAGTCACACAGAAAAAGACACTTATCATAAGATATCACTTATAGAGGGAATGTAAAAACCGCTACCCTTGAACTGAATTACAAAACAGACCAGAGTCCCACGTTTAGAAAACACACTATGGCTGCTTAACGGGAAAGGTGAGGTGGGGTGATGCATAAAACAAGGGTTTCAAATTAGGTCAGATACCGTTCCATAAACCCAATATGTAATAGACAAGACCTACTCCTTGATCAGTGAATTGGACTCAACACCCCCTATTCACCGCCCAAGAATATATCTGACTAGTAAGAATCTTAAAACCTATGTTTTGATATCTCTCTGTAAGTGAGTCAAGTGGGTGTGAAGCGGCAGAAACACAGCAGTGAAAAGCAGCTAAACCCCATTATAAAAATCAATTACTTTTAAAAACCCGTGAAACAAAGACAGTGAAAGAGAGAGAAATTCTTACAAAATTCGTTCAGGGGCTGTGATGCCACCTGGATTGACCATACCTAGACCCACAGCTGATTGAGACATACGGGTGGACACTCTTGGGGCTGAGAGGTTTGGTGAGGTTGGGTGAGGAAACGCAGGCCCTTTAAAGAAATACTGCGTGATATCCATCCCATGGGTCCCAAATCTCCAGGTTCAAGGGCATCTTCCTACATCGAAAACATGCATGAGAAACCCAGAAGATGGTACACCGTGTGATCGGGAAAGGTTTCCAAAACGCACCTCATTTCTCATCTCCTTATGCTCGGGTTCGCCATTCCAGCCGCTTTAGTAGCAATCTCCCTCCTTGGAGAATCAGCACCTTTAACCTCCTGTTCCGTACAGCTTGCAATTTGTCCTGAGGATGAACGGGAAGAGTGGGAACCAATGAGAGACTAGCTCTAGGTGTTGGGACAGGCAGAGGTCACTCTACTTCCCCATCAGGAAGAAGAATTAACCACAGGCTCAGCCTGCCGCCCGGGACCAGAATAGGGCCTGAAGCAATCCTGCGCTTTTGCGGGCAGCTCCCAAGAAAGCGAGTTGAAAAATGGAGCTCAGGGGCACTGCAATTCACAAACCTGCAGACTTATAAATGATAACTCTCGTCCACAAATATATTGAGGGAAGGCAACGAAGAGGATTGGAAAGCAAGGCAGAATTGCAGGAAACAGATTTCAGGAGGGAGATTCGAATCGCCTTTAAAGCACAGGAAAAGCGGCAAAACCTCGACAATGATGCCCTTGGCCAAAAAGGGCGTATGCGTTTTTTCCTGAATGTATTCAGGAAAAAACGCATACGCCCTTTTTGGCCAACCAAGCAACCTGGAAAGGCAAATCAGCGCTACAAAGAAGTCTCGCTTCCCATCGGTCAAAAGGGCCATGCTGAATAAAGTGTCAAAACCAGAAATGCAGGACAGGCCATGGAGAAACGGGAGCCTGGCTACGCTGATGGGAGGGATGTAAATTGCCAACAGCCACTCTGGAGAAGTGTACGGTGTGTCCTGAAACATCTAAAAAACTCAGCTTAGAGAGCACAGGGCACTTCCACTCATGGGCGTATAAATTGGGAAAACTAAAAATCAGCAAGGCACAGGCACCCCAAAGTTTAGGGCTGCTCTGTTGACAAGAACCTCCACTTCGTTACACCTTAAATATCCCAGGAAAGAGAAAAATGGATAAAGAAGTTGTGGTCCTTATGTACAATGGAATATCACTCAGCCATGAAATCAACGTCATAAGGCTAGTAGCAGCATGATGAGTGGATTTAGGTACGACGATTCTAAGTGAAAGAAGTCACACAGAAAAAGACACTTATCATAAGATATCACTTATAGAGGGAATGTAAAAACCGCTACCCTTGAACTGAATTACAAAACAGACCAGAGTCCCACGTTTAGAAAACACACTATGGCTGCTTAACGGGAAAGGTGAGGTGGGGTGATGCATAAAACAAGGGTTTCAAATTAGGTCAGATACCGTTCCATAAACCCAATATGTAATAGACAAGACCTACTCCTTGATCAGTGAATTGGACTCAACACCCCCTATTCACCGCCCAAGAATATATCTGACTAGTAAGAATCTTAAAACCTATGTTTTGATATCTCTCTGTAAGTGAGTCAAGTGGGTGTAAAGCGGCAGAAACACAGCAGTGAAAAGCAGCTAAACCCCATTATAAAAATCAATTACTTTTAAAAACCCGTGAAACAAAGACAGTGAAAGAGAGAGAAATTCTTACAAAATTCGTTCAGGGGCTGTGATGCCACCTGGATTGACCATACCTAGACCCACAGCTGATTGAGACATACGGGTGGACACTCTTGGGGCTGAGAGGTTTGGTGAGGTTGGGTGAGGAAACGCAGGCCCTTTAAAGAAATACTGCGTGATATCCATCCCATGGGTCCCAAATCTCCAGGTTCAAGGGCATCTTCCTACATCGAAAACATGCATGAGAAACCCAGAAGATGGTACACCGTGTGATCGGGAAAGGTTTCCAAAACGCACCTCATTTCTCATCTCCTTATGCTCGGGTTCGCCATTCCAGCCGCTTTAGTAGCAATCTCCCTCCTTGGAGAATCAGCACCTTTAACCTCCTGTTCCGTACAGCTTGCAATTTGTCCTGAGGATGAACGGGAAGAGTGGGAACCAATGAGAGACTAGCTCTAGGTGTTGGGACAGGCAGAGGTCACTCTACTTCCCCATCAGGAAGAAGAATTAACCACAGGCTCAGCCTGCCGCCCGGGACCAGAATAGGGCCTGAAGCAATCCTGCGCTTTTGCGGCCAGCTCCCAAGAAAGCGAGTTGAAAAATGGAGCTCAGGGGCACTGCAATTCACAAACCTGCAGACTTATAAATGATAACTCTCGTCCACAAATATATTGAGGGAAGGCAACGAAGAGGATTGGAAAGCAAGGCAGAATTGCAGGAAACAGATTTCAGGAGGGAGATTCGAATCGCCTTTAAAGCACAGGAAAAGCGGCAAAACCTCGACAATGATGCCCTTGGCCAAAAAGGGCGTATGCGTTTTTTCCTGAATGTATTCAGGAAAAAACGCATACGCCCTTTTTGGCCAACCAAGCAACCTGGAAAGGCAAATCAGCGCTACAAAGAAGTCTCGCTTCCCATCGGTCAAAAGGGCCATGCTGAATAAAGTGTCAAAACCAGAAATGCAGGACAGGCCATGGAGAAACGGGAGGCTGGCTACGCTGATGGGAGGGATGTAAATTGCCAACAGCCACTCTGGAGAAGTGTACGGTGTGTCCTGAAACATCTAAAAAACTCAGCTTAGAGAGCACAGGGCACTTCCACTCATGGGCGTATAAATTGGGAAAACTAAAAATCAGCAAGGCACAGGCACCCCAAAGTTTAGGGCTGCTCTGTTGACAAGAACCTCCACTTCGTTACACCTTAAATATCCCAGGAAAGAGAAAAATGGATAAAGAAGTTGTGGTCCTTATGTACAATGGAATATCACTCAGCCATGAAATCAACGTCATAAGGCTAGTAGCAGCATGATGAGTGGATTTAGGTACGACGATTCTAAGTGAAATAAGTCACACAGAAAAAGACACTTATCATAAGATATCACTTATAGAGGGAATGTAAAAACCGCTACCCTTGAACTGAATTACAAAACAGACCAGAGTCCCACGTTTAGAAAACACACTATGGCTGCTTAACGGGAAAGGTGAGGTGGGGTGATGCATAAAACAAGGGTTTCAAATTAGGTCAGATACCGTTCCATAAACCCAATATGTAATAGACAAGACCTACTCCTTGATCAGTGAATTGGACTCAACACCCCCTATTCACCGCCCAAGAATATATCTGACTAGTAAGAATCTTAAAACCTATGTTTTGATATCTCTCTGTAAGTGAGTCAAGTGGGTGTAAAGCGGCAGAAACACAGCAGTGAAAAGCAGCTAAACCCCATTATAAAAATCAATTACTTTTAAAAACCCGTGAAACAAAGACAGTGAAAGAGAGAGAAATTCTTACAAAATTCGTTCAGGGGCTGTGATGCCACCTGGATTGACCATACCTAGACCCACAGCTGATTGAGACATACGGGTGGACACTCTTGGGGCTGAGAGGTTTGGTGAGGTTGGGTGAGGAAACGCAGGCCCTTTAAAGAAATACTGCGTGATATCCATCCCATGGGTCCCAAATCTCCAGGTTCAAGGGCATCTTCCTACATCGAAAACATGCATGAGAAACCCAGAAGATGGTACACCGTGTGATCGGGAAAGGTTTCCAAAACGCACCTCATTTCTCATCTCCTTATGCTCGGGTTCGCCATTCCAGCCGCTTTAGTAGCAATCTCCCTCCTTGGAGAATCAGCACCTTTAACCTCCTGTTCCGTACAGCTTGCAATTTGTCCTGAGGATGAACGGGAAGAGTGGGAACCAATGAGAGACTAGCTCTAGGTGTTGGGACAGGCAGAGGTCACTCTACTTCCCCATCAGGAAGAAGAATTAACCACAGGCTCAGCCTGCCGCCCGGGACCAGAATAGGGCCTGAAGCAATCCTGCGCTTTTGCGGCCAGCTCCCAAGAAAGCGAGTTGAAAAATGGAGCTCAGGGGCACTGCAATTCACAAACCTGCAGACTTATAAATGATAACTCTCGTCCACAAATATATTGAGGGAAGGCAACGAAGAGGATTGGAAAGCAAGGCAGAATTGCAGGAAACAGATTTCAGGAGGGAGATTCGAATCGCCTTTAAAGCACAGGAAAAGCGGCAAAACCTCGACAATGATGCCCTTGGCCAAAAAGGGCGTATGCGTTTTTTCCTGAATGTATTCAGGAAAAAACGCATACGCCCTTTTTGGCCAACCAAGCAACCTGGAAAGGCAAATCAGCGCTACAAAGAAGTCTCGCTTCCCATCGGTCAAAAGGGCCATGCTGAATAAAGTGTCAAAACCAGAAATGCAGGACAGGCCATGGAGAAACGGGAGGCTGGCTACGCTGATGGGAGGGATGTAAATTGCCAACAGCCACTCTGGAGAAGTGTACGGTGTGTCCTGAAACATCTAAAAAACTCAGCTTAGAGAGCACAGGGCACTTCCACTCATGGGCGTATAAATTGGGAAAACTAAAAATCAGCAAGGCACAGGCACCCCAAAGTTTAGGGCTGCTCTGTTGACAAGAACCTCCACTTCGTTACACCTTAAATATCCCAGGAAAGAGAAAAATGGATAAAGAAGTTGTGGTCCTTATGTACAATGGAATATCACTCAGCCATGAAATCAACGTCATAAGGCTAGTAGCAGCATGATGAGTGGATTTAGGTACGACGATTCTAAGTGAAATAAGTCACACAGAAAAAGACACTTATCATAAGATATCACTTATAGAGGGAATGTAAAAACCGCTACCCTTGAACTGAATTACAAAACAGACCAGAGTCCCACGTTTAGAAAACACACTATGGCTGCTTAACGGGAAAGGTGAGGTGGGGTGATGCATAAAACAAGGGTTTCAAATTAGGTCAGATACCGTTCCATAAACCCAATATGTAATAGACAAGACCTACTCCTTGATCAGTGAATTGGACTCAACACCCCCTATTCACCGCCCAAGAATATATCTGACTAGTAAGAATCTTAAAACCTATGTTTTGATATCTCTCTGTAAGTGAGTCAAGTGGGTGTAAAGCGGCAGAAACACAGCAGTGAAAAGCAGCTAAACCCCATTATAAAAATCAATTACTTTTAAAAACCCGTGAAACAAAGACAGTGAAAGAGAGAGAAATTCTTACAAAATTCGTTCAGGGGCTGTGATGCCACCTGGATTGACCATACCTAGACCCACAGCTGATTGAGACATACGGGTGGACACTCTTGGGGCTGAGAGGTTTGGTGAGGTTGGGTGAGGAAACGCAGGCCCTTTAAAGAAATACTGCGTGATATCCATCCCATGGGTCCCAAATCTCCAGGTTCAAGGGCATCTTCCTACATCGAAAACATGCATGAGAAACCCAGAAGATGGTACACCGTGTGATCGGGAAAGGTTTCCAAAACGCACCTCATTTCTCATCTCCTTATGCTCGGGTTCGCCATTCCAGCCGCTTTAGTAGCAATCTCCCTCCTTGGAGAATCAGCACCTTTAACCTCCTGTTCCGTACAGGTTGCAATTTGTCCTGAGGATGAACGGGAAGAGTGGGAACCAATGAGAGACTAGCTCTAGGTGTTGGGACAGGCACAGGTCACTCTACTTCCCCATCAGGAAGAAGAATTAACCACAGGCTCAGCCTGCCGCCCGGGACCAGAATAGGGCCTGAAGCAATCCTGCGCTTTTGCGGCCAGCTCCCAAGAAAGCGAGTTGAAAAATGGAGCTCAGGGGAACTGCAATTCACAAACCTGCAGACTTATAAATGATAACTCTCGTCCACAAATATATTGAGGGAAGGCAACGAAGAGGATTGGAAAGCAAGGCAGAATTGCAGGAAACAGATTTCAGGAGGGAGATTCGAATCGCCTTTAAAGCACAGGAAAAGCGGCAAAACCTCGACAATGATGCCCTTGGCCCAAAAGGGCGTATGCGTTTTTTCCTGAATATATTCAGGCAAAAACGCATACGCCCTTTTTGGCCAACCAAGCAACCTGGAAAGGCAAATCAGCGCTACAAAGAAGTCTCGCTTCCATCGGTCAAAAGGGCCATGCTGAATAAAGTGTCAAAACCAGAAATGCAGGACAGGCCATGGAGAAACGGGAGCCTGGCTACGCTGAAGGGAGGGATGTAAATTGCCAACAGCCACTCTGGAGAAGTGTACGGTGTGTCCTGAAACATCTAAAAAACTCAGCTTAGAGAGCACAGGGCACTTCCACTCATGGGCGTATAAATTGGGAAAACTAAAAATCAGCAAGACACAGGCACCCCAAAGTTTAGGGCTGCTCTGTTGACAAGAACCTCCACTTCGTTACACCTTAAATATCCCAGGAAAGGGAAAAATGGATAAAGAAGTTGTGGTCCTTATGTACAATGGAATATCACTCAGCCATGAAATCAACGTCATAAGGCTAGTAGCAGCATGATGAGTGGATTTAGGTACGACGATTCTAAGTGAAATAAGTCACACAGAAAAAGACACTTATCATAAGATATCACTTATAGAGGGAATGTAAAAACCGCTACCCTTGAACTGAATTACAAAACAGACCAGAGTCCCACGTTTAGAAAACACACTATGGCTGCTTAACGGGAAAGGTGAGGTGGGGTGATGCATAAAACAAGGGTTTCAAATTAGGTCAGATACCGTTCCATAAACCCAATATGTAATAGACAAGACCTACTCCTTGATCAGTGAATTGGACTCAACACCCCCTATTCACCGCCCAAGAATATATCTGACTAGTAAGAATCTTAAAACCTATGTTTTGATATCTCTCTGTAAGTGAGTCAAGTGGGTGTAAAGCGGCAGAAACACAGCAGTGAAAAGCAGCTAAACCCCATTATAAAAATCAATTACTTTTAAAAACCCGTGAAACAAAGACAGTGAAAGAGAGAGAAATTCTTACAAAATTCGTTCAGGGGCTGTGATGCCACCTGGATTGACCAAACCTAGACCCACAGCTGATTGAGACATACGGGTGGACACTCTTGGGGCTGAGAGGTTTGGTGAGGTTGGGTGAGGAAACGCAGGCCCTTTAAAGAAATACTGCGTGATATCCATCCCATGGGTCCCAAATCTCCAGGTTCAAGGGCATCTTCCTACATCGAAAACATGCATGAGAAACCCAGAAGATGGTACACCGTGTGATCGGGAAAGGTTTCCAAAACGCACCTCATTTCTCATCTCCTTATGCTCGGGTTCGCCATTCCAGCCGCTTTAGTAGCAATCTCCCTCCTTGGAGAATCAGCACATTTAACCTCCTGTTCCGTACAGCTTGCAATTTGTCCTGAGGATGAACGGGAAGAGTGGGAACCAATGAGAGACTAGCTCTAGGTGTTGGGACAGGCAGAGGTCACTCTACTTCCCCATCAGGAAGAAGAATTAACCACAGGCTCAGCCTGCCGCCCGGGACAAGAATAGGGCCTGAAGCAATCCTGCGCTTTTGCGGGCAGCTCCCAAGAAAGCGAGTTGAAAAATGGAGCTCAGGGGCACTGCAATTCACAAACCTGCAGACTTATAAATGATAACTCTCGTCCACAAATATATTGAGGGAAGGCAACGAAGAGGATTGGAAAGCAAGGCAGAATTGCAGGAAACAGATTTCAGGAGGGAGATTCGAATCGCCTTTAAAGCACAGGAAAAGCGGCAAAACCTCGACAATGATGCCCTTGGCCAAAAAGGGCGTATGCGTTTTTTCCTGAATGTATTCAGGAAAAAACGCATACGCCCTTTTTGGCCAACCAAGCAACCTGGAAAGGCAAATCAGCGCTACAAAGAAGTCTCGCTTCCCATCGGTCAAAAGGGCCATGCTGAATAAAGTGTCAAAACCAGAAATGCAGGACAGGCCATGGAGAAACGGGAGCCTGGCTACGCTGATGGGAGGGATGTAAATTGCCAACAGCCACTCTGGAGAAGTGTACGGTGTGTCCTGAAACATCTAAAAAACTCAGCTTAGAGAGCACAGGGCACTTCCACTCATGGGCGTATAAATTGGGAAAACTAAAAATCAGCAAGGCACAGGCACCCCAAAGTTTAGGGCTGCTCTGTTGACAAGAACCTCCACTTCGTTACACCTTAAATATCCCAGGAAAGAGAAAAATGGATAAAGAAGTTGTGGTCCTTATGTACAATGGAATATCACTCAGCCATGAAATCAACGTCATAAGGCTAGTAGCAGCATGATGAGTGGATTTAGGTACGACGATTCTAAGTGAAATAAGTCACACAGAAAAAGACACTTATCATAAGATATCACTTATAGAGGGAATGTAAAAACCGCTACCCTTGAACTGAATTACAAAACAGACCAGAGTCCCACGTTTAGAAAACACACTATGGCTGCTTAACGGGAAAGGTGAGGTGGGGTGATGCATAAAACAAGGGTTTCAAATTAGGTCAGATACCGTTCCATAAACCCAATATGTAATAGACAAGACCTACTCCTTGATCAGTGAATTGGACTCAACACCCCCTATTCACCGCCCAAGAATATATCTGACTAGTAAGAATCTTAAAACCTATGTTTTGATATCTCTCTGTAAGTGAGTCAAGTGGGTGTAAAGCGGCAGAAACACAGCAGTGAAAAGCAGCTAAACCCCATTATAAAAATCAATTACTTTTAAAAACCCGTGAAACAAAGACAGTGAAAGAGAGAGAAATTCTTACAAAATTCGTTCAGGGGCTGTGATGCCACCTGGATTGACCATACCTAGACCCACAGCTGATTGAGACATACGGGTGGACACTCTTGGGGCTGAGAGGTTTGGTGAGGTTGGGTGAGGAAACGCAGGCCCTTTAAAGAAATACTGCGTGATATCCATCCCATGGGTCCCAAATCTCCAGGTTCAAGGGCATCTTCCTACATCGAAAACATGCATGAGAAACCCAGAAGATGGTACACCGTGTGATCGGGAAAGGTTTCCAAAACGCACCTCATTTCTCATCTCCTTATGCTCGGGTTCGCCATTCCAGCCGCTTTAGTAGCAATCTCCCTCCTTGGAGAATCAGCACCTTTAATCTCCTGTTCCGTACAGCTTGCAATTTGTCCTGAGGATGAACGGGAAGAGTGGGAACCAATGAGAGACTAGCTCTAGGTGTTGGGACAGGCAGAGGTCACTCTACTTCCCCATCAGGAAGAAGAATTAACCACAGGCTCAGCCTGCCGCCCGGGACCAGAATAGGGCCTGAAGCAATCCTGCGCTTTTGCGGCCAGCTCCCAAGAAAGCGAGTTGAAAAATGGAGCTCAGGGGAACTGCAATTCACAAACCTGCAGACTTATAAATGATAACTCTCGTCCACAAATATATTGAGGGAAGGCAACGAAGAGGATTGGAAAGCAAGGCAGAATTGCAGGAAACAGATTTCAGGAGGGAGATTCGAATCGCCTTTAAAGCACAGGAAAAGCGGCAAAACCTCGACAATGATGCCCTTGGCCAAAAAGGGCGTATGCGTTTTTTCCTGAATGTATTCAGGAAAAAACGCATACGCCCTTTTTGGCCAACCAAGCAACCTGGAAAGGCAAATCAGCGCTACAAAGAAGTCTCGCTTCCCATCGGTCAAAAGGGCCATGCTGAATAAAGTGTCAAAACCAGAAATGCAGGACAGGCCATGGAGAAACGGGAGCCTGGCTACGCTGATGGGAGGGATGTAAATTGCCAACAGCCACTCTGGAGAAGTGTACGGTGTGTCCTGAAACATCTAAAAAACTCAGCTTAGAGAGCACAGGGCACTTCCACTCATGGGCGTATAAATTGGGAAAACTAAAAATCAGCAAGACACAGGCACCCCAAAGTTTAGGGCTGCTCTGTTGACAAGAACCTCCACTTCGTTACACCTTAAATATCCCAGGAAAGAGAAAAATGGATAAAGAAGTTGTGGTCCTTATGTACAATGGAATATCACTCAGCCATGAAATCAACGTCATAAGGCTAGTAGCAGCATGATGAGTGGATTTAGGTACGACGATTCTAAGTGAAATAAGTCACACAGAAAAAGACACTTATCATAAGATATCACTTATAGAGGGAATGTAAAAACCGCTACCCTTGAACTGAATTACAAAACAGACCAGAGTCCCACGTTTAGAAAACACACTATGGCTGCTTAACGGGAAAGGTGAGGTGGGGTGATGCATAAAACAAGGGTTTCAAATTAGGTCAGATACCGTTCCATAAACCCAATATGTAATAGACAAGACCTACTCCTTGATCAGTGAATTGGACTCAACACCCCCTATTCACCGCCCGAGAATATATCTGACTAGTAAGAATCTTAAAACCTATGTTTTGATATCTCTCTGTAAGTGAGTCAAGTGGGTGTAAAGCGGCAGAAACACAGCAGTGAAAAGCAGCTAAACCCCATTATAAAAATCAATTACTTTTAAAAACCCGTGAAACAAAGACAGTGAAAGAGAGAGAAATTCTTACAAAATTCGTTCAGGGGCTGTGATGCCACCTGGATTGACCATACCTAGACCCACAGCTGATTGAGACATACGGGTGGACACTCTTGGGGCTGAGAGGTTTGGTGAGGTTGGGTGAGGAAACGCAGGCCCTTTAAAGAAATACTGCGTGATATCCATCCCATGGGTCCCAAATCTCCAGGTTCAAGGGCATCTTCCTACATCGAAAACATGCATGAGAAACCCAGAAGATGGTACACCGTGTGATCGGGAAAGGTTTCCAAAACGCACCTCATTTCTCATCTCCTTATGCTCGGGTTCGCCATTCCAGCCGCTTTAGTAGCAATCTCCCTCCTTGGAGAATCAGCACCTTTAATCTCCTGTTCCGTACAGCTTGCAATTTGTCCTGAGGATGAACGGGAAGAGTGGGAACCAATGAGAGACTAGCTCTAGGTGTTGGGACAGGCACAGGTCACTCTACTTCCCCATCAGGAAGAAGAATTAACCACAGGCTCAGCCTGCCGCCCGGGACCAGAATAGGGCCTGAAGCAATCCTGCGCTTTTGCGGCCAGCTCCCAAGAAAGCGAGTTGAAAAATGGAGCTCAGGGGAACTGCAATTCACAAACCTGCAGACTTATAAATGATAACTCTCGTCCACAAATATATTGAGGGAAGGCAACGAAGAGGATTGGAAAGCAAGGCAGAATTGCAGGAAACAGATTTCAGGAGGGAGATTCGAATCGCCTTTAAAGCACAGGAAAAGCGGCAAAACCTCGACAATGATGCCCTTGGCCAAAAAGGGCGTATGCGTTTTTTCCTGAATGTATTCAGGAAAAAACGCATACGCCCTTTTTGGCCAACCAAGCAACCTGGAAAGGCAAATCAGCGCTACAAAGAAGTCTCGCTTCCCATCGGTCAAAAGGGCCATGCTGAATAAAGTGTCAAAACCAGAAATGCAGGACAGGCCATGGAGAAACGGGAGCCTGGCTACGCTGATGGGAGGGATGTAAATTGCCAACAGCCACTCTGGAGAAGTGTACGGTGTGTCCTGAAACATCTAAAAAACTCAGCTTAGAGAGCACAGGGCACTTCCACTCATGGGCGTATAAATTGGGAAAACTAAAAATCAGCAAGACACAGGCACCCCAAAGTTTAGGGCTGCTCTGTTGACAAGAACCTCCACTTCGTTACACCTTAAATATCCCAGGAAAGAGAAAAATGGATAAAGAAGTTGTGGTCCTTATGTACAATGGAATATCACTCAGCCATGAAATCAACGTCATAAGGCTAGTAGCAGCATGATGAGTGGATTTAGGTACGACGATTCTAAGTGAAATAAGTCACACAGAAAAAGACACTTATCATAAGATATCACTTATAGAGGGAATGTATAAACCGCTACCCTTGAACTGAATTACAAAACAGACCAGAGTCCCACGTTTAGAAAACACACTATGGCTGCTTAACGGGAAAGGTGAGGTGGGGTGATGCATAAAACAAGGGTTTCAAATTAGGTCAGATACCGTTCCATAAACCCAATATGTAATAGACAAGACCTACTCCTTGATCAGTGAATTGGACTCAACACCCCCTATTCACCGCCCGAGAATATATCTGACTAGTAAGAATCTTAAAACCTATGTTTTGATATCTCTCTGTAAGTGAGTCAAGTGTGTGTAAAGCGGCAGAAACACAGCAGTGAAAAGCAGCTAAACCCCATTATAAAAATCAATTACTTTTAAAAACCCGTGAAACAAAGACAGTGAAAGAGAGAGAAATTCTTACAAAATTCGTTCAGGGGCTGTGATGCCACCTGGATTGACCATACCTAGACCCACAGCTGATGGAGACATACGGGTGGACACTCTTGGGGCTGAGAGGTTTGGTGAGGTTGGGTGAGGAAACGCAGGCCCTTTAAAGAAATACTGCGTGATATCCATCCCATGGGTCCCAAATCTCCAGGTTCAAGGGCATCTTCCTACATCGAAAACATGCATGAGAAACCCAGAAGATGGTACACCGTGTGATCGGGAAAGGTTTCCAAAACGCACCTCATTTCTCATCTCCTTATGCTCGGGTTCGCCATTCCAGCCGCTTTAGTAGCAATCTCCCTCCTTGGAGAATCAGCACCTTTAACCTCCTGTTCCGCACAGGTTGCAATTTGTCCTGAGGATGAACGGGAAGAGTGGGAACCAATGAGAGACTAGCTCTAGGTGTTGGGACAGGCACAGGTCACTCTACTTCCCCATCAGGAAGAAGAATTAACCACAGGCTCAGCCTGCCGCCCGGGACCAGAATAGGGCCTGAAGCAATCCTGAGCTTTTGCGGCCAGCTCCCAAGAAAGCGAGTTGAAAAATGGAGCTCAGGGGCACTGCAATTCACAAACCTGCAGACTTATAAATGATAACTCTCGTCCACAAATATATTGAGGGAAGGCAACGAAGAGGATTGGAAAGCAAGGCAGAATTGCAGGAAACAGATTTCAGGAGGGAGATTCGATTCGCCTTTAAAGCACAGGAAAAGCGGCAAAACCTCGACAATGATGCCCTTGGCCAAAAAGAGCGTATGCGTTTTTTCCTGAATATATTCAGGAAAAAACGCATACGCCCTTTTTGGCCAACCAAGCAACCTGGAAAGGCAAATCAGCGCTACAAAGAAGTCTCGCTTCCCATCGGTCAAAAGGGCCATGCTGAATAAAGTGTCAAAACCAGAAATGCAGGACAGGCCATGGAGAAACGGGAGCCTGGCTACGCTGATGGGAGGGATGTAAATTGCCAACAGCCACTCTGGAGAAGTGTACGGTGTGTCCTGAAACATCTTAAAAACTCAGCTTAGAGAGCACAGGGCACTTCCACTCATGGGCGTATAAATTGGGAAAACTAAAAATCAGCAAGACACAGGCACCCCAAAGTTTACGGCTGCTCTGTTGACAAGAACCTCCACTTCGTTACACCTTAAATATCCCAGGAAAGAGAAAAATGGATAAAGAAGTTGTGGTCCTTATGTACAATGGAATATCACTCAGCCATGAAATCAACGTCATAAGGCTAGTAGCAGCATGATGAGTGGATTTAGGTACGACGATTCTAAGTGAAATAAGTCACACAGAAAAAGACACTTATCATAAGATATCACTTATAGAGGGAATGTATAAACCGCTACCCTTGAACTGAATTACAAAACAGAACAGAGTCCCACGTTTAGAAAACACACTATGGCTGCTTAACGGGAAAGGTGAGGTGGGGTGATGCATAAAACAAGGGTTTCAAATTAGGTCAGATACCGTTCCATAAACCCAATATGTAATAGACAAGACCTACTCCTTGATCAGTGAATTGGACTCAACACCCCCTATTCACCGCCCAAGAATATATCTGACTAGTAAGAATCTTAAAACCTATGTTTTGATATCTCTCTGTAAGTGAGTCAAGTGTGTGTAAAGCGGCAGAAACACAGCAGTGAAAAGCAGCTAAACCCCATTATAAAAATCAATTACTTTTAAAAACCCGTGAAACAAAGACAGTGAAAGAGAGAGAAATTCTTACAAAATTCGTTCAGGGGCTGTGATGCCACCTGGATTGACCATATCTAGACCCACAGCTGATGGAGACATAAGGGTGGACACTCTTGGGTCTGAGAGGTTTGGTGAGGTTGGGTGAGGAAACGCAGACCCTTTAAAGTAATACTGCGTGATATCCATCCCATGGGTCCCAAATCTCCAGGTTCAAGGGCATCTTCCTACATCGAAAACATGCATGAGAAACCCAGAAGATGGTACACCGTGTGATCGGGAAAGGTTTCCAAAACGCACCTCATTTCTCATCTCCTTATGCTCGGGTTCGCCATTCCAGCCGCTTTAGTAGCAATCTCCCTCCTTGGAGAATCAGCACCTTTAACCTCCTGTTCCGCACAGGCTGCAATTTGTCCTGAGGATGAACGGGAAGAGTGGGAACCAATGAGAGACTAGCTCTAGGTGTTGGGACAGGCACAGGTCACTCTACTTCCCCATCAGGAAGAAGAATTAACCACAGGCTCAGCCTGCCGCCCGGGACCAGAATAGGGCCTGAAGCAATCCTGCGCTTTTGCGGCCAGCTCCCAAGAAAGCGAGTTGAAAAATGGAGCTCAGGGGCACTGCAATTCACAAACCTGCAGACTTATAAATGATAACTCTCGTCCACAAATATATTGAGGGAAGGCAACGAAGAGGATTGGAAAGCAAGGCAGAATTGCAGGAAACAGATTTCAGGAGGGAGATTCGAATCGCCTTTAAAGCACAGGAAAAGCGGCAAAACCTCGACAATGATGCCCTTGGCCAAAAAGGGCGTATGCGTTTTTTCCTGAATATATTCAGGAAAAAACGCATACGCCCTTTTTGGCCAACCAAGCAACCTGGAAAGGCAAATCAGCGCTACAAAGAAGTCTCGCTTCCCATCGGTCAAAAGGGCCATGCTGAATAAAGTGTCAAAACCAGAAATGCAGGACAGGCCATGGAGAAACGGGAGCCTGGCTACGCTGATGGGAGGGATGTAAATTGCCAACAGCCACTCTGGAGAAGTGTACGGTGTGTCCTGAAACATCTAAAAAACTCAGCTTAGAGAGCACAGGGCACTTCCACTCATGGGCGTATAAATTGGGAAAACTAAAAATCAGCAAGACACAGGCACCCCAAAGTTTAGGGCTGCTCTGTTGACAAGAACCTCCACTTCGTTACACCTTAAATATACCAGGAAAGAGAAAAATGGATAAAGAAGTTGTGGTCCTTATGTACAATGGAATATCACTCAGCCATGAAATCAACGTCATAAGGCTAGTAGCAGCATGATGTGTGGATTTAGGTACGACCATTCTAAGTGAAATAAGTCACACAGAAAAAGACACTTATCATAAGATATCACTTATAGAGGGAATGTATAAACCGCTACCCTTGAACTGAATTACAAAACAGACCAGAGTCCCACGTTTAGAAAACACACTATGGCTGCTTAACGGGAAAGGTGAGGTGGGGTGATGCATAAAACAAGGGTTTCAAATTAGGTCAGATACCGTTCCATAAACCCAATATGTAATAGACAAGACCTACTCCTTGATCAGTGAATTGGACTCAACACCCCCTATTCACCGCCCAAGAATATATCTGACTAGTAAGAAGCTTAAAACCTATGTTTTGATATCTCTCTGTAAGTGAGTCAAGTGGGTGTAAAGCGGCAGAAACACAGCAGTGAAAAGCAGCTAAACCCCATTATAAAAATCAATTACTTTTAAAAACCCGTGAAACAAAGACAGTGAAAGAGAGAGAAATTCTTACAAAATTCGTTCAGGGGCTGTGATGCCACCTGGATTGACCATATCTAGACCCACAGCTGATGGAGACATAAGGGTGGACACTCTTGGGGCTGAGAGGTTTGGTGAGGTTGGGTGAGGAAACGCAGACCCTTTAAAGTAATACTGCGTGGTTCCCATCCCATGGGTCCCAAATCTCCAGGTTCAAGGGCATCTTCCTACATCGAAAACATGCATGAGAAACCCAGAAGATGGTACACCGTGTGATCGGGAAAGGTTTCCAAAACGCACCTCATTTCTCATCTCCTTATGCTCGGGTTCGCCATTCCAGCCGCTTTAGTAGCAATCTCCCTCCTTGGAGAATCAGCACCTTTAACCTCCTGTTCCGCACAGGTTGCAATTTGTCCTGAGGATGAACGGGAAGAGTGGGAACCAATGAGAGACTAGCTCTAGGTGTTGGGACAGGCACAGGTCACTCTACTTCCCCATCAGGAAGAAGATTTAACCACAGGCTCAGCCTGCCGCCCGGGACCAGAATAGGGCCTGAAGCAATCCTGCGCTTTTGCGGCCAGCTCCCAAGAAAGCGAGTTGAAAAATGGAGCTCAGGGGCACTGCAATTCACAAACCTGCAGACTTATAAATGATAACTCTCGTCCACAAATATATTGAGGGAAGGCAACGAAGAGGATTGGAAAGCAAGGCAGAATTGCAGGAAACAGATTTCAGGAGGGAGATTCGAATCGCCTTTAAAGCACAGGAAAAGCGGCAAAACCTCGACAATGATGCCCTTGGCCAAAAAGGGCGTATGCGTTTTTTCCTGAATATATTCAGGAAAAAACGCATACGCCCTTTTTGGCCAACCAAGCAACCTGGAAAGGCAAATCAGCGCTACAAAGAAGTCTCGCTTCCCATCGGTCAAAAGGGCCATGCTGAATAAAGTGTCAAAACCAGAAATGCAGGACAGGCCATGGAGAAACGGGAGCCTGGCTACGCTGATGGGAGGGATGTAAATTGCCAACAGCCACTCTGGAGAAGTGTACGGTGTGTCCTGAAACATCTAAAAAACTCAGCTTAGAGAGCACAGGGCACTTCCACTCATGGGCGTATAAATTGGGAAAACTAAAAATCAGCAAGACACAGGCACCCCAAAGTTTAGGGCTGCTCTGTTGACAAGAACCTCCACTTCGTTACACCTTAAATATACCAGGAAAGAGAAAAATGGATAAAGAAGTTGTGGTCCTTATGTACAATGGAATATCACTCAGCCATGAAATCAACGTCATAAGGCTAGTAGCAGCATGATGTGTGGATTTAGGTACGACCATTCTAAGTGAAATAAGTCACACAGAAAAAGACACTTATCATAAGATATCACTTATAGAGGGAATGTATAAACCGCTACCCTTGAACTGAATTACAAAACAGACCAGAGTCCCACGTTTAGAAAACACACTATGGCTGCTTAACGGGAAAGGTGAGGTGGGGTGATGCATAAAACAAGGGTTTCAAATTAGGTCAGATACCGTTCCATAAACCCAATATGTAATAGACAAGACCTACTCCTTGATCAGTGAATTGGACTCAACACCCCCTATTCACCGCCCAAGAATATATCTGACTAGTAAGAAGCTTAAAACCTATGTTTTGATATCTCTCTGTAAGTGAGTCAAGTGGGTGTAAAGCGGCAGAAACACAGCAGTGAAAAGCAGCTAAACCCCATTATAAAAATCAATTACTTTTAAAAACCCGTGAAACAAAGACAGTGAAAGAGAGAGAAATTCTTACAAAATTCGTTCAGGGGCTGTGATGCCACCTGGATTGACCATATCTAGACCCACAGCTGATGGAGACATAAGGGTGGACACTCTTGGGGCTGAGAGGTTTGGTGAGGTTGGGTGAGGAAACGCAGACCCTTTAAAGTAATACTGCGTGGTTCCCATCCCATGGGTCCCAAATCTCCAGGTTCAAGGGCATCTTCCTACATCGAAAACATGCATGAGAAACCCAGAAGATGGTACACCGTGTGATCGGGAAAGGTTTCCAAAACGCACCTCATTTCTCATCTCCTTATGCTCGGGTTCGCCATTCCAGCCGCTTTAGTAGCAATCTCCCTCCTTGGAGAATCAGCACCTTTAACCTCCTGTTCCGTACAGGTTGCAATTTGTCCTGAGGATGAACGGGAAGAGTGGGAACCAATGAGAGACTAGCTCTAGGTGTTGGGACAGGCACAGGTCACTCTACTTCCCCATCAGGAAGAAGAATTAACCACAGGCTCAGCCTGCCGCCCGGGACCAGAATAGGGCCTGAAGCAATCCTGCGCTTTTGCGGCCAGCTCCCAAGAAAGCGAGTTGAAAAATGGAGCTCAGGGGCACTGCAATTCACAAACCTGCAGACTTATAAATGATAACTCTCGTCCACAAATATATTGAGGGAAGGCAACGAAGAGGATTGGAAAGCAAGGCAGAATTGCAGGAAACAGATTTCAGGAGGGAGATTCGAATCGCCTTTAAAGCACAGGAAAAGCGGCAAAACCTCGACAATGATGCCCTTGGCCAAAAAGGGCGTATGCGTTTTTTCCTGAATATATTCAGGAAAAAACGCATACGCCCTTTTTGGCCAACCAAGCAACCTGGAAAGGCAAATCAGCGCTACAAAGAAGTCTCGCTTCCCATCGGTCAAAAGGGCCATGCTGAATAAAGTGTCAAAACCAGAAATGCAGGACAGGCCATGGAGAAACGGGAGCCTGGCTACGCTGATGGGAGGGATGTAAATTGCCAACAGCCACTCTGGAGAAGTGTACGGTGTGTCCTGAAACATCTAAAAAACTCAGCTTAGAGAGCACAGGGCACTTCCACTCATGGGCGTATAAATTGGGAAAACTAAAAATCAGCAAGACACAGGCACCCCAAAGTTTAGGGCTGCTCTGTTGACAAGAACCTCCACTTCGTTACACCTTAAATATACCAGGAAAGAGAAAAATGGATAAAGAAGTTGTGGTCCTTATGTACAATGGAATATCACTCAGCCATGAAATCAACGTCATAAGGCTAGTAGCAGCATGATGTGTGGATTTAGGTACGACCATTCTAAGTGAAATAAGTCACACAGAAAAAGACACTTATCATAAGATATCACTTATAGAGGGAATGTATAAACCGCTACCCTTGAACTGAATTACAAAACAGACCAGAGTCCCACGTTTAGAAAACACACTATGGCTGCTTAACGGGAAAGGTGAGGTGGGGTGATGCATAAAACAAGGGTTTCAAATTAGGTCAGATACCGTTCCATAAACCCAATATGTAATAGACAAGACCTACTCCTTGATCAGTGAATTGGACTCAACACCCCCTATTCACCGCCCAAGAATATATCTGACTAGTAAGAAGCTTAAAACCTATGTTTTGATATCTCTCTGTAAGTGAGTCAAGTGGGTGTAAAGCGGCAGAAACACAGCAGTGAAAAGCAGCTAAACCCCATTATAAAAATCAATTACTTTTAAAAACCCGTGAAACAAAGACAGTGAAAGAGAGAGAAATTCTTACAAAATTCGTTCAGGGGCTGTGATGCCACCTGGATTGACCATATCTAGACCCACAGCTGATGGAGACATAAGGGTGGACACTCTTGGGGCTGAGAGGTTTGGTGAGGTTGGGTGAGGAAACGCAGACCCTTTAAAGTAATACTGCGTGGTTCCCATCCCATGGGTCCCAAATCTCCAGGTTCAAGGGCATCTTCCTACATCGAAAACATGCATGAGAAACCCAGAAGATGGTACACCGTGTGATCGGGAAAGGTTTCCAAAACGCACCTCATTTCTCATCTCCTTATGCTCGGGTTCGCCATTCCAGCCGCTTTAGTAGCAATCTCCCTCCTTGGAGAATCAGCACCTTTAACCTCCTGTTCCGTACAGGTTGCAATTTGTCCTGAGGATGAACGGGAAGAGTGGGAACCAATGAGAGACTAGCTCTAGGTGTTGGGACAGGCACAGGTCACTCTACTTCCCCATCAGGAAGAAGAATTAACCACAGGCTCAGCCTGCCGCCCGGGACCAGAATAGGGCCTGAAGCAATCCTGCGCTTTTGCGGCCAGCTCCCAAGAAAGCGAGTTGAAAAATGGAGCTCAGGGGCACTGCAATTCACAAACCTGCAGACTTATAAATGATAACTCTCGTCCACAAATATATTGAGGGAAGGCAACGAAGAGGATTGGAAAGCAAGGCAGAATTGCAGGAAACAGATTTCAGGAGGGAGATTCGAATCGCCTTTAAAGCACAGGAAAAGCGGCAAAACCTCGACAATGATGCCCTTGGCCAAAAAGGGCGTATGCGTTTTTTCCTGAATATATTCAGGAAAAAACGCATACGCCCTTTTTGGCCAACCAAGCAACCTGGAAAGGCAAATCAGCGCTACAAAGAAGTCTCGCTTCCCATCGGTCAAAAGGGCCATGCTGAATAAAGTGTCAAAACCAGAAATGCAGGACAGGCCATGGAGAAACGGGAGCCTGGCTACGCTGATGGGAGGGATGTAAATTGCCAACAGCCACTCTGGAGAAGTGTACGGTGTGTCCTGAAACATCTAAAAAACTCAGCTTAGAGAGCACAGGGCACTTCCACTCATGGGCGTATAAACTGGGAAAACTAAAAATCAGCAAGACACAGGCACCCCAAAGTTTAGGGCTGCTCTGTTGACAAGAACCTCCACTTCGTTACACCTTAAATATCCCAGGAAAGAGAAAAATGGATAAAGAAGTTGTGGTCTTTATGTACAATGGAATATCACTCAGCCATGAAATCAACGTCATAAGGCTAGTAGCAGCATGATGAGTGGATTTAGGTACGACGATTCTAAGTGAAATAAGTCACACAGAAAAAGACACTTATCATAAGATATCACTTATAGAGGGAATGTAAAAACCGCTACCCTTGAACTGAATTACAAAACAGACCAGAGTCCCACGTTTAGAAAACACACTATGGCTGCTTAACGGGAAAGGTGAGGTGGGGTGATGCATAAAACAAGGGTTTCAAATTAGGTCAGATACCGTTCCATAAACCCAATATGTAATAGACAAGACCTACTCCTTGATCAGTGAATTGGACTCAACACCCCCTATTCACCGCCCAAGAATATATCTGACTAGTAAGAAGCTTAAAACCTATGTTTTGATATCTCTCTGTAAGTGAGTCAAGTGGGTGTAAAGCGGCAGAAACACAGCAGTGAAAAGCAGCTAAACCCCATTATAAAAATCAATTACTTTTAAAAACCCGTGAAACAAAGACAGTGAAAGAGAGAGAAATTCTTACAAAATTCGTTCAGGGGCTGTGATGCCACCTGGATTGACCATATCTAGACCCACAGCTGATGGAGACATAAGGGTGGACACTCTTGGGGCTGAGAGGTTTGGTGAGGTTGGGTGAGGAAACGCAGACCCTTTAAAGTAATACTGCGTGGTTCCCATCCCATGGGTCCCAAATCTCCAGGTTCAAGGGCATCTTCCTACATCGTAAACATGCATGAGAAACCCAGAAGATGGTACACCGTGTGATCGGGAAAGGTTTCCAAAACGCACCTCATTTCTCATCTCCTTATGCTCTGGTTCGCCATTCCAGCCGCTTTAGTAGCAATCTCCCTCCTTGGAGAATCAGCACCTTTAACCTCCTGTTCCGTACAGGTTGCAATTTGTCCTGAGGATGAACGGGAAGAGTGGGAACCAATGAGAGACTAGCTCTAGGTGTTGGGACAGGCACAGGTCACTCTACTTCCCCATCAGGAAGAAGATTTAACCACAGGCTCAGCCTGCCGCCCGGGACCAGAATAGGGCCTGAAGCAATCCTGCGCTTTTGCGGCCAGCTCCCAAGAAAGCGAGTTGAAAAATGGAGCTCAGGGGCACTGCAATTCACAAACCTGCAGACTTATAAATGATAACTCTCGTCCACAAATATATTGAGGGAAGGCAACGAAGAGGATTGGAAAGCAAGGCAGAATTGCAGGAAAAAGATTTCAGGAGGGAGATTCGAATCGCCTTTAAAGCACAGGAAAAGCGGCAAAACCTCGACAATGATGCCCTTGGCCAAAAAGGGCGTATGCGTTTTTTCCTGAATATATTCAGGAAAAAACGCATACGCCCTTTTTGGCCAACCAAGCAACCTGGAAAGGCAAATCAGCGCTACAAAGAAGTCTCGCTTCCCATCGGTCAAAAGGGCCATGCTGAATAAAGTGTCAAAACCAGAAATGCAGGACAGGCCATGGAGAAACGGGAGCCTGGCTACGCTGATGGGAGGGATGTAAATTGCCAACAGCCACTCTGGAGAAGTGTACGGTGTGTCCTGAAACATCTAAAAAACTCAGCTTAGAGAGCACAGGGCACTTCCACTCATGGGCGTATAAACTGGGAAAACTAAAAATCAGCAAGACACAGGCACCCCAAAGTTTAGGGCTGCTCTGTTGACAAGAACCTCCACTTCGTTACACCTTAAATATCCCAGGAAAGAGAAAAATGGATAAAGAAGTTGTGGTCCTTATGTACAATGGAATATCACTCAGCCATGAAATCAACGTCATAAGGCTAGTAGCAGCATGATGAGTGGATTTAGGTACGACGATTCTAAGTGAAATAAGTCACACAGAAAAAGACACTTATCATAAGATATCACTTATAGAGGGAATGTAAAAACCGCTACCCTTGAACTGAATTACAAAACAGACCAGAGTCCCACGTTTAGAAAACACACTATGGCTGCTTAACGGGAAAGGTGAGGTGGCGTGATGCATAAAACAAGGGTTTCAAATTAGGTCAGATACCGTTCCATAAACCCAATATGTAATAGACAAGACCTACTCCTTGATCAGTGAATTGGACTCAACACCCCCTATTCACCGCCCAAGAATATATCTGACTAGTAAGAATCTTAAAACCTATGTTTTGATATCTCTCTGTAAGTGAGTCAAGTGGGTGTAAAGCGGCAGAAACACAACAGTGAAAAGCAGCTAAACCCCATTATAAAAATCAATTACTTTTAAAAACCCGTGAAACAAAGACAGTGAAAGAGAGAGAAATTCTTACAAAATTCGTTCAGGGGCTGTGATGCCACCTGGATTGACCATATCTAGACCCACAGCTGAATGAGACATACGGGTGGACACTCTTGGGGCTGAGAGGTTTGGTGAGGTTGGGTGAGGAAACGCAGGCCCTTTAAAGAAATACTGCGTGATATCCATCCCATGGGTCCCAAATCTCCAGGTTCAAGGGCATCTTCCTACATCGAAAACATGCATGAGAAACCCAGAAGATGGTACACCGTGTGATCGGGAAAGGTTTCCAAAACGCACCTCATTTCTCATCTCCTTATGCTCGGGTTCGCCATTCCAGCCGCTTTAGTAGCAATCTCCCTCCTTGGAGAATCAGCACCTTTAACCTCCTGTTCCGCACAGGCTGCAATTTGTCCTGAGGATGAACGGGAAGAGTGGGAACCAATGAGAGACTAGCTCTAGGTGTTGGGACAGGCACAGGTCACTCTACTTCCCCATCAGGAAGAAGAATTAACCACAGGCTCAGCCTGCCGCCCGGGACCAGAATAGGGCCTGAAGCAATCCTGCGCTTTTGCGGCCAGCTCCCAAGAAAGCGAGTTGAAAAATGGAGCTCAGGGGCACTGCAATTCACAAACCTGCAGACTTATAAATGATAACTCTCGTCCACAAATATATTGAGGGAAGGCAACGAAGAGGATTGGAAAGCAAGGCAGAATTGCAGGAAACAGATTTCAGGAGGGAGATTCGAATCGCCTTTAAAGCACAGGAAAAGCGGCAAAACCTCGACAATGATGCCCTTGGCCAAAAAGGGCGTATGCGTTTTTTCCTGAATATATTCAGGAAAAAACGCATACGCCCTTTTTGGCCAACCAAGCAACCTGGAAAGGCAAATCAGCGCTACAAAGAAGTCTCGCTTCCCATCGGTCAAAAGGGCCATGCTGAATAAAGTGTCAAAACCAGAAATGCAGGACAGGCCATGGAGAAACGGGAGCCTGGCTACGCTGATGGGAGGGATGTAAATTGCCAACAGCCACTCTGGAGAAGTGTACGGTGTGTCCTGAAACATCTAAAAAACTCAGCTTAGAGAGCACAGGACACTTCCACTCATGGGCGTATAAATTGGGAAAACTAAAAATCAGCAAGACACAGGCACCCCAAAGTTTAGGGCTGCTCTGTTGACAAGAACCTCCACTTCGTTACACCTTAAATATACCAGGAAAGAGAAAAATGGATAAAGAAGTTGTGGTCCTTATGTACAATGGAATATCACTCAGCCATGAAATCAACGTCATAAGGCTAGTAGCAGCATGATGTGTGGATTTAGGTACGACCATTCTAAGTGAAATAAGTCACACAGAAAAAGACACTTATCATAAGATATCACTTATAGAGGGAATGTATAAACCGCTACCCTTGAACTGAATTACAAAACAGACCAGAGTCCCACGTTTAGAAAACACACTATGGCTGCTTAACGGGAAAGGTGAGGTGGGGTGATGCATAAAACAAGGGTTTCAAATTAGGTCAGATACCGTTCCATAAACCCAATATGTAATAGACAAGACCTACTCCTTGATCAGTGAATTGGACTCAACACCCCCTATTCACCGCCCAAGAATATATCTGACTAGTAAGAAGCTTAAAACCTATGTTTTGATATCTCTCTGTAAGTGAGTCAAGTGGGTGTAAAGCGGCAGAAACACAGCAGTGAAAAGCAGCTAAACCCCATTATAAAAATCAATTACTTTTAAAAACCCGTGAAACAAAGACAGTGAAAGAGAGAGAAATTCTTACAAAATTCGTTCAGGGGCTGTGATGCCACCTGGATTGACCATATCTAGACCCACAGCTGATGGAGACATAAGGGTGGACACTCTTGGGGCTGAGAGGTTTGGTGAGGTTGGGTGAGGAAACGCAGACCCTTTAAAGTAATACTGCGTGGTTCCCATCCCATGGGTCCCAAATCTCCAGGTTCAAGGGCATCTTCCTACATCGAAAACATGCATGAGAAACCCAGAAGATGGTACACCGTGTGATCGGGAAAGGTTTCCAAAACGCACCTCATTTCTCATCTCCTTATGCTCGGGTTCGCCATTCCAGCCGCTTTAGTAGCAATCTCCCTCCTTGGAGAATCAGCACCTTTAACCTCCTGTTCCGTACAGGTTGCAATTTGTCCTGAGGATGAACGGGAAGAGTGGGAACCAATGAGAGACTAGCTCTAGGTGTTGGGACAGGCACAGGTCACTCTACTTCCCCATCAGGAAGAAGAATTAACCACAGGCTCAGCCTGCCGCCCGGGACCAGAATAGGGCCTGAAGCAATCCTGCGCTTTTGCGGCCAGCTCCCAAGAAAGCGAGTTGAAAAATGGAGCTCAGGGGCACTGCAATTCACAAACCTGCAGACTTATAAATGATAACTCTCGTCCACAAATATATTGAGGGAAGGCAACGAAGAGGATTGGAAAGCAAGGCAGAATTGCAGGAAACAGACTTCAGGAGGGAGATTCGAATCGCCTTTAAAGCACAGGAAAAGCGGCAAAACCTCGACAATGATGCCCTTGGCCAAAAAGTGCGTATGCGTTTTTTCCTGAATGTATTCAGGAAAAAACGCATACGCCCTTTTTGGCCAACCAAGCAACCTGGAAAGGCAAATCAGCGCTACAAAGAAGTCTCGCTTCCCATCGGTCAAAAGGGCCATGCTGAATAAAGTGTCAAAACCAGAAATGCAGGACAGGCCATGGAGAAACGGGAGCCTGGCTACGCTGATGGGAGGGATGTAAATTGCCAACAGCCACTCTGGAGAAGTGTACGGTGTGTCCTGAATCATCTAAAAAACTCAGCTTAGAGAACACAGGGCACTTCCACTCATGGGCGTATAAATTGGGAAAACTAAAAATCAGCAAGACACAGGCACCCCAAAGTTTAGGGCTGCTCTGTTGACAAGAACCTCCACTTCGTTACACCTTAAATATCCCAGGAAAGAGAAAAATGGATAAAGAAGTTGTGGTCCTTATGTACAATGGAATATCACTCAGCCATGAAATCAACGTCATAAGGCTAGTAGCAGCATGATGAGTGGATTTAGGTACGACGATTCTAAGTGAAATAAGTCACACAGAAAAAGACACTTATCATAAGATATCACTTATAGAGGGAATGTATAAACCGCTACCCTTGAACTGAATTACAAAACAGACCAGAGTCCCACGTTTAGAAAACACACTATGGCTGCTTAACGGGAAAGGTGATGTGGGGTGATGCATAAAACAAGGGTTTCAAATTAGGTCAGATACCGTTCCATAAACCCAATATGTAATAGACAAGACCTACTCCTTGATCAGTGAATTGGACTCAACACCCCCTATTCACCGCCCAAGAATATATCTGACTAGTAAGAATCTTAAAACCTATGTTTTGATATCTCTCTGTAAGTGAGTCAAGTGGGTGTAAAGCGGCAGAAACACAGCAGTGAAAAGCAGCTAAACCCCATTATAAAAATCAATTACTTTTAAAAACCCGTGAAACAAAGACAGTGAAAGAGAGAGAAATTCTTACAAAATTCGTTCAGGGGCTGTGATGCCACCTGGATTGACCATATCTAGACCCACAGCTGATGGAGACATAAGGGTGGACACTCTTGGGTCTGAGAGGTTTGGTGAGGTTGGGTGAGGAAACGCAGACCCTTTAAAGTAATACTGCGTGATATCCATCCCATGGGTCCCAAATCTCCAGGTTCAAGGGCATCTTCCTACATCGAAAACATGCATGAGAAACCCAGAAGATGGTACACCGTGTGATCGGGAAAGGTTTCCAAAACGCACCTCATTTCTCATCTCCTTGTGCTCGGGGTCGCCATTCCAGCCGCTTTAGTAGCAATCTCCCTCCTTGGAGAATCAGCACCTTTAACCTCCTGTTCCGTACAGCTTGCAATTAGTCCTGAGGATGAACGGGAAGAGTGGGAACCAATGAGAGACTAGCTCTAGGTGTTGGGACAGGCACAGGTCACTCTACTTTCCCATCAGGAAGAAGAATTAACCACAGGCTCAGCCTGCCGCCCGGGACCAGAATAGGGCCTGAAGCAATCCTCCGCTTTTGCGGCCAGCTCCCAAGAAAGCGAGTTGAAAAATGGAGCTCAGGGGCACTGCAATTCACAAACCTGCAGACTTATAAATGATAACTCTCGTCCACAAATATATTGAGGGAAGGCAACGAAGAGGATTGGAAAGCAAGGCAGAATTGCAGGAAACAGATTTCAGGAGGGAGATTCGAATCGCCTTTAAAGCACAGGAAAAGCGGCAAAACCTCGACAATGATGCCCTTGGCCAAAAAGGGCGTATGCGTTTTTTCCTGAATATATTCAGGCAAAAACGCATACGCCCTTTTTGGCCAACCAAGCAACCTGGAAAGGCAAATCAGCGCTACACAGAAGTCTCGCTTCCCATCGGTCAAAAGGGCCATGCTGAATAAAGTGTCAAAACCAGAAATGCAGGACAGGCCATGGAGAAACGGGAGCCTGGCTACGCTGATGGGAGGGATGTAAATTGCCAACAGCCACTCTGGAGAAGTGTACGGTGTGTCCTGAAACATCTAAAAAACTCAGCTTAGAGAGCACAGGGCACTTCCACTCATGGGCGTATAAATTGGGAAAACTAAAAATCAGCAAGACACAGGCACCCCAAAGTTTAGGGCTGCTCTGTTGACAAGAACCTCCACTTCGTTACACCTTAAATATCCCAGGAAAGAGAAAAATGGATAAAGAAGTTGTGGTCCTTATGTACAATGGAATATCACTCAGCCATGAAATCAACGTCATAAGGCTAGTAGCAGCATGATGAGTGGATTTAGGTACGACGATTCTAAGTGAAATAAGTCACACAGAAAAAGACACTTATCATAAGATATCACTTATAGAGGGAATGTATAAACCGCTACCCTTGAACTGAATTACAAAACAGACCAGAGTCCCACGTTTAGAAAACAAACTATGGCTGCTTAACGGGAAAGGTGAGGTGGGGTGATGCATAAAACAAGGGTTTCAAATTAGGTCAGATACCGTTCCATAAACCCAATATGTAATAGACAAGACCTACTCCTTGATCAGTGAATTGGACTCAACACCCCCTATTCACCGCCCAAGAATATATCTGACTAGTAAGAATCTTAAAACCTATGTTTTGATATCTCTCTGTAAGTGAGTCAAGTGGGTGTAAAGCGGCAGAAACACAGCAGTGAAAAGCAGCTAAACCCCATTATAAAAATCAATTATTTTAAAAACCCGTGAAACAAAGACAGTGAAAGAGAGAGAAATTCTTACAAAATTCGTTCAGGGGCTGTGATGCCACCTGGATTGACCATATCTAGACCCACAGCTGATGGAGACATAAGGGTGGACACTCTTGGGGCTGAGAGGTTTGGTGAGGTTGGGTGAGGAAACGCAGACCCTTTAAAGTAATACTGCGTGGTTCCCATCCCATGGGTCCCAAATCTCCAGGTTCAAGGGCATCTTCCTACATCGAAAACATGCATGAGAAACCCAGAAGATGGTACACCGTGTGATCGGGAAAGGTTTCCAAAACGCACCTCATTTCTCATCTCCTTATGCTCGGGTTCGCCATTCCAGCCGCTTTAGTAGCAATCTCCCTCCTTGGAGAATCAGCACCTTTAACCTCCTGTTCCGTACAGGTTGCAATTTGTCCTGAGGATGAACGGGAAGAGTGGGAACCAATGAGAGACTAGCTCTAGGTGTTGGGACAGGCACAGGTCACTCTACTTCCCCATCAGGAAGAAGAATTAACCACAGGCTCAGCCTGCCGCCCGGGACCAGAATAGGGCCTGAAGCAATCCTGCGCTTTTGCGGCCAGCTCCCAAGAAAGCGAGTTGAAAAATGGAGCTCAGGGGAACTGCAATTCACAAACCTGCAGACTTATAAATGATAACTCTCGTCCACAAATATATTGAGGGAAGGCAACGAAGAGGATTGGAAAGCAAGGCAGAATTGCAGGAAACAGATTTCAGGAGGGAGATTCGAATCGCCTTTAAAGCACAGGAAAAGCGGCAAAACCTCGACAATGATGCCCTTGGCCCAAAAGGGCGTATGCGTTTTTTCCTGAATATATTCAGGCAAAAACGCATACGCCCTTTTTGGCCAACCAAGCAACCTGGAAAGGCAAATCAGCGCTACAAAGAAGTCTCGCTTCCCATCGGTCAAAAGGGCCATGCTGAATAAAGTGTCAAAACCAGAAATGCAGGACAGGCCATGGAGAAACGGGAGCCTGGCTACGCTGAAGGGAGGGATGTAAATTGCCAACAGCCGCTCTGGAGAAGTGTACGGTGTGTCCTGAAACATCTAAAAAACTCAGCTTAGAGAGCACAGGGCACTTCCACTCATGGGCGTATAAATTGGGAAAACTAAAAATCAGCAAGACACAGGCACCCCAAAGTTTAGGGCTGCTCTGTTGACAAGAACCTCCACTTCGTTACACCTTAAATATCCCAGGAAAGGGAAAAATGGATAAAGAAGTTGTGGTCCTTATGTACAATGGAATATCACTCAGCCATGAAATCAACGTCATAAGGCTAGTAGCAGCATGATGAGTGGATTTAGGTACGACGATTCTAAGTGAAATAAGTCACACAGAAAAAGACACTTATCATAAGATATCACTTATAGAGGGAATGTAAAAACCGCTACCCTTGAACTGAATTACAAAACAGACCAGAGTCCCACGTTTAGAAAACACACTATGGCTGCTTAACGGGAAAGGTGAGGTGGGGTGATGCATAAAACAAGGGTTTCAAATTAGGTCAGATACCGTTCCATAAACCCAATATGTAATAGACAAGACCTACTCCTTGATCAGTGAATTGGACTCAACACCCCCTATTCACCGCCCAAGAATATATCTGACTAGTAAGAATCTTAAAACCTATGTTTTGATATCTCTCTGTAAGTGAGTCAAGTGGGTGTAAAGCGGCAGAAACACAGCAGTGAAAAGCAGCTAAACCCCATTATAAAAATCAATTACTTTTAAAAACCCGTGAAACAAAGACAGTGAAAGAGAGAGAAATTCTTACAAAATTCGTTCAGGGGCTGTGATGCCACCTGGATTGACCATACCTAGACCCACAGCTGATTGAGACATACGGGTGGACACTCTTGGGGCTGAGAGGTTTGGTGAGGTTGGGTGAGGAAACGCAGGCCCTTTAAAGAAATACTGCGTGATATCCATCCCATGGGTCCCAAATCTCCAGGTTCAAGGGCATCTTCCTACATCGAAATCATGCATGAGAAACCCAGAAGATGGTACACCGTGTGATCGGGAAAGGTTTCCAAAACGCACCTCATTTCTCATCTCCTTATGCTCGGGTTCGCCATTCCAGCCGCTTTAGTAGCAATCTCCCTCCTTGGAGAATCAGCACCTTTAACCTCCTGTTCCGTACAGCTTGCAATTTGTCCTGAGGATGAACGGGAAGAGTGGGAACCAATGAGAGACTAGCTCTAGGTGTTGGGACAGGCAGAGGTCACTCTACTTCCCCATCAGGAAGAAGAATTAACCACAGGCTCAGCCTGCCGCCCGGGACCAGAATAGGGCCTGAAGCAATCCTGCGCTTTTGCGGGCAGCTCCCAAGAAAGCGAGTTGAAAAATGGAGCTCAGGGGCACTGCAATTCACAAACCTGCAGACTTATAAATGATAACTCTCGTCCACAAATATATTGAGGGAAGGCAACGAAGAGGATTGGAAAGCAAGGCAGAATTGCAGGAAACAGATTTCAGGAGGGAGATTCGAATCGCCTTTAAAGCACAGGAAAAGCGGCAAAACCTCGACAATGATGCCCTTGGCCAAAAAGGGCGTATGCGTTTTTTCCTGAATGTATTCAGGAAAAAACGCATACGCCCTTTTTGGCCAACCAAGCAACCTGGAAAGGCAAATCAGCGCTACAAAGAAGTCTCGCTTCCCATCGGTCAAAAGGGCCATGCTGAATAAAGTGTCAAAACCAGAAATGCAGGACAGGCCATGGAGAAACGGGAGCCTGGCTACGCTGATGGGAGGGATGTAAATTGCCAACAGCCACTCTGGAGAAGTGTACGGTGTGTCCTGAAACATCTAAAAAACTCAGCTTAGAGAGCACAGGGCACTTCCACTCATGGGCGTATAAATTGGGAAAACTAAAAATCAGCAAGGCACAGGCACCCCAAAGTTTAGGGCTGCTCTGTTGACAAGAACCTCCACTTCGTTACACCTTAAATATCCCAGGAAAGAGAAAAATGGATAAAGAAGTTGTGGTCCTTATGTACAATGGAATATCACTCAGCCATGAAATCAACGTCATAAGGCTAGTAGCAGCATGATGAGTGGATTTAGGTACGACGATTCTAAGTGAAATAAGTCACACAGAAAAAGACACTTATCATAAGATATCACTTATAGAGGGAATGTAAAAACCGCTACCCTTGAACTGAATTACAAAACAGACCAGAGTCCCACGTTTAGAAAACACACTATGGCTGCTTAACGGGAAAGGTGAGGTGGGGTGATGCATAAAACAAGGGTTTCAAATTAGGTCAGATACCGTTCCATAAACCCAATATGTAATAGACAAGACCTACTCCTTGATCAGTGAATTGGACTCAACACCCCCTATTCACCGCCCAAGAATATATCTGACTAGTAAGAATCTTAAAACCTATGTTTTGATATCTCTCTGTAAGTGAGTCAAGAGGGTGTAAAGCGGCAGAAACACAGCAGTGAAAAGCAGCTAAACCCCATTATAAAAATCAATTACTTTTAAAAACCCGTGAAACAAAGACAGTGAAAGAGAGAGAAATTCTTACAAAATTCGTTCAGGGGCTGTGATGCCACCTGGATTGACCATACCTAGACCCACAGCTGATTGAGACATACGGGTGGACACTCTTGGGGCTGAGAGGTTTGGTGAGGTTGGGTGAGGAAACGCAGGCCCTTTAAAGAAATACTGCGTGATATCCATCCCATGGGTCCCAAATCTCCAGGTTCAAGGGCATCTTCCTACATCGAAAACATGCATGAGAAACCCAGAAGATGGTACACCGTGTGATCGGGAAAGGTTTCCAAAACGCACCTCATTTCTCATCTCCTTATGCTCGGGTTCGCCATTCCAGCCGCTTTAGTAGCAATCTCCCTCCTTGGAGAATCAGCACCTTTAACCTCCTGTTCCGTACAGCTTGCAATTTGTCCTGAGGATGAACGGGAAGAGTGGGAACCAATGAGAGACTAGCTCTAGGTGTTGGGACAGGCAGAGGTCACTCTACTTCCCCATCAGGAAGAAGAATTAACCACAGGCTCAGCCTGCCGCCCGGGACCAGAATAGGGCCTGAAGCAATCCTGCGCTTTTGCGGCCAGCTCCCAAGAAAGCGAGTTGAAAAATGGAGCTCAGGGGCACTGCAATTCACAAACCTGCAGACTTATAAATGATAACTCTCGTCCACAAATATATTGAGGGAAGGCAACGAAGAGGATTGGAAAGCAAGGCAGAATTGCAGGAAACAGATTTCAGGAGGGAGATTCGAATCGCCTTTAAAGCACAGGAAAAGCGGCAAAACCTCGACAATGATGCCCTTGGCCAAAAAGGGCGTATGCGTTTTTTCCTGAATGTATTCAGGAAAAAACGCATACGCCCTTTTTGGCCAACCAAGCAACCTGGAAAGGCAAATCAGCGCTACAAAGAAGTCTCGCTTCCCATCGGTCAAAAGGGCCATGCTGAATAAAGTGTCAAAACCAGAAATGCAGGACAGGCCATGGAGAAACGGGAGGCTGGCTACGCTGATGGGAGGGATGTAAATTGCCAACAGCCACTCTGGAGAAGTGTACGGTGTGTCCTGAAACATCTAAAAAACTCAGCTTAGAGAGCACAGGGCACTTCCACTCATGGGCGTATAAATTGGGAAAACTAAAAATCAGCAAGGCACAGGCACCCCAAAGTTTAGGGCTGCTCTGTTGACAAGAACCTCCACTTCGTTACACCTTAAATATCCCAGGAAAGAGAAAAATGGATAAAGAAGTTGTGGTCCTTATGTACAATGGAATATCACTCAGCCATGAAATCAACGTCATAAGGCTAGTAGCAGCATGATGAGTGGATTTAGGTACGACGATTCTAAGTGAAATAAGTCACACAGAAAAAGACACTTATCATAAGATATCACTTATAGAGGGAATGTAAAAACCGCTACCCTTGAACTGAATTACAAAACAGACCAGAGTCCCACGTTTAGAAAACACACTATGGCTGCTTAACGGGAAAGGTGAGGTGGGGTGATGCATAAAACAAGGGTTTCAAATTAGGTCAGATACCGTTCCATAAACCCAATATGTAATAGACAAGACCTACTCCTTGATCAGTGAATTGGACTCAACACCCCCTATTCACCGCCCAAGAATATATCTGACTAGTAAGAATCTTAAAACCTATGTTTTGATATCTCTCTGTAAGTGAGTCAAGTGTGTGTAAAGCGGCAGAAACACAGCAGTGAAAAGCAGCTAAACCCCATTATAAAAATCAATTACTTTTAAAAACCCGTGAAACAAAGACAGTGAAAGAGAGAGAAATTCTTACAAAATTCGTTCAGGGGCTGTGATGCCACCTGGATTGACCATACCTAGACCCACAGCTGATTGAGACATACGGGTGGACACTCTTGGGGCTGAGAGGTTTGGTGAGGTTGGGTGAGGAAACGCAGGCCCTTTAAAGAAATACTGCGTGATATCCATCCCATGGGTCCCAAATCTCCAGGTTCAAGGGCATCTTCCTACATCGAAAACATGCATGAGAAACCCAGAAGATGGTACACCGTGTGATCGGGAAAGGTTTCCAAAACGCACCTCATTTCTCATCTCCTTATGCTCGGGTTCGCCATTCCAGCCGCTTTAGTAGCAATCTCCCTCCTTGGAGAATCAGCACCTTTAACCTCCTGTTCCGCACAGGTTGCAATTTGTCCTGAGGATGAACGGGAAGAGTGGGAACCAATGAGAGACTAGCTCTAGGTGTTGGGACAGGCACAGGTCACTCTACTTCCCCATCAGGAAGAAGAATTAACCACAGGCTCAGCCTGCCGCCCGGGACCAGAATAGGGCCTGAAGCAATCCTGAGCTTTTGCGGCCAGCTCCCAAGAAAGCGAGTTGAAAAATGGAGCTCAGGGGCACTGCAATTCACAAACCTGCAGACTTATAAATGATAACTCTCGTCCACAAATATATTGAGGGAAGGCAACGAAGAGGATTGGAAAGCAAGGCAGAATTGCAGGAAACAGATTTCAGGAGGGAGATTCGAATCGCCTTTAAAGCACAGGAAAAGCGGCAAAACCTCGACAATGATGCCCTTGGCCAAAAAGGGCGTATGCGTTTTTTCCTGAATATATTCAGGAAAAAACGCATACGCCCTTTTTGGCCAACCAAGCAACCTGGAAAGGCAAATCAGCGCTACAAAGAAGTCTCGCTTCCCATCGGTCAAAAGGGCCATGCTGAATAAAGTGTCAAAACCAGAAATGCAGGACAGGCCATGGAGAAACGGGAGCCTGGCTACGCTGATGGGAGGGATGTAAATTGCCAACAGCCACTCTGGAGAAGTGTACGGTGTGTCCTGAAACATCTTAAAAACTCAGCTTAGAGAGCACAGGGCACTTCCACTCATGGGCGTATAAATTGGGAAAACTAAAAATCAGCAAGACACAGGCACCCCAAAGTTTACGGCTGCTCTGTTGACAAGAACCTCCACTTCGTTACACCTTAAATATCCCAGGAAAGAGAAAAATGGATAAAGAAGTTGTGGTCCTTATGTACAATGGAATATCACTCAGCCATGAAATCAACGTCATAAGGCTAGTAGCAGCATGATGAGTGGATTTAGGTACGACGATTCTAAGTGAAATAAGTCACACAGAAAAAGACACTTATCATAAGATATCACTTATAGAGGGAATGTATAAACCGCTACCCTTGAACTGAATTACAAAACAGAACAGAGTCCCACGTTTAGAAAACACACTATGGCTGCTTAACGGGAAAGGTGAGGTGGGGTGATGCATAAAACAAGGGTTTCAAATTAGGTCAGATACCGTTCCATAAACCCAATATGTAATAGACAAGACCTACTCCTTGATCAGTGAATTGGACTCAACACCCCCTATTCACCGCCCAAGAATATATCTGACTAGTAAGAATCTTAAAACCTATGTTTTGATATCTCTCTGTAAGTGAGTCAAGTGTGTGTAAAGCGGCAGAAACACAGCAGTGAAAAGCAGCTAAACCCCATTATAAAAATCAATTACTTTTAAAAACCCGTGAAACAAAGACAGTGAAAGAGAGAGAAATTCTTACAAAATTCGTTCAGGGGCTGTGATGCCACCTGGATTGACCATATCTAGACCCACAGCTGATGGAGACATAAGGGTGGACACTCTTGGGTCTGAGAGGTTTGGTGAGGTTGGGTGAGGAAACGCAGACCCTTTAAAGTAATACTGCGTGATATCCATCCCATGGGTCCCAAATCTCCAGGTTCAAGGGCATCTTCCTACATCGAAAACATGCATGAGAAACCCAGAAGATGGTACACCGTGTGATCGGGAAAGGTTTCCAAAACGCACCTCATTTCTCATCTCCTTATGCTCGGGTTCGCCATTCCAGCCGCTTTAGTAGCAATCTCCCTCCTTGGAGAATCAGCACCTTTAACCTCCTGTTCCGCACAGGCTGCAATTTGTCCTGAGGATGAACGGGAAGAGTGGGAACCAATGAGAGACTAGCTCTAGGTGTTGGGACAGGCACAGGTCACTCTACTTCCCCATCAGGAAGAAGAATTAACCACAGGCTCAGCCTGCCGCCCGGGACCAGAATAGGGCCTGAAGCAATCCTGCGCTTTTGCGGCCAGCTCCCAAGAAAGCGAGTTGAAAAATGGAGCTCAGGGGCACTGCAATTCACAAACCTGCAGACTTATAAATGATAACTCTCGTCCACAAATATATTGAGGGAAGGCAACGAAGAGGATTGGAAAGCAAGGCAGAATTGCAGGAAACAGATTTCAGGAGGGAGATTCGAATCGCCTTTAAAGCACAGGAAAAGCGGCAAAACCTCGACAATGATGCCCTTGGCCAAAAAGGGCGTATGCGTTTTTTCCTGAATATATTCAGGAAAAAACGCATACGCCCTTTTTGGCCAACCAAGCAACCTGGAAAGGCAAATCAGCGCTACAAAGAAGTCTCGCTTCCCATCGGTCAAAAGGGCCATGCTGAATAAAGTGTCAAAACCAGAAATGCAGGACAGGCCATGGAGAAACGGGAGCCTGGCTACGCTGATGGGAGGGATGTAAATTGCCAACAGCCACTCTGGAGAAGTGTACGGTGTGTCCTGAAACATCTAAAAAACTCAGCTTAGAGAGCACAGGGCACTTCCACTCATGGGCGTATAAATTGGGAAAACTAAAAATCAGCAAGACACAGGCACCCCAAAGTTTAGGGCTGCTCTGTTGACAAGAACCTCCACTTCGTTACACCTTAAATATCCCAGGAAAGAGAAAAATGGATAAAGAAGTTGTGGTCCTTATGTACAATGGAATATCACTCAGCCATGAAATCAACGTCATAAGGCTAGTAGCAGCATGATGAGTGGATTTAGGTACGACGATTCTAAGTGAAATAAGTCACACAGAAAAAGACACTTATCATAAGATATCACTTATAGAGGGAATGTAAAAACCGCTACCCTTGAACTGAATTACAAAACAGACCAGAGTCCCACGTTTAGAAAACACACTATGGCTGCTTAACGGGAAAGGTGAGGTGGGGTGATGCATAAAACAAGGGTTTCAAATTAGGTCAGATACCGTTCCATAAACCCAATATGTAATAGACAACACCTACTCCTTGATCAGTGAATTGGACTCAACACCCCCTATTCACCGCCCAAGAATATATCTGACTAGTAAGAATCTTAAAACCTATGTTTTGATATCTCTCTGTAAGTGAGTCAAGTGTGTGTAAAGCGGCAGAAACACAGCAGTGAAAAGCAGCTAAACCCCATTATAAAAATCAATTACTTTTAAAAACCCGTGAAACAAAGACAGTGAAAGAGAGAGAAATTCTTACAAAATTCGTTCAGGGGCTGTGATGCCACCTGGATTGACCATACCTAGACCCACAGCTGATTGAGACATACGGGTGGACACTCTTGGGGCTGAGAGGTTTGGTGAGGTTGGGTGAGGAAACGCAGGCCCTTTAAAGAAATACTGCGTGATATCCATCCCATGGGTCCCAAATCTCCAGGTTCAAGGGCATCTTCCTACATCGAAAACATGCATGAGAAACCCAGAAGATGGTACACCGTGTGATCGGGAAAGGTTTCCAAAACGCACCTCATTTCTCATCTCCTTATGCTCGGGTTCGCCATTCCAGCCGCTTTAGTAGCAATCTCCCTCCTTGGAGAATCAGCACCTTTAACCTCCTGTTCCGCACAGGTTGCAATTTGTCCTGAGGATGAACGGGAAGAGTGGGAACCAATGAGAGACTAGCTCTAGGTGTTGGGACAGGCACAGGTCACTCTACTTCCCCATCAGGAAGAAGAATTAACCACAGGCTCAGCCTGCCGCCCGGGACCAGAATAGGGCCTGAAGCAATCCTGAGCTTTTGCGGCCAGCTCCCAAGAAAGCGAGTTGAATAATGGAGCTCAGGGGCACTGCAATTCACAAACCTGCAGACTTATAAATGATAACTCTCGTCCACAAATATATTGAGGGAAGGCAACGAAGAGGATTGGAAAGCAAGGCAGAATTGCAGGAAACAGATTTCAGGAGGGAGATTCGAATCGCCTTTAAAGCACAGGAAAAGCGGCAAAACCTCGACAATGATGCCCTTGGCCAAAAAGGGCGTATGCGTTTTTTCCTGAATATATTCAGGAAAAAACGCATACGCCCTTTTTGGCCAACCAAGCAACCTGGAAAGGCAAATCAGCGCTACAAAGAAGTCTCGCTTCCCATCGGTCAAAAGGGCCATGCTGAATAAAGTGTCAAAACCAGAAATGCAGGACAGGCCATGGAGAAACGGGAGCCTGGCTACGCTGATGGGAGGGATGTAAATTGCCAACAGCCACTCTGGAGAAGTGTACGGTGTGTCCTGAAACATCTTAAAAACTCAGCTTAGAGAGCACAGGGCACTTCCACTCATGGGCGTATAAATTGGGAAAACTAAAAATCAGCAAGACACAGGCACCCCAAAGTTTACGGCTGCTCTGTTGACAAGAACCTCCACTTCGTTACACCTTAAATATCCCAGGAAAGAGAAAAATGGATAAAGAAGTTGTGGTCCTTATGTACAATGGAATATCACTCAGCCATGAAATCAACGTCATAAGGCTAGTAGCAGCATGATGAGTGGATTTAGGTACGACGATTCTAAGTGAAATAAGTCACACAGAAAAAGACACTTATCATAAGATATCACTTATAGAGGGAATGTATAAACCGCTACCCTTGAACTGAATTACAAAACAGAACAGAGTCCCACGTTTAGAAAACACACTATGGCTGCTTAACGGGAAAGGTGAGGTGGGGTGATGCATAAAACAAGGGTTTCAAATTAGGTCAGATACCGTTCCATAAACCCAATATGTAATAGACAAGACCTACTCCTTGATCAGTGAATTGGACTCAACACCCCCTATTCACCGCCCAAGAATATATCTGACTAGTAAGAATCTTAAAACCTATGTTTTGATATCTCTCTGTAAGTGAGTCAAGTGTGTGTAAAGCGGCAGAAACACAGCAGTGAAAAGCAGCTAAACCCCATTATAAAAATCAATTACTTTTAAAAACCCGTGAAACAAAGACAGTGAAAGAGAGAGAAATTCTTACAAAATTCGTTCAGGGGCTGTGATGCCACCTGGATTGACCATATCTAGACCCACAGCTGATGGAGACATAAGGGTGGACACTCTTGGGTCTGAGAGGTTTGGTGAGGTTGGGTGAGGAAACGCAGACCCTTTAAAGTAATACTGCGTGATATCCATCCCATGGGTCCCAAATCTCCAGGTTCAAGGGCATCTTCCTACATCGAAAACATGCATGAGAAACCCAGAAGATGGTACACCGTGTGATCGGGAAAGGTTTCCAAAACGCACCTCATTTCTCATCTCCTTATGCTCGGGTTCGCCATTCCAGCCGCTTTAGTAGCAATCTCCCTCCTTGGAGAATCAGCACCTTTAACCTCCTGTTCCGCACAGGCTGCAATTTGTCCTGAGGATGAACGGGAAGAGTGGGAACCAATGAGAGACTAGCTCTAGGTGTTGGGACAGGCACAGGTCACTCTACTTCCCCATCAGGAAGAAGAATTAACCACAGGCTCAGCCTGCCGCCCGGGACCAGAATAGGGCCTGAAGCAATCCTGCGCTTTTGCGGCCAGCTCCCAAGAAAGCGAGTTGAAAAATGGAGCTCAGGGGCACTGCAATTCACAAACCTGCAGACTTATAAATGATAACTCTCGTCCACAAATATATTGAGGGAAGGCAACGAAGAGGATTGGAAAGCAAGGCAGAATTGCAGGAAACAGATTTCAGGAGGGAGATTCGAATCGCCTTTAAAGCACAGGAAAAGCGGCAAAACCTCGACAATGATGCCCTTGGCCAAAAAGGGCGTATGCGTTTTTTCCTGAATATATTCAGGAAAAAACGCATACGCCCTTTTTGGCCAACCAAGCAACCTGGAAAGGCAAATCAGCGCTACAAAGAAGTCTCGCTTCCCATCGGTCAAAAGGGCCATGCTGAATAAAGTGTCAAAACCAGAAATGCAGGACAGGCCATGGAGAAACGGGAGCCTGGCTACGCTGATGGGAGGGATGTAAATTGCCAACAGCCACTCTGGAGAAGTGTACGGTATGTCCTGAAACATCTAAAAAACTCAGCTTAGAGAGCACAGGGCACTTCCACTCATGGGCGTATAAATTGGGAAAACTAAAAATCAGCAAGACACAGGCACCCCAAAGTTTAGGGCTGCTCTGTTGACAAGAACCTCCACTTCATTACACCTTAAATATCCCAGGAAAGAGAAAAATGGATAAAGAAGTTGTGGTCCTTATGTACAATGGAATATCACTCAGCCATGAAATCAACGTCATAAGGCTAGTAGCAGCATGATGAGTGGATTTAGGTACGACGATTCTAAGTGAAATAAGTCACACAGAAAAAGACACTTATCATAAGATATCACTTATAGAAGGAATGTAAAAACCGCTACCCTTGAACTGAATTACAAAACAGAACAGAGTCCCACGTTTAGAAAACACACTATGGCTGCTTAACGGGAAAGGTGAGGTGGGGTGATGCATAAAACAAGGGTTTCAAATTAGGTCAGATACCGTTCCATAAACCCAATATGTAATAGACAAGACCTACTCCTTGATCAGTGAATTGGACTCAACACCCCCTATTCACCGCCCAAGAATATATCTGACTAGTAAGAATCTTAAAACCTATGTTTTGATATCTCTCTGTAAGTGAGTCAAGCGGGTGTAAAGCGGCAGAAACACAGCAGTGAAAAGCAGCTAAACCCCATTATAAAAATCAATTACTTTTAAAAACCCGTGAAACAAAGACAGTGAAAGAGAGAGAAATTCTTACAAAATTCGTTCAGGGGCTGTGATGCCACCTGGATTGACCATATCTAGACCCACAGCTGATTGAGACATACGGGTGGACACTCTTGGGGCTGAGAGGTTTGGTGAGGTTGGGTGAGGAAACGCAGACCCTTTAAAGAAATACTGCGTGATATCCATCCCATGGGTCCCAAATCTCCAGGTTCAAGGGCATCTTCCTACATCGAAAACATGCATGAGAAACCCAGAAGATGGTACACCGTGTGATCGGGAAAGGTTTCCAAAACGCACCTCATTTCTCATCTCCTTATGCTCGGGTTCGCCATTCCAGCCGCTTTAGTAGCAATCTCCCTCCTTGGAGAATCAGCACCTTTAACCTCCTGTTCCGCACAGGCTGCAATTTGTCCTGAGGATGAACGGGAAGAGTGGGAACCAATGAGAGACTAGCTCTAGGTGTTGGGACAGGCAGAGGTCACTCTACTTCCCCATCAGGAAGAAGAATTAACCACAGGCTCAGCCTGCCGCCCGGGACCAGAATAGGGCCTGAAGCAATCCTGCGCTTTTGCGGCCAGCTCCCAAGAAAGCGAGTTGAAAAGTGGAGCTCAGGGGCACTGCAATTCACAAACCTGCAGACTTATAAATGATAACTCTCGTCCACAAATATATTGAGGGAAGGCAACGAAGAGGATTGGAAAGCAAGGCAGAATTGCAGGAAACAGATTTCAGGAGGGAGATTCGAATCGCCTTTAAAGCACAGGAAAAGCGGCAAAACCTCGACAATGATGCCCTTGGCCAAAAAGGGCGTATGCGTTTTTTCCTGAATATATTCAGGAAAAAACGCATACGCCCTTTTTGGCCAACCAAGCAACCTGGAAAGGCAAATCAGCGCTACAAAGAAGTCTCGCTTCCCATCGGTCAAAAGGGCCATGCTGAATAAAGTGTCAAAACCAGAAATGCAGGACAGGCCATGGAGAAACGGGAGCCTGGCTACGCTGATGGGAGGGATGTAAATTGCCAACAGCCACTCTGGAGAAGTGTACGGTGTGTCCTGAAACATCTAAAAAACTCAGCTTAGAGAGCACAGGGCACTTCCACTCATGGGCGTATAAATTGGGAAAACTAAAAATCAGCAAGACACAGGCACCCCAAAGTTTAGGGCTGCTCTGTTGACAAGAACCTCCACTTCGTTACACCTTAAATATACCAGGAAAGAGAAAAATGGATAAAGAAGTTGTGGTCCTTATGTACAATGGAATATCACTCAGCCATGAAATCAACGTCATAAGGCTAGTAGCAGCATGATGTGTGGATTTAGGTACGACCATTCTAAGTGAAATAAGTCACACAGAAAAAGACACTTATCATAAGATATCACTTATAGAGGGAATGTATAAACCGCTACCCTTGAACTGAATTACAAAACAGACCAGAGTCCCACGTTTAGAAAACACACTATGGCTGCTTAACGGGAAAGGTGAGGTGGGGTGATGCATAAAACAAGGGTTTCAAATTAGGTCAGATACCGTTCCATAAACCCAATATGTAATAGACAAGACCTACTCCTTGATCAGTGAATTGGACTCAACACCCCCTATTCACCGCCCAAGAATATATCTGACTAGTAAGAAGCTTAAAACCTATGTTTTGATATCTCTCTGTAAGTGAGTCAAGTGGGTGTAAAGCGGCAGAAACACAGCAGTGAAAAGCAGCTAAACCCCATTATAAAAATCAATTACTTTTAAAAACCCGTGAAACAAAGACAGTGAAAGAGAGAGAAATTCTTACAAAATTCGTTCAGGGGCTGTGATGCCACCTGGATTGACCATATCTAGACCCACAGCTGATGGAGACATAAGGGTGGACACTCTTGGGGCTGAGAGGTTTGGTGAGGTTGGGTGAGGAAACGCAGACCCTTTAAAGTAATACTGCGTGGTTCCCATCCCATGGGTCCCAAATCTCCAGGTTCAAGGGCATCTTCCTACATCGAAAACATGCATGAGAAACCCAGAAGATGGTACACCGTGTGATCGGGAAAGGTTTCCAAAACGCACCTCATTTCTCATCTCCTTATGCTCGGGTTCGCCATTCCAGCCGCTTTAGTAGCAATCTCCCTCCTTGGAGAATCAGCACCTTTAACCTCCTGTTCCGTACAGGTTGCAATTTGTCCTGAGGATGAACGGGAAGAGTGGGAACCAATGAGAGACTAGCTCTAGGTGTTGGGACAGGCACAGGTCACTCTACTTCCCCATCAAGAAGAAGAATTAACCACAGGCTCAGCCTGCCGCCCGGGACCAGAATAAGGCCTGAAGCAATCCTGCGCTTTTGCGGCCAGCTCCCAAGAAAGCGAGTTGAAAAATGGAGCTCAGGGGCACTGCAATTCACAAACCTGCAGACTTATAAATGATAACTCTCGTCCACAAATATATTGAGGGAAGGCAACGAAGAGGATTGGAAAGCAAGGCAGAATTGCAGGAAACAGATTTCAGGAGGGAGATTCGAATCGCCTTTAAAGCACAGGAAAAGCGGCAAAACCTCGACAATGATGCCCTTGGCCAAAAAGGGCGTATGCGTTTTTTCCTGAATATATTCAGGAAAAAACGCATACGCCCTTTTTGGCCAACCAAGCAACCTGGAAAGGCAAATCAGCGCTACAAAGAAGTCTCGCTTCCCATCGGTCAAAAGGGCCATGCTGAATAAAGTGTCAAAACCAGAAATGCAGGACAGGCCATGGAGAAACGGGAGCCTGGCTACGCTGATGGGAGGGATGTAAATTGCCAACAGCCACTCTGGAGAAGTGTACGGTGTGTCCTGAAACATCTAAAAAACTCAGCTTAGAGAGCACAGGGCACTTCCACTCATGGGCGTATAAATTGGGAAAACTAAAAATCAGCAAGACACAGGCACCCCAAAGTTTAGGGCTGCTCTGTTGACAAGAACCTCCACTTCGTTACACCTTAAATATACCAGGAAAGAGAAAAATGGATAAAGAAGTTGTGGTCCTTATGTACAATGGAATATCACTCAGCCATGAAATCAACGTCATAAGGCTAGTAGCAGCATGATGTGTGGATTTAGGTACGACCATTCTAAGTGAAATAAGTCACACAGAAAAAGACACTTATCATAAGATATCACTTATAGAGGGAATGTATAAACCGCTACCCTTGAACTGAATTACAAAACAGACCAGAGTCCCACGTTTAGAAAACACACTATGGCTGCTTAACGGGAAAGGTGAGGTGGGGTGATGCATAAAACAAGGGTTTCAAATTAGGTCAGATACCGTTCCATAAACCCAATATGTAATAGACAAGACCTACTCCTTGATCAGTGAATTGGACTCAACACCCCCTATTCACCGCCCAAGAATATATCTGACTAGTAAGAAGCTTAAAACCTATGTTTTGATATCTCTCTGTAAGTGAGTCAAGTGGGTGTAAAGCGGCAGAAACACAGCAGTGAAAAGCAGCTAAACCCCATTATAAAAATCAATTACTTTTAAAAACCCGTGAAACAAAGACAGTGAAAGAGAGAGAAATTCTTACAAAATTCGTTCAGGGGCTGTGATGCCACCTGGATTGACCATATCTAGACCCACAGCTGATGGAGACATAAGGGTGGACACTCTTGGGGCTGAGAGGTTTGGTGAGGTTGGGTGAGGAAACGCAGACCCTTTAAAGTAATACTGCGTGGTTCCCATCCCATGGGTCCCAAATCTCCAGGTTCAAGGGCATCTTCCTACATCGAAAACATGCATGAGAAACCCAGAAGATGGTACACCGTGTGATCGGGAAAGGTTTCCAAAACGCACCTCATTTCTCATCTCCTTATGCTCGGGTTCGCCATTCCAGCCGCTTTAGTAGCAATCTCCCTCCTTGGAGAATCAGCACCTTTAACCTCCTGTTCCGTACAGGTTGCAATTTGTCCTGAGGATGAACGGGAAGAGTGGGAACCAATGAGAGACTAGCTCTAGGTGTTGGGACAGGACAGACACAGGTCACTCTACTTCCCCATCAGGAAGAAGATTTAACCACAGGCTCAGCCTGCCGCCCGGGACCAGAATAGGGCCTGAAGCAATCCTGCGCTTTTGCGGCCAGCTCCCAAGAAAGCGAGTTGAAAAATGGAGCTCAGGGGCACTGCAATTCACAAACCTGCAGACTTATAAATGATAACTCTCGTCCACAAATATATTGAGGGAAGGCAACGAAGAGGATTGGAAAGCAAGGCAGAATTGCAGGAAACAGATTTCAGGAGGGAGATTCGAATCGCCTTTAAAGCACAGGAAAAGCGGCAAAACCTCGACAATGATGCCCTTGGCCAAAAAGGGCGTATGCGTTTTTTCCTGAATATATTCAGGAAAAAACGCATACGCCCTTTTTGGCCAACCAAGCAACCTGGAAAGGCAAATCAGCGCTACAAAGAAGTCTCGCTTCCCATCGGTCAAAAGGGCCATGCTGAATAAAGTGTCAAAACCAGAAATGCAGGACAGGCCATGGAGAAACGGGAGCCTGGCTACGCTGATGGGAGGGATGTAAATTGCCAACAGCCACTCTGGAGAAGTGTACGGTGTGTCCTGAAACATCTAAAAAACTCAGCTTAGAGAGCACAGGGCACTTCCACTCATGGGCGTATAAATTGGGAAAACTAAAAATCAGCAAGACACAGGCACCCCAAAGTTTAGGGCTGCTCTGTTGACAAGAACCTCCACTTCGTTACACCTTAAATATACCAGGAAAGAGAAAAATGGATAAAGAAGTTGTGGTCCTTATGTACAATGGAATATCACTCAGCCATGAAATCAACGTCATAAGGCTAGTAGCAGCATGATGTGTGGATTTAGGTACGACCATTCTAAGTGAAATAAGTCACACAGAAAAAGACACTTATCATAAGATATCACTTATAGAGGGAATGTATAAACCGCTACCCTTGAACTGAATTACAAAACAGACCAGAGTCCCACGTTTAGAAAACACACTATGGCTGCTTAACGGGAAAGGTGAGGTGGGGTGATGCATAAAACAAGGGTTTCAAATTAGGTCAGATACCGTTCCATAAACCCAATATGTAATAGACAAGACCTACTCCTTGATCAGTGAATTGGACTCAACACCCCCTATTCACCGCCCAAGAATATATCTGACTAGTAAGAAGCTTAAAACCTATGTTTTGATATCTCTCTGTAAGTGAGTCAAGTGGGTGTAAAGCGGCAGAAACACAGCAGTGAAAAGCAGCTAAACCCCATTATAAAAATCAATTACTTTTAAAAACCCGTGAAACAAAGACAGTGAAAGAGAGAGAAATTCTTACAAAATTCGTTCAGGGGCTGTGATGCCACCTGGATTGACCATATCTAGACCCACAGCTGATGGAGACATAAGGGTGGACACTCTTGGGGCTGAGAGGTTTGGTGAGGTTGGGTGAGGAAACGCAGACCCTTTAAAGTAATACTGCGTGGTTCCCATCCCATGGGTCCCAAATCTCCAGGTTCAAGGGCATCTTCCTACATCGAAAACATGCATGAGAAACCCAGAAGATGGTACACCGTGTGATCGGGAAAGGTTTCCAAAACGCACCTCATTTCTCATCTCCTTATGCTCGGGTTCGCCATTCCAGCCGCTTTAGTAGCAATCTCCCTCCTTGGAGAATCAGCACCTTTAACCTCCTGTTCCGTACAGGTTGCAATTTGTCCTGAGGATGAACGGGAAGAGTGGGAACCAATGAGAGACTAGCTCTAGGTGTTGGGACAGGCACAGGTCACTCTACTTCCCCATCAGGAAGAAGAATTAACCACAGGCTCAGCCTGCCGCCCGGGACCAGAATAGGGCCTGAAGCAATCCTGCGCTTTTGCGGCCAGCTCCCAAGAAAGCGAGTTGAAAAATGGAGCTCAGGGGCACTGCAATTCACAAACCTGCAGACTTATAAATGATAACTCTCGTCCACAAATATATTGAGGGAAGGCAACGAAGAGGATTGGAAAGCAAGGCAGAATTGCAGGAAACAGATTTCAGGAGGGAGATTCGAATCGCCTTTAAAGCACAGGAAAAGCGGCAAAACCTCGACAATGATGCCCTTGGCCAAAAAGGGCGTATGCGTTTTTTCCTGAATATATTCAGGAAAAAACGCATACGCCCTTTTTGGCCAACCAAGCAACCTGGAAAGGCAAATCAGCGCTACAAAGAAGTCTCGCTTCCCATCGGTCAAAAGGGCCATGCTGAATAAAGTGTCAAAACCAGAAATGCAGGACAGGCCATGGAGAAACGGGAGCCTGGCTACGCTGATGGGAGGGATGTAAATTGCCAACAGCCACTCTGGAGAAGTGTACGGTGTGTCCTGAAACATCTAAAAAACTCAGCTTAGAGAGCACAGGGCACTTCCACTCATGGGCGTATAAACTGGGAAAACTAAAAATCAGCAAGACACAGGCACCCCAAAGTTTAGGGCTGCTCTGTTGACAAGAACCTCCACTTCGTTACACCTTAAATATCCCAGGAAAGAGAAAAATGGATAAAGAAGTTGTGGTCTTTATGTACAATGGAATATCACTCAGCCATGAAATCAACGTCATAAGGCTAGTAGCAGCATGATGAGTGGATTTAGGTACGACGATTCTAAGTGAAATAAGTCACACAGAAAAAGACACTTATCATAAGATATCACTTATAGAGGGAATGTAAAAACCGCTACCCTTGAACTGAATTACAAAACAGACCAGAGTCCCACGTTTAGAAAACACACTATGGCTGCTTAACGGGAAAGGTGAGGTGGGGTGATGCATAAAACAAGGGTTTCAAATTAGGTCAGATACCGTTCCATAAACCCAATATGTAATAGACAAGACCTACTCCTTGATCAGTGAATTGGACTCAACACCCCCTATTCACCGCCCAAGAATATATCTGACTAGTAAGAAGCTTAAAACCTATGTTTTGATATCTCTCTGTAAGTGAGTCAAGTGGGTGTAAAGCGGCAGAAACACAGCAGTGAAAAGCAGCTAAACCCCATTATAAAAATCAATTACTTTTAAAAACCCGTGAAACAAAGACAGTGAAAGAGAGAGAAATTCTTACAAAATTCGTTCAGGGGCTGTGATGCCACCTGGATTGACCATATCTAGACCCACAGCTGATGGAGACATAAGGGTGGACACTCTTGGGGCTGAGAGGTTTGGTGAGGTTGGGTGAGGAAACGCAGACCCTTTAAAGTAATACTGCGTGGTTCCCATCCCATGGGTCCCAAATCTCCAGGTTCAAGGGCATCTTCCTACATCGTAAACATGCATGAGAAACCCAGAAGATGGTACACCGTGTGATCGGGAAAGGTTTCCAAAACGCACCTCATTTCTCATCTCCTTATGCTCTGGTTCGCCATTCCAGCCGCTTTAGTAGCAATCTCCCTCCTTGGAGAATCAGCACCTTTAACCTCCTGTTCCGTACAGGTTGCAATTTGTCCTGAGGATGAACGGGAAGAGTGGGAACCAATGAGAGACTAGCTCTAGGTGTTGGGACAGGCACAGGTCACTCTACTTCCCCATCAGGAAGAAGATTTAACCACAGGCTCAGCCTGCCGCCCGGGACCAGAATAGGGCCTGAAGCAATCCTGCGCTTTTGCGGCCAGCTCCCAAGAAAGTGAGTTGAAAAATGGAGCTCAGGGGCACTGCAATTCACAAACCTGCAGACTTATAAATGATAACTCTCGTCCACAAATATATTGAGGGAAGGCAACGAAGAGGATTGGAAAGCAAGGCAGAATTGCAGGAAAAAGATTTCAGGAGGGAGATTCGAATCGCCTTTAAAGCACAGGAAAAGCGGCAAAACCTCGACAATGATGCCCTCGGCCAAAAAGGGCGTATGCGTTTTTTCCTGAATATATTCAGGAAAAAACGCATACGCCCTTTTTGGCCAACCAAGCAACCTGGAAAGGCAAATCAGCGCTACAAAGAAGTCTCGCTTCCCATCGGTCAAAAGGGCCATGCTGAATAAAGTGTCAAAACCAGAAATGCAGGACAGGCCATGGAGAAACGGGAGCCTGGCTACGCTGATGGGAGGGATGTAAATTGCCAACAGCCACTCTGGAGAAGTGTACGGTGTGTCCTGAAACATCTAAAAAACTCAGCTTAGAGAGCACAGGGCACTTCCACTCATGGGCGTATAAACTGGGAAAACTAAAAATCAGCAAGACACAGGCACCCCAAAGTTTAGGGCTGCTCTGTTGACAAGAACCTCCACTTCGTTACACCTTAAATATCCCAGGAAAGAGAAAAATGGATAAAGAAGTTGTGGTCCTTATGTACAATGGAATATCACTCAGCCATGAAATCAACGTCATAAGGCTAGTAGCAGCATGATGAGTGGATTTAGGTACGACGATTCTAAGTGAAATAAGTCACACAGAAAAAGACACTTATCATAAGATATCACTTATAGAGGGAATGTAAAAACCGCTACCCTTGAACTGAATTACAAAACAGACCAGAGTCCCACGTTTAGAAAACACACTATGGCTGCTTAACGGGAAAGGTGAGGTGGCGTGATGCATAAAACAAGGGTTTCAAATTAGGTCAGATACCGTTCCATAAACCCAATATGTAATAGACAAGACCTACTCCTTGATCAGTGAATTGGACTCAACACCCCCTATTCACCGCCCAAGAATATATCTGACTAGTAAGAATCTTAAAACCTATGTTTTGATATCTCTCTGTAAGTGAGTCAAGTGGGTGTAAAGCGGCAGAAACACAACAGTGAAAAGCAGCTAAACCCCATTATAAAAATCAATTACTTTTAAAAACCCGTGAAACAAAGACAGTGAAAGAGAGAGAAATTCTTACAAAATTCGTTCAGGGGCTGTGATGCCACCTGGATTGACCATATCTAGACCCACAGCTGAATGAGACATACGGGTGGACACTCTTGGGGCTGAGAGGTTTGGTGAGGTTGGGTGAGGAAACGCAGGCCCTTTAAAGAAATACTGCGTGATATCCATCCCATGGGTCCCAAATCTCCAGGTTCAAGGGCATCTTCCTACATCGAAAACATGCATGAGAAACCCAGAAGATGGTACACCGTGTGATCGGGAAAGGTTTCCAAAACGCACCTCATTTCTCATCTCCTTATGCTCGGGTTCGCCATTCCAGCCGCTTTAGTAGCAATCTCCCTCCTTGGAGAATCAGCACCTTTAACCTCCTGTTCCGCACAGGCTGCAATTTGTCCTGAGGATGAACGGGAAGAGTGGGAACCAATGAGAGACTAGCTCTAGGTGTTGGGACAGGCACAGGTCACTCTACTTCCCCATCAGGAAGAAGAATTAACCACAGGCTCAGCCTGCCGCCCGGGACCAGAATAGGGCCTGAAGCAATCCTGCGCTTTTGCGGCCAGCTCCCAAGAAAGCGAGTTGAAAAATGGAGCTCAGGGGCACTGCAATTCACAAACCTGCAGACTTATAAATGATAACTCTCGTCCACAAATATATTGAGGGAAGGCAACGAAGAGGATTGGAAAGCAAGGCAGAATTGCAGGAAACAGATTTCAGGAGGGAGATTCGAATCGCCTTTAAAGCACAGGAAAAGCGGCAAAACCTCGACAATGATGCCCTTGGCCAAAAAGGGCGTATGCGTTTTTTCCTGAATATATTCAGGAAAAAACGCATACGCCCTTTTTGGCCAACCAAGCAACCTGGAAAGGCAAATCAGCGCTACAAAGAAGTCTCGCTTCCCATCGGTCAAAAGGGCCATGCTGAATAAAGTGTCAAAACCAGAAATGCAGGACAGGCCATGGAGAAACGGGAGCCTGGCTACGCTGATGGGAGGGATGTAAATTGCCAACAGCCACTCTGGAGAAGTGTACGGTGTGTCCTGAAACATCTAAAAAACTCAGCTTAGAGAGCACAGGGCACTTCCACTCATGGGCGTATAAATTGGGAAAACTAAAAATCAGCAAGACACAGGCACCCCAAAGTTTAGGGCTGCTCTGTTGACAAGAACCTCCACTTCGTTACACCTTAAATATACCAGGAAAGAGAAAAATGGATAAAGAAGTTGTGGTCCTTATGTACAATGGAATATCACTCAGCCATGAAATCAACGTCATAAGGCTAGTAGCAGCATGATGTGTGGATTTAGGTACGACCATTCTAAGTGAAATAAGTCACACAGAAAAAGACACTTATCATAAGATATCACTTATAGAGGGAATGTATAAACCGCTACCCTTGAACTGAATTACAAAACAGACCAGAGTCCCACGTTTAGAAAACACACTATGGCTGCTTAACGGGAAAGGTGAGGTGGGGTGATGCATAAAACAAGGGTTTCAAATTAGGTCAGATACCGTTCCATAAACCCAATATGTAATAGACAAGACCTACTCCTTGATCAGTGAATTGGACTCAACACCCCCTATTCACCGCCCAAGAATATATCTGACTAGTAAGAAGCTTAAAACCTATGTTTTGATATCTCTCTGTAAGTGAGTCAAGTGGGTGTAAAGCGGCAGAAACACAGCAGTGAAAAGCAGCTAAACCCCATTATAAAAATCAATTACTTTTAAAAACCCGTGAAACAAAGACAGTGAAAGAGAGAGAAATTCTTACAAAATTCGTTCAGGGGCTGTGATGCCACCTGGATTGACCATATCTAGACCCACAGCTGATGGAGACATAAGGGTGGACACTCTTGGGGCTGAGAGGTTTGGTGAGGTTGGGTGAGGAAACGCAGACCCTTTAAAGTAATACTGCGTGGTTCCCATCCCATGGGTCCCAAATCTCCAGGTTCAAGGGCATCTTCCTACATCGAAAACATGCATGAGAAACCCAGAAGATGGTACACCGTGTGATCGGGAAAGGTTTCCAAAACGCACCTCATTTCTCATCTCCTTATGCTCGGGTTCGCCATTCCAGCCGCTTTAGTAGCAATCTCCCTCCTTGGAGAATCAGCACCTTTAACCTCCTGTTCCGTACAGGTTGCAATTTGTCCTGAGGATGAACGGGAAGAGTGGGAACCAATGAGAGACTAGCTCTAGGTGTTGGGACAGGCACAGGTCACTCTACTTCCCCATCAGGAAGAAGATTTAACCACAGGCTCAGCCTGCCGCCCGGGACCAGAATAGGGCCTGAAGCAATCCTGCGCTTTTGCGGCCAGCTCCCAAGAAAGCGAGTTGAAAAATGGAGCTCAGGGGCACTGCAATTCACAAACCTGCAGACTTATAAATGATAACTCTCGTCCACAAATATATTGAGGGAAGGCAACGAAGAGGATTGGAAAGCAAGGCAGAATTGCAGGAAACAGATTTCAGGAGGGAGATTCGAATCGCCTTTAAAGCACAGGAAAAGCGGCAAAACCTCGACAATGATGCCCTTGGCCAAAAAGGGCGTATGCGTTTTTTCCTGAATATATTCAGGAAAAAACGCATACGCCCTTTTTGGCCAACCAAGCAACCTGGAAAGGCAAATCAGCGCTACAAAGAAGTCTCGCTTCCCATCGGTCAAAAGGGCCATGCTGAATAAAGTGTCAAAACCAGAAATGCAGGACAGGCCATGGAGAAACGGGAGCCTGGCTACGCTGATGGGAGGGATGTAAATTGCCAACAGCCACTCTGGAGAAGTGTACGGTGTGTCCTGAAACATCTAAAAAACTCAGCTTAGAGAGCACAGGGCACTTCCACTCATGGGCGTATAAATTGGGAAAACTAAAAATCAGCAAGACACAGGCACCCCAAAGTTTAGGGCTGCTCTGTTGACAAGAACCTCCACTTCGTTACACCTTAAATATCCCAGGAAAGAGAAAAATGGATAAAGAAGTTGTGGTCCTTATGTACAATGGAATATCACTCAGCCATGAAATCAACGTCATAAGGCTAGTAGCAGCATGATGAGTGGATTTAGGTACGACGATTCTAAGTGAAATAAGTCACACAGAAAAAGACACTTATCATAAGATATCACTTATAGAGGGAATGTATAAACCGCTACCCTTGAACTGAATTACAAAACAGACCAGAGTCCCACGTTTAGAAAACACACTATGGCTGCTTAACGGGAAAGGTGAGGTGGGGTGATGCATAAAACAAGGGTTTCAAATTAGGTCAGATACCGTTCCATAAACCCAATATGTAATAGACAAGACCTACTCCTTGATCAGTGAATTGGACTCAACACCCCCTATTCACCGCCCAAGAATATATCTGACTAGTAAGAAGCTTAAAACCTATGTTTTGATATCTCTCTGTAAGTGAGTCAAGTGGGTGTAAAGCGGCAGAAACACAGCAGTGAAAAGCAGCTAAACCCCATTATAAAAATCAATTACTTTTAAAAACCCGTGAAACAAAGACAGTGAAAGAGAGAGAAATTCTTACAAAATTCGTTCAGGGGCTGTGATGCCACCTGGATTGACCATATCTAGACCCACAGCTGATGGAGACATAAGGGTGGACACTCTTGGGGCTGAGAGGTTTGGTGAGGTTGGGTGAGGAAACGCAGACCCTTTAAAGTAATACTGCGTGGTTCCCATCCCATGGGTCCCAAATCTCCAGGTTCAAGGGCATCTTCCTACATCGAAAACATGCATGAGAAACCCAGAAGATGGTACACCGTGTGATCGGGAAAGGTTTCCAAAACGCACCTCATTTCTCATCTCCTTATGCTCGGGTTCGCCATTCCAGCCGCTTTAGTAGCAATCTCCCTCCTTGGAGAATCAGCACCTTTAACCTCCTGTTCCGTACAGGTTGCAATTTGTCCTGAGGATGAACGGGAAGAGTGGGAACCAATGAGAGACTAGCTCTAGGTGTTGGGACAGGCACAGGTCACTCTACTTCCCCATCAGGAAGAAGATTTAACCACAGGCTCAGCCTGCCGCCCGGGACCAGAATAGGGCCTGAAGCAATCCTGCGCTTTTGCGGCCAGCTCCCAAGAAAGCGAGTTGAAAAATGGAGCTCAGGGGCACTGCAATTCACAAACCTGCAGACTTATAAATGATAACTCTCGTCCACAAATATATTGAGGGAAGGCAACGAAGAGGATTGGAAAGCAAGGCAGAATTGCAGGAAACAGATTTCAGGAGGGAGATTCGAATCGCCTTTAAAGCACAGGAAAAGCGGCAAAACCTCGACAATGATGCCCTTGGCCAAAAAGGGCGTATGCGTTTTTTCCTGAATATATTCAGGAAAAAACGCATACGCCCTTTTTGGCCAACCAAGCAACCTGGAAAGGCAAATCAGCGCTACAAAGAAGTCTCGCTTCCCATCGGTCAAAAGGGCCATGCTGAATAAAGTGTCAAAACCAGAAATGCAGGACAGGCCATGGAGAAACGGGAGCCTGGCTACGCTGATGGGAGGGATGTAAATTGCCAACAGCCACTCTGGAGAAGTGTACGGTGTGTCCTGAAACATCTAAAAAACTCAGCTTAGAGAGCACAGGGCACTTCCACTCATGGGCGTATAAATTGGGAAAACTAAAAATCAGCAAGACACAGGCACCCCAAAGTTTAGGGCTGCTCTGTTGACAAGAACCTCCACTTCGTTACACCTTAAATATACCAGGAAAGAGAAAAATGGATAAAGAAGTTGTGGTCCTTATGTACAATGGAATATCACTCAGCCATGAAATCAACGTCATAAGGCTAGTAGCAGCATGATGTGTGGATTTAGGTACGACCATTCTAAGTGAAATAAGTCACACAGAAAAAGACACTTATCATAAGATATCACTTATAGAGGGAATGTATAAACCGCTACCCTTGAACTGAATTACAAAACAGACCAGAGTCCCACGTTTAGAAAACACACTATGGCTGCTTAACGGGAAAGGTGAGGTGGGGTGATGCATAAAACAAGGGTTTCAAATTAGGTCAGATACCGTTCCATAAACCCAATATGTAATAGACAAGACCTACTCCTTGATCAGTGAATTGGACTCAACACCCCCTATTCACCGCCCAAGAATATATCTGACTAGTAAGAAGCTTAAAACCTATGTTTTGATATCTCTCTGTAAGTGAGTCAAGTGGGTGTAAAGCGGCAGAAACACAGCAGTGAAAAGCAGCTAAACCCCATTATAAAAATCAATTACTTTTAAAAACCCGTGAAACAAAGACAGTGAAAGAGAGAGAAATTCTTACAAAATTCGTTCAGGGGCTGTGATGCCACCTGGATTGACCATATCTAGACCCACAGCTGATGGAGACATAAGGGTGGACACTCTTGGGGCTGAGAGGTTTGGTGAGGTTGGGTGAGGAAACGCAGACCCTTTAAAGTAATACTGCGTGGTTCCCATCCCATGGGTCCCAAATCTCCAGGTTCAAGGGCATCTTCCTACATCGAAAACATGCATGAGAAACCCAGAAGATGGTACACCGTGTGATCGGGAAAGGTTTCCAAAACGCACCTCATTTCTCATCTCCTTATGCTCGGGTTCGCCATTCCAGCCGCTTTAGTAGCAATCTCCCTCCTTGGAGAATCAGCACCTTTAACCTCCTGTTCCGTACAGGTTGCAATTTGTCCTGAGGATGAACGGGAAGAGTGGGAACCAATGAGAGACTAGCTCTAGGTGTTGGGACAGGCACAGGTCACTCTACTTCCCCATCAGGAAGAAGAATTAACCACAGGCTCAGCCTGCCGCCCGGGACCAGAATAGGGCCTGAAGCAATCCTGCGCTTTTGCGGCCAGCTCCCAAGAAAGCGAGTTGAAAAATGGAGCTCAGGGGCACTGCAATTCACAAACCTGCAGACTTATAAATGATAACTCTCGTCCACAAATATATTGAGGGAAGGCAACGAAGAGGATTGGAAAGCAAGGCAGAATTGCAGGAAACAGATTTCAGGAGGGAGATTCGAATCGCCTTTAAAGCACAGGAAAAGCGGCAAAACCTCGACAATGATGCCCTTGGCCAAAAAGGGCGTATGCGTTTTTTCCTGAATATATTCAGGAAAAAACGCATACGCCCTTTTTGGCCAACCAAGCAACCTGGAAAGGCAAATCAGCGCTACAAAGAAGTCTCGCTTCCCATCGGTCAAAAGGGCCATGCTGAATAAAGTGTCAAAACCAGAAATGCAGGACAGGCCATGGAGAAACGGGAGCCTGGCTACGCTGATGGGAGGGATGTAAATTGCCAACAGCCACTCTGGAGAAGTGTACGGTGTGTCCTGAAACATCTAAAAAACTCAGCTTAGAGAGCACAGGGCACTTCCACTCATGGGCGTATAAATTGGGAAAACTAAAAATCAGCAAGACACAGGCACCCCAAAGTTTAGGGCTGCTCTGTTGACAAGAACCTCCACTTCGTTACACCTTAAATATACCAGGAAAGAGAAAAATGGATAAAGAAGTTGTGGTCCTTATGTACAATGGAATATCACTCAGCCATGAAATCAACGTCATAAGGCTAGTAGCAGCATGATGTGTGGATTTAGGTACGACCATTCTAAGTGAAATAAGTCACACAGAAAAAGACACTTATCATAAGATATCACTTATAGAGGGAATGTATAAACCGCTACCCTTGAACTGAATTACAAAACAGACCAGAGTCCCACGTTTAGAAAACACACTATGGCTGCTTAACGGGAAAGGTGAGGTGGGGTGATGCATAAAACAAGGGTTTCAAATTAGGTCAGATACCGTTCCATAAACCCAATATGTAATAGACAAGACCTACTCCTTGATCAGTGAATTGGACTCAACACCCCCTATTCACCGCCCAAGAATATATCTGACTAGTAAGAAGCTTAAAACCTATGTTTTGATATCTCTCTGTAAGTGAGTCAAGTGGGTGTAAAGCGGCAGAAACACAGCAGTGAAAAGCAGCTAAACCCCATTATAAAAATCAATTACTTTTAAAAACCCGTGAAACAAAGACAGTGAAAGAGAGAGAAATTCTTACAAAATTCGTTCAGGGGCTGTGATGCCACCTGGATTGACCATATCTAGACCCACAGCTGATGGAGACATAAGGGTGGACACTCTTGGGGCTGAGAGGTTTGGTGAGGTTGGGTGAGGAAACGCAGACCCTTTAAAGTAATACTGCGTGGTTCCCATCCCATGGGTCCCAAATCTCCAGGTTCAAGGGCATCTTCCTACATCGAAAACATGCATGAGAAACCCAGAAGATGGTACACCGTGTGATCGGGAAAGGTTTCCAAAACGCACCTCATTTCTCATCTCCTTATGCTCGGGTTCGCCATTCCAGCCGCTTTAGTAGCAATCTCCCTCCTTGGAGAATCAGCACCTTTAACCTCCTGTTCCGTACAGGTTGCAATTTGTCCTGAGGATGAACGGGAAGAGTGGGAACCAATGAGAGACTAGCTCTAGGTGTTGGGACAGGCACAGGTCACTCTACTTCCCCATCAGGAAGAAGAATTAACCACAGGCTCAGCCTGCCGCCCGGGACCAGAATAGGGCCTGAAGCAATCCTGCGCTTTTGCGGCCAGCTCCCAAGAAAGCGAGTTGAAAAATGGAGCTCAGGGGCACTGCAATTCACAAACCTGCAGACTTATAAATGATAACTCTCGTCCACAAATATATTGAGGGAAGGCAACGAAGAGGATTGGAAAGCAAGGCAGAATTGCAGGAAACAGATTTCAGGAGGGAGATTCGAATCGCCTTTAAAGCACAGGAAAAGCGGCAAAACCTCGACAATGATGCCCTTGGCCAAAAAGGGCGTATGCGTTTTTTCCTGAATATATTCAGGAAAAAACGCATACGCCCTTTTTGGCCAACCAAGCAACCTGGAAAGGCAAATCAGCGCTACAAAGAAGTCTCGCTTCCCATCGGTCAAAAGGGCCATGCTGAATAAAGTGTCAAAACCAGAAATGCAGGACAGGCCATGGAGAAACGGGAGCCTGGCTACGCTGATGGGAGGGATGTAAATTGCCAACAGCCACTCTGGAGAAGTGTACGGTGTGTCCTGAAACATCTAAAAAACTCAGCTTAGAGAGCACAGGGCACTTCCACTCATGGGCGTATAAACTGGGAAAACTAAAAATCAGCAAGACACAGGCACCCCAAAGTTTAGGGCTGCTCTGTTGACAAGAACCTCCACTTCGTTACACCTTAAATATCCCAGGAAAGAGAAAAATGGATAAAGAAGTTGTGGTCCTTATGTACAATGGAATATCACTCAGCCATGAAATCAACGTCATAAGGCTAGTAGCAGCATGATGAGTGGATTTAGGTACGACGATTCTAAGTGAAATAAGTCACACAGAAAAAGACACTTATCATAAGATATCACTTATAGAGGGAATGTAAAAACCGCTACCCTTGAACTGAATTACAAAACAGACCAGAGTCCCACGTTTAGAAAACACACTATGGCTGCTTAACGGGAAAGGTGAGGTGGGGTGATGCATAAAACAAGGGTTTCAAATTAGGTCAGATACCGTTCCATAAACCCAACATGTAATAGACAAGACCTACTCCTTGATCAGTGAATTGGACTCAACACCCCCTATTCACCGCCCAAGAATATATCTGACTAGTAAGAAGCTTAAAACCTATGTTTTGATATCTCTCTGTAAGTGAGTCAAGTGGGTGTAAAGCGGCAGAAACACAGCAGTGAAAAGCAGCTAAACCCCATTATAAAAATCAATTACTTTTAAAAACCCGTGAAACAAAGACAGTGAAAGAGAGAGAAATTCTTACAAAATTCGTTCAGGGGCTGTGATGCCACCTGGATTGACCATATCTAGACCCACAGCTGATGGAGACATAAGGGTGGACACTCTTGGGGCTGAGAGGTTTGGTGAGGTTGGGTGAGGAAACGCAGACCCTTTAAAGTAATACTGCGTGGTTCCCATCCCATGGGTCCCAAATCTCCAGGTTCAAGGGCATCTTCCTACATCGAAAACATGCATGAGAAACCCAGAAGATGGTACACCGTGTGATCGGGAAAGGTTTCCAAAACGCACCTCATTTCTCATCTCCTTATGCTCGGGTTCGCCATTCCAGCCGCTTTAGTAGCAATCTCCCTCCTTGGAGAATCAGCACCTTTAACCTCCTGTTCCGTACAGGTTGCAATTTGTCCTGAGGATGAACGGGAAGAGTGGGAACCAATGAGAGACTAGCTCTAGGTGTTGGGACAGGACAGACACAGGTCACTCTACTTCCCCATCAGGAAGAAGATTTAACCACAGGCTCAGCCTGCCGCCCGGGACCAGAATAGGGCCTGAAGCAATCCTGCGCTTTTGCGGCCAGCTCCCAAGAAAGCGAGTTGAAAAATGGAGCTCAGGGGCACTGCAATTCACAAACCTGCAGACTTATAAATGATAACTCTCGTCCACAAATATATTGAGGGAAGGCAACGAAGAGGATTGGAAAGCAAGGCAGAATTGCAGGAAACAGATTTCAGGAGGGAGATTCGAATCGCCTTTAAAGCACAGGAAAAGCGGCAAAACCTCGACAATGATGCCCTTGGCCAAAAAGGGCGTATGCGTTTTTTCCTGAATATATTCAGGAAAAAACGCATACGCCCTTTTTGGCCAACCAAGCAACCTGGAAAGGCAAATCAGCGCTACAAAGAAGTCTCGCTTCCCATCGGTCAAAAGGGCCATGCTGAATAAAGTGTCAAAACCAGAAATGCAGGACAGGCCATGGAGAAACGGGAGCCTGGCTACGCTGATGGGAGGGATGTAAATTGCCAACAGCCACTCTGGAGAAGTGTACGGTGTGTCCTGAAACATCTAAAAAACTCAGCTTAGAGAGCACAGGGCACTTCCACTCATGGGCGTATAAATTGGGAAAACTAAAAATCAGCAAGACACAGGCACCCCAAAGTTTAGGGCTGCTCTGTTGACAAGAACCTCCACTTCGTTACACCTTAAATATCCCAGGAAAGAGAAAAATGGATAAAGAAGTTGTGGTCCTTATGTACAATGGAATATCACTCAGCCATGAAATCAACGTCATAAGGCTAGTAGCAGCATGATGTGTGGATTTAGGTACGACCATTCTAAGTGAAATAAGTCACACAGAAAAAGACACTTATCATAAGATATCACTTATAGAGGGAATGTATAAACCGCTACCCTTGAACTGAATTACAAAACAGACCAGAGTCCCACGTTTAGAAAACACACTATGGCTGCTTAACGGGAAAGGTGAGGTGGGGTGATGCATAAAACAAGGGTTTCAAATTAGGTCAGATACCGTTCCATAAACCCAATATGTAATAGACAAGACCTACTCCTTGATCAGTGAATTGGACTCAACACCCCCTATTCACCGCCCAAGAATATATCTGACTAGTAAGAAGCTTAAAACCTATGTTTTGATATCTCTCTGTAAGTGAGTCAAGTGGGTGTAAAGCGGCAGAAACACAGCAGTGAAAAGCAGCTAAACCCCATTATAAAAATCAATTACTTTTAAAAACCCGTGAAACAAAGACAGTGAAAGAGAGAGAAATTCTTACAAAATTCGTTCAGGGGCTGTGATGCCACCTGGATTGACCATATCTAGACCCACAGCTGATGGAGACATAAGGGTGGACACTCTTGGGGCTGAGAGGTTTGGTGAGGTTGGGTGAGGAAACGCAGACCCTTTAAAGTAATACTGCGTGGTTCCCATCCCATGGGTCCCAAATCTCCAGGTTCAAGGGCATCTTCCTACATCGAAAACATGCATGAGAAACCCAGAAGATGGTACACCGTGTGATCGGGAAAGGTTTCCAAAACGCACCTCATTTCTCATCTCCTTATGCTCGGGTTCGCCATTCCAGCCGCTTTAGTAGCAATCTCCCTCCTTGGAGAATCAGCACCTTTAACCTCCTGTTCCGTACAGGTTGCAATTTGTCCTGAGGATGAACGGGAAGAGTGGGAACCAATGAGAGACTAGCTCTAGCTGTTGGGACAGGCACAGGTCACTCTACTTCCCCATCAGGAAGAAGAATTAACCACAGGCTCAGCCTGCCGCCCGGGACCAGAATAGGGCCTGAAGCAATCCTGCGCTTTTGCGGCCAGCTCCAAAGAAAGCGAGTTGAAAAATGGAGCTCAGGGGCACTGCAATTCACAAACCTGCAGACTTATAAATGATAACTCTCGTCCACAAATATATTGAGGGAAGGCAACGAAGAGGATTGGAAAGCAAGGCAGAATTGCAGGAAACAGATTTCAGGAGGGAGATTCGAATCGCCTTTAAAGCACAGGAAAAGCGGCAAAACCTCGACAATGATGCCCTTGGCCAAAAAGGGCGTATGCGTTTTTTCCTGAATATATTCAGGAAAAAACGCATACGCCCTTTTTGGCCAACCAAGCAACCTGGAAAGGCAAATCAGCGCTACAAAGAAGTCTCGCTTCCCATCGGTCAAAAGGGCCATGCTGAATAAAGTGTCAAAACCAGAAATGCAGGACAGGCCATGGAGAAACGGGAGCCTGGCTACGCTGATGGGAGGGATGTAAATTGCCAACAGCCACTCTGGAGAAGTGTACGGTGTGTCCTGAAACATCTAAAAAACTCAGCTTAGAGAGCACAGGGCACTTCCACTCATGGGCGTATAAACTGGGAAAACTAAAAATCAGCAAGACACAGGCACCCCAAAGTTTAGGGCTGCTCTGTTGACAAGAACCTCCACTTCGTTACACCTTAAATATCCCAGGAAAGAGAAAAATGGATAAAGAAGTTGTGGTCCTTATGTACAATGGAATATCACTCAGCCATGAAATCAACGTCATAAGGCTAGTAGCAGCATGATGAGTGGATTTAGGTACGACGATTCTAAGTGAAATAAGTCACACAGAAAAAGACACTTATCATAAGATATCACTTATAGAGGGAATGTAAAAACCGCTACCCTTGAACTGAATTACAAAACAGACCAGAGTCCCACGTTTAGAAAACACACTATGGCTGCTTAACGGGAAAGGTGAGGTGGCGTGATGCATAAAACAAGGGTTTCAAATTAGGTCAGATACCGTTCCATAAACCCAATATGTAATAGACAAGACCTACTCCTTGATCAGTGAATTGGACTCAACACCCCCTATTCACCGCCCAAGAATATATCTGACTAGTAAGAAGCTTAAAACCTATGTTTTGATATCTCTCTGTAAGTGAGTCAAGTGGGTGTAAAGCGGCAGAAACACAGCAGTGAAAAGCAGCTAAACCCCATTATAAAAATCAATTACTTTTAAAAACCCGTGAAACAAAGACAGTGAAAGAGAGAGAAATTCTTACAAAATTCGTTCAGGGGCTGTGATGCCACCTGGATTGACCATATCTAGACCCACAGCTGATGGAGACATAAGGGTGGACACTCTTGGGGCTGAGAGGTTTGGTGAGGTTGGGTGAGGAAACGCAGACCCTTTAAAGTAATACTGCGTGGTTCCCATCCCATGGGTCCCAAATCTCCAGGTTCAAGGGCATCTTCCTACATCGAAAACATGCATGAGAAACCCAGAAGATGGTACACCGTGTGATCGGGAAAGGTTTCCAAAACGCACCTCATTTCTCATCTCCTTATGCTCGGGTTCGCCATTCCAGCCGCTTTAGTAGCAATCTCCCTCCTTGGAGAATCAGCACCTTTAACCTCCTGTTCCGTACAGGTTGCAATTTGTCCTGAGGATGAACGGGAAGAGTGGGAACCAATGAGAGACTAGCTCTAGGTGTTGGGACAGGCACAGGTCACTCTACTTCCCCATCAGGAAGAAGAATTAACCACAGGCTCAGCCTGCCGCCCGGGACCAGAATAGGGCCTGAAGCAATCCTGCGCTTTTGCGGCCAGCTCCCAAGAAAGCGAGTTGAAAAATGGAGCTCAGGGGCACTGCAATTCACAAACCTGCAGACTTATAAATGATAACTCTCGTCCACAAATATATTGAGGGAAGGCAACGAAGAGGATTGGAAAGCAAGGCAGAATTGCAGGAAACAGATTTCAGGAGGGAGATTCGAATCGCCTTTAAAGCACAGGAAAAGCGGCAAAACCTCGACAATGATGCCCTTGGCCAAAAAGGGCGTATGCGTTTTTTCCTGAATATATTCAGGAAAAAACGCATACGCCCTTTTTGGCCAACCAAGCAACCTGCAAAGGCAAATCAGCGCTACAAAGAAGTCTCGCTTCCCATCGGTCAAAAGGGCCATGCTGAATAAAGTGTCAAAACCAGAAATGCAGGACAGGCCATGGAGAAACGGGAGCCTGGCTACGCTGATGGGAGGGATGTAAATTGCCAACAGCCACTCTGGAGAAGTGTACGGTGTGTCCTGAAACATCTAAAAAACTCAGCTTAGAGAGCACAGGGCACTTCCACTCATGGGCGTATAAACTGGGAAAACTAAAAATCAGCAAGACACAGGCACCCCAAAGTTTACGGCTGCTCTGTTGACAAGAACCTCCACTTCGTTACACCTTAAATATCCCAGGAAAGAGAAAAATGGATAAAGAAGTTGTGGTCCTTATGTACAATGGAATATCACTCAGCCATGAAATCAACGTCATAAGGCTAGTAGCAGCATGATGAGTGGATTTAGGTACGACGATTCTAAGTGAAATAAGTCACACAGAAAAAGACACTTATCATAAGATATCACTTATAGAGGGAATGTAAAAACCGCTACCCTTGAACTGAATTACAAAACAGACCAGAGTCCCACGTTTAGAAAACACACTATGGCTGCTTAACGGGAAAGGTGAGGTGGGGTGATGCATAAAACAAGGGTTTCAAATTAGGTCAGATACCGTTCCATAAACCCAATATGTAATAGACAAGACCTACTCCTTGATCAGTGAATTGGACTCAACACCCCCTATTCACCGCCCAAGAATATATCTGACTAGTAAGAAGCTTAAAACCTATGTTTTGATATCTCTCTGTAAGTGAGTCAAGTGGGTGTAAAGCGGCAGAAACACAGCAGTGAAAAGCAGCTAAACCCCATTATAAAAATCAATTACTTTTAAAAACCCGTGAAACAAAGACAGTGAAAGAGAGAGAAATTCTTACAAAATTCGTTCAGGGGCTGTGATGCCACCTGGATTGACCATATCTAGACCCACAGCTGATGGAGACATAAGGGTGGACACTCTTGGGGCTGAGAGGTTTGGTGAGGTTGGGTGAGGAAACGCAGACCCTTTAAAGTAATACTGCGTGGTTCCCATCCCATGGGTCCCAAATCTCCAGGTTCAAGGGCATCTTCCTACATCGTAAACATGCATGAGAAACCCAGAAGATGGTACACCGTGTGATCGGGAAAGGTTTCCAAAACGCACCTCATTTCTCATCTCCTTATGCTCTGGTTCGCCATTCCAGCCGCTTTAGTAGCAATCTCCCTCCTTGGAGAATCAGCACCTTTAACCTCCTGTTCCGTACAGGTTGCAATTTGTCCTGAGGATGAACGGGAAGAGTGGGAACCAATGAGAGACTAGCTCTAGCTGTTGGGACAGGCACAGGTCACTCTACTTCCCCATCAGGAAGAAGATTTAACCACAGGCTCAGCCTGCCGCCCGGGACCAGAATAGGGCCTGAAGCAATCCTGCGCTTTTGCGGCCAGCTCCCAAGAAAGCGAGTTGAAAAATGGAGCTCAGGGGCACTGCAATTCACAAACCTGCAGACTTATAAATGATAACTCTCGTCCACAAATATATTGAGGGAAGGCAACGAAGAGGATTGGAAAGCAAGGCAGAATTGCAGGAAACAGATTTCAGGAGGGAGATTCGAATCGCCTTTAAAGCACAGGAAAAGCGGCAAAACCTCGACAATGATGCCCTTGGCCAAAAAGGGCGTATGCGTTTTTTCCTGAATATATTCAGGAAAAAACGCATACGCCCTTTTTGGCCAACCAAGCAACCTGGAAAGGCAAATCAGCGCTACAAAGAAGTCTCGCTTCCCATCGGTCAAAAGGGCCATGCTGAATAAAGTGTCAAAACCAGAAATGCAGGACAGGCCATGGAGAAACGGGAGCCTGGCTACGCTGATGGGAGGGATGTAAATTGCCAACAGCCACTCTGGAGAAGTGTACGGTGTGTCCTGAAACATCTAAAAAACTCAGCTTAGAGAGCACAGGGCACTTCCACTCATGGGCGTATAAACTGGGAAAACTAAAAATCAGCAAGACACAGGCACCCCAAAGTTTAGGGCTGCTCTGTTGACAAGAACCTCCACTTCGTTACACCTTAAATATCCCAGGAAAGAGAAAAATGGATAAAGAAGTTGTGGTCCTTATGTACAATGGAATATCACTCAGCCATGAAATCAACGTCATAAGGCTAGTAGCAGCATGATGAGTGGATTTAGGTACGACGATTCTAAGTGAAATAAGTCACACAGAAAAAGACACTTATCATAAGATATCACTTATAGAGGGAATGTAAAAACCGCTACCCTTGAACTGAATTACAAAACAGACCAGAGTCCCACGTTTAGAAAACACACTATGGCTGCTTAACGGGAAAGGTGAGGTGGCGTGATGCATAAAACAAGGGTTTCAAATTAGGTCAGATACCGTTCCATAAACCCAATATGTAATAGACAAGACCTACTCCTTGATCAGTGAATTGGACTCAACACCCCCTATTCACCGCCCAAGAATATATCTGACTAGTAAGAATCTTAAAACCTATGTTTTGATATCTCTCTGTAAGTGAGTCAAGTGGGTGTAAAGCGGCAGAAACACAACAGTGAAAAGCAGCTAAACCCCATTATAAAAATCAATTACTTTTAAAAACCCGTGAAACAAAGACAGTGAAAGAGAGAGAAATTCTTACAAAATTCGTTCAGGGGCTGTGATGCCACCTGGATTGACCATATCTAGACCCACAGCTGAATGAGACATACGGGTGGACACTCTTGGGGCTGAGAGGTTTGGTGAGGTTGGGTGAGGAAACGCAGACCCTTTAAAGAAATAGTGCGTGATATCCATCCCATGGGTCCCAAATCTCCAGGTTCAAGGGCATCTTCCTACATCGAAAACATGCATGAGAAACCCAGAAGATGGTACACCGTGTGATCGGGAAAGGTTTCCAAAACGCACCTCATTTCTCATCTCCTTATGCTCGGGTTCGCCATTCCAGCCGCTTTAGTAGCAATCTCCCTCCTTGGAGAATCAGCACCTTTAACCTCCTGTTCCGCACAGGTTGCAATTTGTCCTGAGGATGAACGGGAAGAGTGGGAACCAATGAGAGACTAGCTCTAGGTGTTGGGACAGGCACAGGTCACTCTACTTCCCCATCAGGAAGAAGAATTAACCACAGGCTCAGCCTGCCGCCCGGGACCAGAATAGGGCCTGAAGCAATCCTGCGCTTTTGCGGCCAGCTCCCAAGAAAGCGAGTTGAAAAATGGAGCTCAGGGGCACTGCAATTCACAAACCTGCAGACTTATAAATGATAACTCTCGTCCACAAATATATTGAGGGAAGGCAACGAAGAGGATTGGAAAGCAAGGCAGAATTGCAGGAAACAGATTTCAGGAGGGAGATTCGAATCGCCTTTAAAGCACAGGAAAAGCGGCAAAACCTCGACAATGATGCCCTTGGCCAAAAAGGGCGTATGCGTTTTTTCCTGAATATATTCAGGAAAAAACGCATACGCCCTTTTTGGCCAACCAAGCAACCTGCAAAGGCAAATCAGCGCTACAAAGAAGTCTCGCTTCCCATCGGTCAAAAGGGCCATGCTGAATAAAGTGTCAAAACCAGAAATGCAGGACAGGCCATGGAGAAACGGGAGCCTGGCTACGCTGATGGGAGGGATGTAAATTGCCAACAGCCACTCTGGAGAAGTGTACGGTGTGTCCTGAAACATCTAAAAAACTCAGCTTAGAGAGCACAGGGCACTTCCACTCATGGGCGTATAAATTGGGAAAACTAAAAATCAGCAAGACACAGGCACCCCAAAGTTTACGGCTGCTCTGTTGACAAGAACCTCCACTTCGTTACACCTTAAATATCCCAGGAAAGAGAAAAATGGATAAAGAAGTTGTGGTCCTTATGTACAATGGAATATCACTCAGCCATGAAATCAACGTCATAAGGCTAGTAGCAGCATGATGAGTGGATTTAGGTACGACGATTCTAAGTGAAATAAGTCACACAGAAAAAGACACTTATCATAAGATATCACTTATAGAGGGAATGTATAAACCGCTACCCTTGAACTGAATTACAAAACAGAACAGAGTCCCACGTTTAGAAAACACACTATGGCTGCTTAACGGGAAAGGTGAGGTGGGGTGATGCATAAAACAAGGGTTTCAAATTAGGTCAGATACCGTTCCATAAACCCAATATGTAATAGACAAGACCTACTCCTTGATCAGTGAATTGGACTCAACACCCCCTATTCACCGCCCAAGAATATATCTGACTAGTAAGAATCTTAAAACCTATGTTTTGATATCTCTCTGTAAGTGAGTCAAGTGTGTGTAAAGCGGCAGAAACACAGCAGTGAAAAGCAGCTAAACCCCATTATAAAAATCAATTACTTTTAAAAACCCGTGAAACAAAGACAGTGAAAGAGAGAGAAATTCTTACAAAATTCGTTCAGGGGCTGTGATGCCACCTGGATTGACCATATCTAGACCCACAGCTGATGGAGACATAAGGGTGGACACTCTTGGGTCTGAGAGGTTTGGTGAGGTTGGGTGAGTAAACGCAGACCCTTTAAAGTAATACTGCGTGATATCCATCCCATGGGTCCCAAATCTCCAGGTTCAAGGGCATCTTCCTACATCGAAAACATGCATGAGAAACCCAGAAGATGGTACACCGTGTGATCGGGAAAGGTTTCCAAAACGCACCTCATTTCTCATCTCCTTATGCTCGGGTTCACCATTCCAGCCGCTTTAGTAGCAATCTCCCTCCTTGGAGAATCAGCACCTTTAACCTCCTGTTCCGCACAGGCTGCAATTTGTCCTGAGGATGAACGGGAAGAGTGGGAACCAATGAGAGACTAGCTCTAGCTGTTGGGACAGGCACAGGTCACTCTACTTCCCCATCAGGAAGAAGATTTAACCACAGGCTCAGCCTGCCGCCCGGGACCAGAATAGGGCCTGAAGCAATCCTGCGCTTTTGCGGCCAGCTCCCAAGAAAGCGAGTTGAAAAATGGAGCTCAGGGGCACTGCAATTCACAAACCTGCAGACTTATAAATGATAACTCTCGTCCACAAATATATTGAGGGAAGGCAACGAAGAGGATTGGAAAGCAAGGCAGAATTGCAGGAAACAGATTTCAGGAGGGAGATTCGAATCGCCTTTAAAGCACAGGAAAAGCGGCAAAACCTCGACAATGATGCCCTTGGCCAAAAAGGGCGTATGCGTTTTTTCCTGAATATATTCAGGAAAAAACGCATACGCCCTTTTTGGCCAACCAAGCAACCTGGAAAGGCAAATCAGCGCTACAAAGAAGTCTCGCTTCCCATCGGTCAAAAGGGCCATGCTGAATAAAGTGTCAAAACCAGAAATGCAGGACAGGCCATGGAGAAACGGGAGCCTGGCTACGCTGATGGGAGGGATGTAAATTGCCAACAGCCACTCTGGAGAAGTGTACGGTGTGTCCTGAAACATCTAAAAAACTCAGCTTAGAGAGCACAGGGCACTTCCACTCATGGGCGTATAAACTGGGAAAACTAAAAATCAGCAAGACACAGGCACCCCAAAGTTTAGGGCTGCTCTGTTGACAAGAACCTCCACTTCGTTACACCTTAAATATCCCAGGAAAGAGAAAAATGGATAAAGAAGTTGTGGTCCTTATGTACAATGGAATATCACTCAGCCATGAAATCAACGTCATAAGGCTAGTAGCAGCATGATGAGTGGATTTAGGTACGACGATTCTAAGTGAAATAAGTCACACAGAAAAAGACACTTATCATAAGATATCACTTATAGAGGGAATGTAAAAACCGCTACCCTTGAACTGAATTACAAAACAGACCAGAGTCCCACGTTTAGAAAACACACTATGGCTGCTTAACGGGAAAGGTGAGGTGGCGTGATGCATAAAACAAGGGTTTCAAATTAGGTCAGATACCGTTCCATAAACCCAATATGTAATAGACAAGACCTACTCCTTGATCAGTGAATTGGACTCAACACCCCCTATTCACCGCCCAAGAATATATCTGACTAGTAAGAATCTTAAAACCTATGTTTTGATATCTCTCTGTAAGTGAGTCAAGTGGGTGTAAAGCGGCAGAAACACAACAGTGAAAAGCAGCTAAACCCCATTATAAAAATCAATTACTTTTAAAAACCCGTGAAACAAAGACAGTGAAAGAGAGAGAAATTCTTACAAAATTCGTTCAGGGGCTGTGATGCCACCTGGATTGACCATATCTAGACCCACAGCTGAATGAGACATACGGGTGGACACTCTTGGGGCTGAGAGGTTTGGTGAGGTTGGGTGAGGAAACGCAGACCCTTTAAAGAAATAGTGCGTGATATCCATCCCATGGGTCCCAAATCTCCAGGTTCAAGGGCATCTTCCTACATCGAAAACATGCATGAGAAACCCAGAAGATGGTACACCGTGTGATCGGGAAAGGTTTCCAAAACGCACCTCATTTCTCATCTCCTTATGCTCGGGTTCGCCATTCCAGCCGCTTTAGTAGCAATCTCCCTCCTTGGAGAATCAGCACCTTTAACCTCCTGTTCCGCACAGGTTGCAATTTGTCCTGAGGATGAACGGGAAGAGTGGGAACCAATGAGAGACTAGCTCTAGGTGTTGGGACAGGCACAGGTCACTCTACTTCCCCATCAGGAAGAAGAATTAACCACAGGCTCAGCCTGCCGCCCGGGACCAGAATAGGGCCTGAAGCAATCCTGCGCTTTTGCGGCCAGCTCCCAAGAAAGCGAGTTGAAAAATGGAGCTCAGGGGCACTGCAATTCACAAACCTGCAGACTTATAAATGATAACTCTCGTCCACAAATATATTGAGGGAAGGCAACGAAGAGGATTGGAAAGCAAGGCAGAATTGCAGGAAACAGATTTCAGGAGGGAGATTCGAATCGCCTTTAAAGCACAGGAAAAGCGGCAAAACCTCGACAATGATGCCCTTGGCCAAAAAGGGCGTATGCGTTTTTTCCTGAATATATTCAGGAAAAAACGCATACGCCCTTTTTGGCCAACCAAGCAACCTGGAAAGGCAAATCAGCGCTACAAAGAAGTCTCGCTTCCCATCGGTCAAAAGGGCCATGCTGAATAAAGTGTCAAAACCAGAAATGCAGGACAGGCCATGGAGAAACGGGAGCCTGGCTACGCTGATGGGAGGGATGTAAATTGCCAACAGCCACTCTGGAGAAGTGTACGGTGTGTCCTGAAACATCTAGAAAACTCAGCTTAGAGAGCACAGGGCACTTCCACTCATGGGCGTATAAATTGGGAAAACTAAAAATCAGCAAGACACAGGCACCCCAAAGTTTAGGGCTGCTCTGTTGACAAGAACCTCCACTTCGTTACACCTTAAATATCCCAGGAAAGAGAAAAATGGATAAAGAAGTTGTGGTCCTTATGTACAATGGAATATCACTCAGCCATGAAATCAACGTCATAAGGCTAGTAGCAGCATGATGAGTGGATTTAGGTACGACGATTCTAAGTGAAATAAGTCACACAGAAAAAGACACTTATCATAAGATATCACTTATAGAGGGAATGTATAAACCGCTACCCTTGAACTGAATTACAAAACAGAACAGAGTCCCACGTTTAGAAAACACACTATGGCTGCTTAACGGGAAAGGTGAGGTGGGGTGATGCATAAAACAAGGGTTTCAAATTAGGTCAGATACCGTTCCATAAACCCAATATGTAATAGACAAGACCTACTCCTTGATCAGTGAATTGGACTCAACACCCCCTATTCACCGCCCAAGAATATATCTGACTAGTAAGAATCTTAAAACCTATGTTTTGATATCTCTCTGTAAGTGAGTCAAGTGTGTGTAAAGCGGCAGAAACACAGCAGTGAAAAGCAGCTAAACCCCATTATAAAAATCAATTACTTTTAAAAACCCGTGAAACAAAGACAGTGAAAGAGAGAGAAATTCTTACAAAATTCGTTCAGGGGCTGTGATGCCACCTGGATTGACCATATCTAGACCCACAGCTGATGGAGACATAAGGGTGGACACTCTTGGGTCTGAGAGGTTTGGTGAGGTTGGGTGAGTAAACGCAGACCCTTTAAAGTAATACTGCGTGATATCCATCCCATGGGTCCCAAATCTCCAGGTTCAAGGGCATCTTCCTACATCGAAAACATGCATGAGAAACCCAGAAGATGGTACACCGTGTGATCGGGAAAGGTTTCCAAAACGCACCTCATTTCTCATCTCCTTATGCTCGGGTTCACCATTCCAGCCGCTTTAGTAGCAATCTCCCTCCTTGGAGAATCAGCACCTTTAACCTCCTGTTCCGCACAGGCTGCAATTTGTCCTGAGGATGAACGGGAAGAGTGGGAACCAATGAGAGACTAGCTCTAGGTGTTGGGACAGGCACAGGTCACTCTACTTCCCCATCAGGAAGAAGAATTAACCACAGGCTCAGCCTGCCGCCCGGGACCAGAATAGGACCTGAAGCAATCCTGCGCTTTTGCGGCCAGCTCCCAAGAAAGCGAGTTGAAAAATGGAGCTCACGGGCACTGCAATTCACAAACCTGCAGACTTATAAATGATAACTCTCGTCCACAAATATATTGAGGGAAGGCAACGAAGAGGATTGGAAAGCAAGGCAGAATTGCAGGAAACAGATTTCAGGAGGGAGATTCGAATCGCCTTTAAAGCACAGGAAAAGCGGCAAAACCTCGACAATGATGCCCTTGGCCAAAAAGGGCGTATGCGTTTTTTCCTGAATATATTCAGGAAAAAACGCATACGCCCTTTTTGGCCAACCAAGCAACCTGGAAAGGCAAATCAGCGCTACAAAGAAGTCTCGCTTCCCATCGGTCAAAAGGGCCATGCTGAATAAAGTGTCAAAACCAGAAATGCAGGACAGGCCATGGAGAAACGGGAGCCTGGCTACGCTGATGGGAGGGATGTAAATTGCCAACAGCCACTCTGGAGAAGTGTACGGTGTGTCCTGAAACATCTAAAAAACTCAGCTTAGAGAGCACAGGGCACTTCCACTCATGGGCGTATAAATTGGGAAAACTAAAAATCAGCAAGACACAGGCACCCCAAAGTTTACGGCTGCTCTTTTGACAAGAACCTCCACTTCGTTACACCTTAAATATCCCAGGAAAGAGAAAAATGGATAAAGAAGTTGTGGTCCTTATGTACAATGGAATATCACTCAGCCATGAAATCAACGTCATAAGGCTAGTAGCAGCATGATGAGTGGATTTTGGTACGACGATTCTAAGTGAAATAAGTCACACAGAAAAAGACACTTATCATAAGATATCACTTATAGAAGGAATGTAAAAACCGCTACCCTTGAACTGAATTACAAAACAGAACAGAGTCCCACGTTTAGAAAACACACTATGGCTGCTTAACGGGAAAGGTGAGGTGGGGTGATGCATAAAACAAGGGTTTCAAATTAGGTCAGATACCGTTCCATAAACCCAATATGTAATAGACAAGACCTACTCCTTGATCAGTGAATTGGACTCAACACCCCCTATTCACCGCCCAAGAATATATCTGACTAGTAAGAATCTTAAAACCTATGTTTTGATATCTCTCTGTAAGTGAGTCAAGCGGGTGTAAAGCGGCAGAAACACAGCAGTGAAAAGCAGCTAAACCCCATTATAAAAATCAATTACTTTTAAAAACCCGTGAAACAAAGACAGTGAAAGAGAGAGAAATTCTTACAAAATTCGTTCAGGGGCTGTGATGCCACCTGGATTGACCATATCTAGACCCACAGCTGATTGAGACATACGGGTGGACACTCTTGGGGCTGAGAGGTTTGGTGAGGTTGGGTGAGGAAACGCAGACCCTTTAAAGAAATACTGCGTGATATCCATCCCATGGGTCCCAAATCTCCAGGTTCAAGGGCATCTTCCTACATCGAAAACATGCATGAGAAACCCAGAAGATGGTACACCGTGTGATCGGGAAAGGTTTCCAAAACGCACCTCATTTCTCATCTCCTTATGCTCGGGTTCGCCATTCCAGCCGCTTTAGTAGCAATCTCCCTCCTTGGAGAATCAGCACCTTTAACCTCCTGTTCCGCACAGGCTGCAATTTGTCCTGAGGATGAACGGGAAGAGTGGGAACCAATGAGAGACTAGCTCTAGGTGTTGGGACAGGCACAGGTCACTCTACTTCCCCATCAGGAAGAAGAATTAACCACAGGCTCAGCCTGCCGCCCGGGACCAGAATAGGGCCTGAAGCAAACCTGCGCTTTTGCGGCCAGCTCCCAAGAAAGCGAGTTGAAAAATGGAGCTCAGGGGCACTGCAATTCACAAACCTGCAGACTTATAAATGATAACTCTCGTCCACAAATATATTGAGGGAAGGCAACGAAGAGGATTGGAAAGCAAGGCAGAATTGCAGGAAACAGATTTCAGGAGGGAGATTCGAATCGCCTTTAAAGCACAGGAAAAGCGGCAAAACCTCGACAATGATGCCCTTGGCCAAAAAGGGCGTATGCGTTTTTTCCTGAATATATTCAGGAAAAAGCGCATACGCCCTTTTTGGCCAACCAAGCAACCTGGAAAGGCAAATCAGCGCTACAAAGAAGTCTCGCTTCCCATCGGTCAAAAGGGCCATGCTGAATAAAGTGTCAAAACCAGAAATGCAGGACAGGCCATGGAGAAACGGGAGCCTGGCTACGCTGATGGGAGGGATGTAAATTGCCAACAGCCACTCTGGAGAAGTGTACGGTGTGTCCTGAAACATCTAAAAAACTCAGCTTAGAGAGCACAGGGCACTTCCACTCATGGGCGTATAAATTGGGAAAACTAAAAATCAGCAAGACACAGGCACCCCAAAGTTTAAGGCTGCTCTGTTGACAAGAACCTCCACTTCGTTACACCTTAAATATCCCAGGAAAGAGAAAAATGGATAAAGAAGTTGTGGTCCTTATGTACAATGGAATATCACTCAGCCATGAAATCAACGTCATAAGGCTAGTAGCAGCATGATGAGTGGATTTTGGTACGACGATTCTAAGTGAAATAAGTCACACAGAAAAAGACACTTATCATAAGATATCACTTATAGAAGGAATGTAAAAACCGCTACCCTTGAACTGAATTACAAAACAGAACAGAGTCCCACGTTTAGAAAACACACTATGGCTGCTTAACGGGAAAGGTGAGGTGGGGTGATGCATAAAACAAGGGTTTCAAATTAGGTCATATACCGTTCCATAAACCCAATATGTAATAGACAAGACCTACTCCTTGATCAGTGAATTGGACTCAACACCCCCTATTCACCGCCCAAGAATATATCTGACTAGTAAGAATCTTAAAACCTATGTTTTGATATCTCTCTGTAAGTGAGTCAAGCGGGTGTAAAGCGGCAGAAACACAGCAGTGAAAAGCAGCTAAACCCCATTATAAAAATCAATTACTTTTAAAAACCCGTGAAACAAAGACAGTGAAAGAGAGAGAAATTCTTACAAAATTCGTTCAGGGGCTGTGATGCCACCTGGATTGACCATATCTAGACCCACAGCTGATTGAGACATACGGGTGGACACTCTTGGGGCTGAGAGGTTTGGTGAGGTTGGGTGAGGAAACGCAGACCCTTTAAAGAAATACTGCGTGATATCCATCCCATGGGTCCCAAATCTCCAGGTTCAAGGGCATCTTCCTACATCGAAAACATGCATGAGAAACCCAGAAGATGGTACACCGTGTGATCGGGAAAGGTTTCCAAAACGCACCTCATTTCTCATCTCCTTATGCTCGGGTTCGCCATTCCAGCCGCTTTAGTAGCAATCTCCCTCCTTGGAGAATCAGCACCTTTAACCTCCTGTTCCGCACAGGCTGCAATTTGTCCTGAGGATGAACGGGAAGAGTGGGAACCAATGAGAGACTAGCTCTAGGTGTTGGGACAGGCACAGGTCACTCTACTTCCCCATCAGGAAGAAGAATTAACCACAGGCTCAGCCTGCCGCCCGGGACCAGAATAGGGCCTGAAGCAATCCTGCGCTTTTGCGGCCAGCTCCCAAGAAAGCGAGTTGAAAAATGGAGCTCAGGGGCACTGCAATTCACAAACCTGCAGACTTATAAATGATAACTCTCGTCCACAAATATATTGAGGGAAGGCAACGAAGAGGATTGGAAAGCAAGGCAGAATTGCAGGAAACAGATTTCAGGAGGGAGATTCGAATCGCCTTTAAAGCACAGGAAAAGCGGCAAAACCTCGACAATGATGCCCTTGGCCAAAAAGGGCGTATGCGTTTTTTCCTGAATATATTCAGGAAAAAACGCATACGCCCTTTTTGGCCAACCAAGCAACCTGGAAAGGCAAATCAGCGCTACAAAGAAGTCTCGCTTCCCATCGGTCAAAAGGGCCATGCTGAATAAAGTGTCAAAACCAGAAATGCAGGACAGGCCATGGAGAAACGGGAGCCTGGCTACGCTGATGGGAGGGATGTAAATTGCCAACAGCCACTCTGGAGAAGTGTACGGTGTGTCCTGAAACATCTAAAAAACTCAGCTTAGAGAGCACAGGGCACTTCCACTCATGGGCGTATAAATTGGGAAAACTAAAAATCAGCAAGACACAGGCACCCCAAAGTTTAGGGCTGCTCTGTTGACAAGAACCTCCACTTCGTTACACCTTAAATATACCAGGAAAGAGAAAAATGGATAAAGAAGTTGTGGTCCTTATGTACAATGGAATATCACTCAGCCATGAAATCAACGTCATAAGGCTAGTAGCAGCATGATGAGTGGATTTAGGTACGACGATTCTAAGTGAAATAAGTCACACAGAAAAAGACACTTATCATAAGATATCACTTATAGAAGGAATGTAAAAACCGCTACCCTTGAACTGAATTACAAAACAGAACAGAGTCCCACGTTTAGAAAACACACTATGGCTGCTTAACGGGAAAGGTGAGGTGGGGTGATGCATAAAACAAGGGTTTCAAATTAGGTCATATACCGTTCCATAAACCCAATATGTAATAGACAAGACCTACTCCTTGATCAGTGAATTGGACTCAACACCCCCTATTCACCGCCCAAGAATATATCTGACTAGTAAGAATCTTAAAACCTATGTTTTGATATCTCTCTGTAAGTGAGTCAAGCGGGTGTAAAGCGGCAGAAACACAGCAGTGAAAAGCAGCTAAACCCCATTATAAAAATCAATTACTTTTAAAAACCCGTGAAACAAAGACAGTGAAAGAGAGAGAAATTCTTACAAAATTCGTTCAGGGGCTGTGATGCCACCTGGATTGACCATATCTAGACCCACAGCTGATTGAGACATACGGGTGGACACTCTTGGGGCTGAGAGGTTTGGTGAGGTTGGGTGAGGAAACGCAGACCCTTTAAAGAAATACTGCGTGATATCCATCCCATGGGTCCCAAATCTCCAGGTTCAAGGGCATCTTCCTACATCGAAAACATGCATGAGAAACCCAGAAGATGGTACACCGTGTGATCAGGAAAGGTTTCCAAAACGCACCTCATTTCTCATCTCCTTATGCTCGGGTTCGCCATTCCAGCCGCTTTAGTAGCAATCTCCCTCCTTGGAGAATCAGCACCTTTAACCTCCTGTTCCGCACAGGCTGCAATTTGTCCTGAGGATGAACGGGAAGAGTGGGAACCAATGAGAGACTAGCTCTAGGTGTTGGGACAGGCACAGGTCACTCTACTTCCCCATCAGGAAGAAGATTTAACCACAGGCTCAGCCTGCCGCCCGGGACCAGAATAGGGCCTGAAGCAATCCTGCGCTTTTGCGGCCAGCTCCCAAGAAAGCGAGTTGAAAAATGGAGCTCAGGGGCACTGCAATTCACAAACCTGCAGACTTATAAATGATAACTCTCGTCCACAAATATATTGAGGGAAGGCAACGAAGAGGATTGGAAAGCAAGGCAGAATTGCAGGAAACAGATTTCAGGAGGGAGATTCGAATCGCCTTTAAAGCACAGGAAAAGCGGCAAAACCTCGACAATGATGCCCTTGGCCAAAAAGGGCGTATGCGTTTTTTCCTGAATATATTCAGGAAAAAACGCATACGCCCTTTTTGGCCAACCAAGCAACCTGGAAAGGCAAATCAGCGCTACAAAGAAGTCTCGCTTCCCATCGGTCAAAAGGGCCATGCTGAATAAAGTGTCAAAACCAGAAATGCAGGACAGGCCATGGAGAAACGGGAGCCTGGCTACGCTGATGGGAGGGATGTAAATTGCCAACAGCCACTCTGGAGAAGTGTACGGTGTGTCCTGAAACATCTAAAAAACTCAGCTTAGAGAGCACAGGGCACTTCCACTCATGGGCGTATAAATTGGGAAAACTAAAAATCAGCAAGACACAGGCACCCCAAAGTTTAGGGCTGCTCTGTTGACAAGAACCTCCACTTCGTTACACCTTAAATATACCAGGAAAGAGAAAAATGGATAAAGAAGTTGTGGTCCTTATGTACAATGGAATATCACTCAGCCATGAAATCAACGTCATAAGGCTAGTAGCAGCATGATGTGTGGATTTAGGTACGACCATTCTAAGTGAAATAAGTCACACAGAAAAAGACACTTATCATAAGATATCACTTATAGAGGGAATGTATAAACCGCTACCCTTGAACTGAATTACAAAACAGACCAGAGTCCCACGTTTAGAAAACACACTATGGCTGCTTAACGGGAAAGGTGAGGTGGGGTGATGCATAAAACAAGGGTTTCAAATTAGGTCAGATACCGTTCCATAAACCCAATATGTAATAGACAAGACCTACTCCTTGATCAGTGAATTGGACTCAACACCCCCTATTCACCGCCCAAGAATATATCTGACTAGTAAGAAGCTTAAAACCTATGTTTTGATATCTCTCTGTAAGTGAGTCAAGTGGGTGTAAAGCGGCAGAAACACAGCAGTGAAAAGCAGCTAAACCCCATTATAAAAATCAATTACTTTTAAAAACCCGTGAAACAAAGACAGTGAAAGAGAGAGAAATTCTTACAAAATTCGTTCAGGGGCTGTGATGCCACCTGGATTGACCATATCTAGACCCACAGCTGATGGAGACATAAGGGTGGACACTCTTGGGGCTGAGAGGTTTGGTGAGGTTGGGTGAGGAAACGCAGACCCTTTAAAGTAATACTGCGTGGTTCCCATCCCATGGGTCCCAAATCTCCAGGTTCAAGGGCATCTTCCTACATCGAAAACATGCATGAGAAACCCAGAAGATGGTACACCGTGTGATCGGGAAAGGTTTCCAAAACGCACCTCATTTCTCATCTCCTTATGCTCGGGTTCGCCATTCCAGCCGCTTTAGTAGCAATCTCCCTCCTTGGAGAATCAGCACCTTTAACCTCCTGTTCCGTACAGGTTGCAATTTGTCCTGAGGATGAACGGGAAGAGTGGGAACCAATGAGAGACTAGCTCTAGGTGTTGGGACAGGCACAGGTCACTCTACTTCCCCATCAGGAAGAAGATTTAACCACAGGCTCAGCCTGCCGCCCGGGACCAGAATAGGGCCTGAAGCAATCCTGCGCTTTTGCGGCCAGCTCCCAAGAAAGCGAGTTGAAAAATGGAGCTCAGGGGCACTGCAATTCACAAACCTGCAGACTTATAAATGATAACTCTCGTCCACAAATATATTGAGGGAAGGCAACGAAGAGGATTGGAAAGCAAGGCAGAATTGCAGGAAACAGATTTCAGGAGGGAGATTCGAATCGCCTTTAAAGCACAGGAAAAGCGGCAAAACCTCGACAATGATGCCCTTGGCCAAAAAGGGCGTATGCGTTTTTTCCTGAATATATTCAGGAAAAAACGCATACGCCCTTTTTGGCCAACCAAGCAACCTGGAAAGGCAAATCAGCGCTACAAAGAAGTCTCGCTTCCCATCGGTCAAAAGGGCCATGCTGAATAAAGTGTCAAAACCAGAAATGCAGGACAGGCCATGGAGAAACGGGAGCCTGGCTACGCTGATGGGAGGGATGTAAATTGCCAACAGCCACTCTGGAGAAGTGTACGGTGTGTCCTGAAACATCTAAAAAACTCAGCTTAGAGAGCACAGGGCACTTCCACTCATGGGCGTATAAATTGGGAAAACTAAAAATCAGCAAGACACAGGCACCCCAAAGTTTAGGGCTGCTCTGTTGACAAGAACCTCCACTTCGTTACACCTTAAATATACCAGGAAAGAGAAAAATGGATAAAGAAGTTGTGGTCCTTATGTACAATGGAATATCACTCAGCCATGAAATCAACGTCATAAGGCTAGTAGCAGCATGATGTGTGGATTTAGGTACGACCATTCTAAGTGAAATAAGTCACACAGAAAAAGACACTTATCATAAGATATCACTTATAGAGGGAATGTATAAACCGCTACCCTTGAACTGAATTACAAAACAGACCAGAGTCCCACGTTTAGAAAACACACTATGGCTGCTTAACGGGAAAGGTGAGGTGGGGTGATGCATAAAACAAGGGTTTCAAATTAGGTCAGATACCGTTCCATAAACCCAATATGTAATAGACAAGACCTACTCCTTGATCAGTGAATTGGACTCAACACCCCCTATTCACCGCCCAAGAATATATCTGACTAGTAAGAAGCTTAAAACCTATGTTTTGATATCTCTCTGTAAGTGAGTCAAGTGGGTGTAAAGCGGCAGAAACACAGCAGTGAAAAGCAGCTAAACCCCATTATAAAAATCAATTACTTTTAAAAACCCGTGAAACAAAGACAGTGAAAGAGAGAGAAATTCTTACAAAATTCGTTCAGGGGCTGTGATGCCACCTGGATTGACCATATCTAGACCCACAGCTGATGGAGACATAAGGGTGGACACTCTTGGGGCTGAGAGGTTTGGTGAGGTTGGGTGAGGAAACGCAGACCCTTTAAAGTAATACTGCGTGGTTCCCATCCCATGGGTCCCAAATCTCCAGGTTCAAGGGCATCTTCCTACATCGAAAACATGCATGAGAAACCCAGAAGATGGTACACCGTGTGATCGGGAAAGGTTTCCAAAACGCACCTCATTTCTCATCTCCTTATGCTCGGGTTCGCCATTCCAGCCGCTTTAGTAGCAATCTCCCTCCTTGGAGAATCAGCACCTTTAACCTCCTGTTCCGTACAGGTTGCAATTTGTCCTGAGGATGAACGGGAAGAGTGGGAACCAATGAGAGACTAGCTCTAGGTGTTGGGACAGGCACAGGTCACTCTACTTCCCCATCAGGAAGAAGATTTAACCACAGGCTCAGCCTGCCGCCCGGGACCAGAATAGGGCCTGAAGCAATCCTGCGCTTTTGCGGCCAGCTCCCAAGAAAGCGAGTTGAAAAATGGAGCTCAGGGGCACTGCAATTCACAAACCTGCAGACTTATAAATGATAACTCTCGTCCACAAATATATTGAGGGAAGGCAACGAAGAGGATTGGAAAGCAAGGCAGAATTGCAGGAAACAGATTTCAGGAGGGAGATTCGAATCGCCTTTAAAGCACAGGAAAAGCGGCAAAACCTCGACAATGATGCCCTTGGCCAAAAAGGGCGTATGCGTTTTTTCCTGAATATATTCAGGAAAAAACGCATACGCCCTTTTTGGCCAACCAAGCAACCTGGAAAGGCAAATCAGCGCTACAAAGAAGTCTCGCTTCCCATCGGTCAAAAGGGCCATGCTGAATAAAGTGTCAAAACCAGAAATGCAGGACAGGCCATGGAGAAACGGGAGCCTGGCTACGCTGATGGGAGGGATGTAAATTGCCAACAGCCACTCTGGAGAAGTGTACGGTGTGTCCTGAAACATCTAAAAAACTCAGCTTAGAGAGCACAGGGCACTTCCACTCATGGGCGTATAAATTGGGAAAACTAAAAATCAGCAAGACACAGGCACCCCAAAGTTTAGGGCTGCTCTGTTGACAAGAACCTCCACTTCGTTACACCTTAAATATACCAGGAAAGAGAAAAATGGATAAAGAAGTTGTGGTCCTTATGTACAATGGAATATCACTCAGCCATGAAATCAACGTCATAAGGCTAGTAGCAGCATGATGTGTGGATTTAGGTACGACCATTCTAAGTGAAATAAGTCACACAGAAAAAGACACTTATCATAAGATATCACTTATAGAGGGAATGTATAAACCGCTACCCTTGAACTGAATTACAAAACAGACCAGAGTCCCACGTTTAGAAAACACACTATGGCTGCTTAACGGGAAAGGTGAGGTGGGGTGATGCATAAAACAAGGGTTTCAAATTAGGTCAGATACCGTTCCATAAACCCAATATGTAATAGACAAGACCTACTCCTTGATCAGTGAATTGGACTCAACACCCCCTATTCACCGCCCAAGAATATATCTGACTAGTAAGAAGCTTAAAACCTATGTTTTGATATCTCTCTGTAAGTGAGTCAAGTGGGTGTAAAGCGGCAGAAACACAGCAGTGAAAAGCAGCTAAACCCCATTATAAAAATCAATTACTTTTAAAAACCCGTGAAACAAAGACAGTGAAAGAGAGAGAAATTCTTACAAAATTCGTTCAGGGGCTGTGATGCCACCTGGATTGACCATATCTAGACCCACAGCTGATGGAGACATAAGGGTGGACACTCTTGGGGCTGAGAGGTTTGGTGAGGTTGGGTGAGGAAACGCAGACCCTTTAAAGTAATACTGCGTGGTTCCCATCCCATGGGTCCCAAATCTCCAGGTTCAAGGGCATCTTCCTACATCGAAAACATGCATGAGAAACCCAGAAGATGGTACACCGTGTGATCGGGAAAGGTTTCCAAAACGCACCTCATTTCTCATCTCCTTATGCTCGGGTTCGCCATTCCAGCCGCTTTAGTAGCAATCTCCCTCCTTGGAGAATCAGCACCTTTAACCTCCTGTTCCGTACAGGTTGCAATTTGTCCTGAGGATGAACGGGAAGAGTGGGAACCAATGAGAGACTAGCTCTAGGTGTTGGGACAGGCACAGGTCACTCTACTTCCCCATCAGGAAGAAGATTTAACCACAGGCTCAGCCTGCCGCCCGGGACCAGAATAGGGCCTGAAGCAATCCTGCGCTTTTGCGGCCAGCTCCCAAGAAAGCGAGTTGAAAAATGGAGCTCAGGGGCACTGCAATTCACAAACCTGCAGACTTATAAATGATAACTCTCGTCCACAAATATATTGAGGGAAGGCAACGAAGAGGATTGGAAAGCAAGGCAGAATTGCAGGAAACAGATTTCAGGAGGGAGATTCGAATCGCCTTTAAAGCACAGGAAAAGCGGCAAAACCTCGACAATGATGCCCTTGGCCAAAAAGGGCGTATGCGTTTTTTCCTGAATATATTCAGGAAAAAACGCATACGCCCTTTTTGGCCAACCAAGCAACCTGGAAAGGCAAATCAGCGCTACAAAGAAGTCTCGCTTCCCATCGGTCAAAAGGGCCATGCTGAATAAAGTGTCAAAACCAGAAATGCAGGACAGGCCATGGAGAAACGGGAGCCTGGCTACGCTGATGGGAGGGATGTAAATTGCCAACAGCCACTCTGGAGAAGTGTACGGTGTGTCCTGAAACATCTAAAAAACTCAGCTTAGAGAGCACAGGGCACTTCCACTCATGGGCGTATAAATTGGGAAAACTAAAAATCAGCAAGACACAGGCACCCCAAAGTTTAGGGCTGCTCTGTTGACAAGAACCTCCACTTCGTTACACCTTAAATATACCAGGAAAGAGAAAAATGGATAAAGAAGTTGTGGTCCTTATGTACAATGGAATATCACTCAGCCATGAAATCAACGTCATAAGGCTAGTAGCAGCATGATGTGTGGATTTAGGTACGACCATTCTAAGTGAAATAAGTCACACAGAAAAAGACACTTATCATAAGATATCACTTATAGAGGGAATGTATAAACCGCTACCCTTGAACTGAATTACAAAACAGACCAGAGTCCCACGTTTAGAAAACACACTATGGCTGCTTAACGGGAAAGGTGAGGTGGGGTGATGCATAAAACAAGGGTTTCAAATTAGGTCAGATACCGTTCCATAAACCCAATATGTAATAGACAAGACCTACTCCTTGATCAGTGAATTGGACTCAACACCCCCTATTCACCGCCCAAGAATATATCTGACTAGTAAGAAGCTTAAAACCTATGTTTTGATATCTCTCTGTAAGTGAGTCAAGTGGGTGTAAAGCGGCAGAAACACAGCAGTGAAAAGCAGCTAAACCCCATTATAAAAATCAATTACTTTTAAAAACCCGTGAAACAAAGACAGTGAAAGAGAGAGAAATTCTTACAAAATTCGTTCAGGGGCTGTGATGCCACCTGGATTGACCATATCTAGACCCACAGCTGATGGAGACATAAGGGTGGACACTCTTGGGGCTGAGAGGTTTGGTGAGGTTGGGTGAGGAAACGCAGACCCTTTAAAGTAATACTGCGTGGTTCCCATCCCATGGGTCCCAAATCTCCAGGTTCAAGGGCATCTTCCTACATCGAAAACATGCATGAGAAACCCAGAAGATGGTACACCGTGTGATCGGGAAAGGTTTCCAAAACGCACCTCATTTCTCATCTCCTTATGCTCGGGTTCGCCATTCCAGCCGCTTTAGTAGCAATCTCCCTCCTTGGAGAATCAGCACCTTTAACCTCCTGTTCCGTACAGGTTGCAATTTGTCCTGAGGATGAACGGGAAGAGTGGGAACCAATGAGAGACTAGCTCTAGGTGTTGGGACAGGCACAGGTCACTCTACTTCCCCATCAGGAAGAAGATTTAACCACAGGCTCAGCCTGCCGCCCGGGACCAGAATAGGGCCTGAAGCAATCCTGCGCTTTTGCGGCCAGCTCCCAAGAAAGCGAGTTGAAAAATGGAGCTCAGGGGCACTGCAATTCACAAACCTGCAGACTTATAAATGATAACTCTCGTCCACAAATATATTGAGGGAAGGCAACGAAGAGGATTGGAAAGCAAGGCAGAATTGCAGGAAACAGATTTCAGGAGGGAGATTCGAATCGCCTTTAAAGCACAGGAAAAGCGGCAAAACCTCGACAATGATGCCCTTGGCCAAAAAGGGCGTATGCGTTTTTTCCTGAATATATTCAGGAAAAAACGCATACGCCCTTTTTGGCCAACCAAGCAACCTGGAAAGGCAAATCAGCGCTACAAAGAAGTCTCGCTTCCCATCGGTCAAAAGGGCCATGCTGAATAAAGTGTCAAAACCAGAAATGCAGGACAGGCCATGGAGAAACGGGAGCCTGGCTACGCTGATGGGAGGGATGTAAATTGCCAACAGCCACTCTGGAGAAGTGTACGGTGTGTCCTGAAACATCTAAAAAACTCAGCTTAGAGAGCACAGGGCACTTCCACTCATGGGCGTATAAATTGGGAAAACTAAAAATCAGCAAGACACAGGCACCCCAAAGTTTACGGCTGCTCTGTTGACAAGAACCTCCACTTCGTTACACCTTAAATATACCAGGAAAGAGAAAAATGGATAAAGAAGTTGTGGTCCTTATGTACAATGGAATATCACTCAGCCATGAAATCAACGTCATAAGGCTAGTAGCAGCATGATGTGTGGATTTAGGTACGACCATTCTAAGTGAAATAAGTCACACAGAAAAAGACACTTATCATAAGATATCACTTATAGAGGGAATGTAAAAACCGCTACCCTTGAACTGAATTACAAAACAGACCAGAGTCCCACGTTTAGAAAACACACTATGGCTGCTTAACGGGAAAGGTGAGGTGGGGTGATGCATAAAACAAGGGTTTCAAATTAGGTCAGATACCGTTCCATAAACCCAATATGTAATAGACAAGACCTACTCCTTGATCAGTGAATTGGACTCAACACCCCCTATTCACCGCCCAAGAATATATCTGACTAGTAAGAAGCTTAAAACCTATGTTTTGATATCTCTCTGTAAGTGAGTCAAGTGGGTGTAAAGCGGCAGAAACACAGCAGTGAAAAGCAGCTAAACCCCATTATAAAAATCAATTACTTTTAAAAACCCGTGAAACAAAGACAGTGAAAGAGAGAGAAATTCTTACAAAATTCGTTCAGGGGCTGTGATGCCACCTGGATTGACCATATCTAGACCCACAGCTGATGGAGACATAAGGGTGGACACTCTTGGGGCTGAGAGGTTTGGTGAGGTTGGGTGAGGAAACGCAGACCCTTTAAAGTAATACTGCGTGGTTCCCATCCCATGGGTCCCAAATCTCCAGGTTCAAGGGCATCTTCCTACATCGAAAACATGCATGAGAAACCCAGAAGATGGTACACCGTGTGATCGGGAAAGGTTTCCAAAACGCACCTCATTTCTCATCTCCTTATGCTCGGGTTCGCCATTCCAGCCGCTTTAGTAGCAATCTCCCTCCTTGGAGAATCAGCACCTTTAACCTCCTGTTCCGTACAGGTTGCAATTTGTCCTGAGGATGAACGGGAAGAGTGGGAACCAATGAGAGACTAGCTCTAGGTGTTGGGACAGGCACAGGTCACTCTACTTCCCCATCAGGAAGAAGATTTAACCACAGGCTCAGCCTGCCGCCCGGGACCAGAATAGGGCCTGAAGCAATCCTGCGCTTTTGCGGCCAGCTCCCAAGAAAGCGAGTTGAAAAATGGAGCTCAGGGGCACTGCAATTCACAAACCTGCAGACTTATAAATGATAACTCTCGTCCACAAATATATTGAGGGAAGGCAACGAAGAGGATTGGAAAGCAAGGCAGAATTGCAGGAAACAGATTTCAGGAGGGAGATTCGAATCGCCTTTAAAGCACAGGAAAAGCGGCAAAACCTCGACAATGATGCCCTTGGCCAAAAAGGGCGTATGCGTTTTTTCCTGAATATATTCAGGAAAAAACGCATACGCCCTTTTTGGCCAACCAAGCAACCTGGAAAGGCAAATCAGCGCTACAAAGAAGTCTCGCTTCCCATCGGTCAAAAGGGCCATGCTGAATAAAGTGTCAAAACCAGAAATGCAGGACAGGCCATGGAGAAACGGGAGCCTGGCTACGCTGATGGGAGGGATGTAAATTGCCAACAGCCACTCTGGAGAAGTGTACGGTGTGTCCTGAAACATCTAAAAAACTCAGCTTAGAGAGCACAGGGCACTTCCACTCATGGGCGTATAAATTGGGAAAACTAAAAATCAGCAAGACACAGGCACCCCAAAGTTTAGGGCTGCTCTGTTGACAAGAACCTCCACTTCGTTACACCTTTAATATCCCAGGAAAGAGAAAAATGGATAAAGAAGTTGTGGTCCTTATGTACAATGGAATATCACTCAGCCATGAAATCAACGTCATAAGGCTAGTAGCAGCATGATGTGTGGATTTAGGTACGACCATTCTAAGTGAAATAAGTAACACAGAAAAAGACACTTATCATAAGATATCACTTATAGAGGGAATGTATAAACCGCTACCCTTGAACTGAATTACAAAACAGACCAGAGTCCCACGTTTAGAAAACACACTATGGCTGCTTAACGGGAAAGGTGAGGTGGGGTGATGCATAAAACAAGGGTTTCAAATTAGGTCAGATACCGTTCCATAAACCCAATATGTAATAGACAAGACCTACTCCTTGATCAGTGAATTGGACTCAACACCCCCTATTCACCGCCCAAGAATATATCTGACTAGTAAGAAGCTTAAAACCTATGTTTTGATATCTCTCTGTAAGTGAGTCAAGTGGGTGTAAAGCGGCAGAAACACAGCAGTGAAAAGCAGCTAAACCCCATTATAAAAATCAATTACTTTTAAAAACCCGTGAAACAAAGACAGTGAAAGAGAGAGAAATTCTTACAAAATTCGTTCAGGGGCTGTGATGCCACCTGGATTGACCATATCTAGACCCACAGCTGATGGAGACATAAGGGTGGACACTCTTGGGGCTGAGAGGTTTGGTGAGGTTGGGTGAGGAAACGCAGACCCTTTAAAGTAATACTGCGTGGTTCCCATCCCATGGGTCCCAAATCTCCAGGTTCAAGGGCATCTTCCTACATCGAAAACATGCATGAGAAACCCAGAAGATGGTACACCGTGTGATCGGGAAAGGTTTCCAAAACGCACCTCATTTCTCATCTCCTTATGCTCGGGTTCGCCATTCCAGCCGCTTTAGTAGCAATCTCCCTCCTTGGAGAATCAGCACCTTTAACCTCCTGTTCCGTACAGGTTGCAATTTGTCCTGAGGATGAACGGGAAGAGTGGGAACCAATGAGAGACTAGCTCTAGGTGTTGGGACAGGCACAGGTCACTCTACTTCCCCATCAGGAAGAAGATTTAACCACAGGCTCAGCCTGCCGCCCGGGACCAGAATAGGGCCTGAAGCAATCCTGCGCTTTTGCGGCCAGCTCCCAAGAAAGCGAGTTGAAAAATGGAGCTCAGGGGCACTGCAATTCACAAACCTGCAGACTTATAAATGATAACTCTCGTCCACAAATATATTGAGGGAAGGCAACGAAGAGGATTGGAAAGCAAGGCAGAATTGCAGGAAACAGATTTCAGGAGGGAGATTCGAATCGCCTTTAAAGCACAGGAAAAGCGGCAAAACCTCGACAATGATGCCCTTGGCCAAAAAGGGCGTATGCGTTTTTTCCTGAATATATTCAGGAAAAAACGCATACGCCCTTTTTGGCCAACCAAGCAACCTGGAAAGGCAAATCAGCGCTACAAAGAAGTCTCGCTTCCCATCGGTCAAAAGGGCCATGCTGAATAAAGTGTCAAAACCAGAAATGCAGGACAGGCCATGGAGAAACGGGAGCCTGGCTACGCTGATGGGAGGGATGTAAATTGCCAACAGCCACTCTGGAGAAGTGTACGGTGTGTCCTGAAACATCTAAAAAACTCAGCTTAGAGAGCACAGGGCACTTCCACTCATGGGCGTATAAATTGGGAAAACTAAAAATCAGCAAGACACAGGCACCCCAAAGTTTAGGGCTGCTCTGTTGACAAGAACCTCCACTTCGTTACACCTTAAATATACCAGGAAAGAGAAAAATGGATAAAGAAGTTGTGGTCCTTATGTACAATGGAATATCACTCAGCCATGAAATCAACGTCATAAGGCTAGTAGCAGCATGATGTGTGGATTTAGGTACGACCATTCTAAGTGAAATAAGTCACACAGAAAAAGACACTTATCATAAGATATCACTTATAGAGGGAATGTATAAACCGCTACCCTTGAACTGAATTACAAAACAGACCAGAGTCCCACGTTTAGAAAACACACTATGGCTGCTTAACGGGAAAGGTGAGGTGGGGTGATGCATAAAACAAGGGTTTCAAATTAGGTCAGATACCGTTCCATAAACCCAATATGTAATAGACAAGACCTACTCCTTGATCAGTGAATTGGACTCAACACCCCCTATTCACCGCCCAAGAATATATCTGACTAGTAAGAAGCTTAAAACCTATGTTTTGATATCTCTCTGTAAGTGAGTCAAGTGGGTGTAAAGCGGCAGAAACACAGCAGTGAAAAGCAGCTAAACCCCATTATAAAAATCAATTACTTTTAAAAACCCGTGAAACAAAGACAGTGAAAGAGAGAGAAATTCTTACAAAATTCGTTCAGGGGCTGTGATGCCACCTGGATTGACCATATCTAGACCCACAGCTGATGGAGACATAAGGGTGGACACTCTTGGGGCTGAGAGGTTTGGTGAGGTTGGGTGAGGAAACGCAGACCCTTTAAAGTAATACTGCGTGGTTCCCATCCCATGGGTCCCAAATCTCCAGGTTCAAGGGCATCTTCCTACATCGAAAACATGCATGAGAAACCCAGAAGATGGTACACCGTGTGATCGGGAAAGGTTTCCAAAACGCACCTCATTTCTCATCTCCTTATGCTCGGGTTCGCCATTCCAGCCGCTTTAGTAGCAATCTCCCTCCTTGGAGAATCAGCACCTTTAACCTCCTGTTCCGTACAGGTTGCAATTTGTCCTGAGGATGAACGGGAAGAGTGGGAACCAATGAGAGACTAGCTCTAGGTGTTGGGACAGGCACAGGTCACTCTACTTCCCCATCAGGAAGAAGATTTAACCACAGGCTCAGCCTGCCGCCCGGGACCAGAATAGGGCCTGAAGCAATCCTGCGCTTTTGCGGCCAGCTCCCAAGAAAGCGAGTTGAAAAATGGAGCTCAGGGGCACTGCAATTCACAAACCTGCAGACTTATAAATGATAACTCTCGTCCACAAATATATTGAGGGAAGGCAACGAAGAGGATTGGAAAGCAAGGCAGAATTGCAGGAAACAGATTTCAGGAGGGAGATTCGAATCGCCTTTAAAGCACAGGAAAAGCGGCAAAACCTCGACAATGATGCCCTTGGCCAAAAAGGGCGTATGCGTTTTTTCCTGAATATATTCAGGAAAAAACGCATACGCCCTTTTTGGCCAACCAAGCAACCTGGAAAGGCAAATCAGCGCTACAAAGAAGTCTCGCTTCCCATCGGTCAAAAGGGCCATGCTGAATAAAGTGTCAAAACCAGAAATGCAGGACAGGCCATGGAGAAACGGGAGCCTGGCTACGCTGATGGGAGGGATGTAAATTGCCAACAGCCACTCTGGAGAAGTGTACGGTGTGTCCTGAAACATCTAAAAAACTCAGCTTAGAGAGCACAGGGCACTTCCACTCATGGGCGTATAAATTGGGAAAACTAAAAATCAGCAAGACACAGGCACCCCAAAGTTTACGGCTGCTCTGTTGACAAGAACCTCCACTTCGTTACACCTTAAATATACCAGGAAAGAGAAAAATGGATAAAGAAGTTGTGGTCCTTATGTACAATGGAATATCACTCAGCCATGAAATCAACGTCATAAGGCTAGTAGCAGCATGATGTGTGGATTTAGGTACGACCATTCTAAGTGAAATAAGTCACACAGAAAAAGACACTTATCATAAGATATCACTTATAGAGGGAATGTAAAAACCGCTACCCTTGAACTGAATTACAAAACAGACCAGAGTCCCACGTTTAGAAAACACACTATGGCTGCTTAACGGGAAAGGTGAGGTGGGGTGATGCATAAAACAAGGGTTTCAAATTAGGTCAGATACCGTTCCATAAACCCAATATGTAATAGACAAGACCTACTCCTTGATCAGTGAATTGGACTCAACACCCCCTATTCACCGCCCAAGAATATATCTGACTAGTAAGAAGCTTAAAACCTATGTTTTGATATCTCTCTGTAAGTGAGTCAAGTGGGTGTAAAGCGGCAGAAACACAGCAGTGAAAAGCAGCTAAACCCCATTATAAAAATCAATTACTTTTAAAAACCCGTGAAACAAAGACAGTGAAAGAGAGAGAAATTCTTACAAAATTCGTTCAGGGGCTGTGATGCCACCTGGATTGACCATATCTAGACCCACAGCTGATGGAGACATAAGGGTGGACACTCTTGGGGCTGAGAGGTTTGGTGAGGTTGGGTGAGGAAACGCAGACCCTTTAAAGTAATACTGCGTGGTTCCCATCCCATGGGTCCCAAATCTCCAGGTTCAAGGGCATCTTCCTACATCGAAAACATGCATGAGAAACCCAGAAGATGGTACACCGTGTGATCGGGAAAGGTTTCCAAAACGCACCTCATTTCTCATCTCCTTATGCTCGGGTTCGCCATTCCAGCCGCTTTAGTAGCAATCTCCCTCCTTGGAGAATCAGCACCTTTAACCTCCTGTTCCGTACAGGTTGCAATTTGTCCTGAGGATGAACGGGAAGAGTGGGAACCAATGAGAGACTAGCTCTAGGTGTTGGGACAGGCACAGGTCACTCTACTTCCCCATCAGGAAGAAGATTTAACCACAGGCTCAGCCTGCCGCCCGGGACCAGAATAGGGCCTGAAGCAATCCTGCGCTTTTGCGGCCAGCTCCCAAGAAAGCGAGTTGAAAAATGGAGCTCAGGGGCACTGCAATTCACAAACCTGCAGACTTATAAATGATAACTCTCGTCCACAAATATATTGAGGGAAGGCAACGAAGAGGATTGGAAAGCAAGGCAGAATTGCAGGAAACAGATTTCAGGAGGGAGATTCGAATCGCCTTTAAAGCACAGGAAAAGCGGCAAAACCTCGACAATGATGCCCTTGGCCAAAAAGGGCGTATGCGTTTTTTCCTGAATATATTCAGGAAAAAACGCATACGCCCTTTTTGGCCAACCAAGCAACCTGGAAAGGCAAATCAGCGCTACAAAGAAGTCTCGCTTCCCATCGGTCAAAAGGGCCATGCTGAATAAAGTGTCAAAACCAGAAATGCAGGACAGGCCATGGAGAAACGGGAGCCTGGCTACGCTGATGGGAGGGATGTAAATTGCCAACAGCCACTCTGGAGAAGTGTACGGTGTGTCCTGAAACATCTAAAAAACTCAGCTTAGAGAGCACAGGGCACTTCCACTCATGGGCGTATAAATTGGGAAAACTAAAAATCAGCAAGACACAGGCACCCCAAAGTTTAGGGCTGCTCTGTTGACAAGAACCTCCACTTCGTTACACCTTTAATATCCCAGGAAAGAGAAAAATGGATAAAGAAGTTGTGGTCCTTATGTACAATGGAATATCACTCAGCCATGAAATCAACGTCATAAGGCTAGTAGCAGCATGATGTGTGGATTTAGGTACGACCATTCTAAGTGAAATAAGTCACACAGAAAAAGACACTTATCATAAGATATCACTTATAGAGGGAATGTATAAACCGCTACCCTTGAACTGAATTACAAAACAGACCAGAGTCCCACGTTTAGAAAACACACTATGGCTGCTTAACGGGAAAGGTGAGGTGGGGTGATGCATAAAACAAGGGTTTCAAATTAGGTCAGATACCGTTCCATAAACCCAATATGTAATAGACAAGACCTACTCCTTGATCAGTGAATTGGACTCAACACCCCCTATTCACCGCCCAAGAATATATCTGACTAGTAAGAAGCTTAAAACCTATGTTTTGATATCTCTCTGTAAGTGAGTCAAGTGGGTGTAAAGCGGCAGAAACACAGCAGTGAAAAGCAGCTAAACCCCATTATAAAAATCAATTACTTTTAAAAACCCGTGAAACAAAGACAGTGAAAGAGAGAGAAATTCTTACAAAATTCGTTCAGGGGCTGTGATGCCACCTGGATTGACCATATCTAGACCCACAGCTGATGGAGACATAAGGGTGGACACTCTTGGGGCTGAGAGGTTTGGTGAGGTTGGGTGAGGAAACGCAGACCCTTTAAAGTAATACTGCGTGGTTCCCATCCCATGGGTCCCAAATCTCCAGGTTCAAGGGCATCTTCCTACATCGAAAACATGCATGAGAAACCCAGAAGATGGTACACCGTGTGATCGGGAAAGGTTTCCAAAACGCACCTCATTTCTCATCTCCTTATGCTCGGGTTCGCCATTCCAGCCGCTTTAGTAGCAATCTCCCTCCTTGGAGAATCAGCACCTTTAACCTGCTGTTCCGTACAGGTTGCAATTTGTCCTGAGGATGAACGGGAAGAGTGGGAACCAATGAGAGACTAGCTCTAGGTGTTGGGACAGGCACAGGTCACTCTACTTCCCCATCAGGAAGAAGATTTAACCACAGGCTCAGCCTGCCGCCCGGGACCAGAATAGGGCCTGAAGCAATCCTGCGCTTTTGCGGCCAGCTCCCAAGAAAGCGAGTTGAAAAATGGAGCTCAGGGGCACTGCAATTCACAAACCTGCAGACTTATAAATGATAACTCTCGTCCACAAATATATTGAGGGAAGGCAACGAAGAGGATTGGAAAGCAAGGCAGAATTGCAGGAAACAGATTTCAGGAGGGAGATTCGAATCGCCTTTAAAGCACAGGAAAAGCGGCAAAACCTCGACAATGATGCCCTTGGCCAAAAAGGGCGTATGCGTTTTTTCCTGAATATATTCAGGAAAAAACGCATACGCCCTTTTTGGCCAACCAAGCAACCTGGAAAGGCAAATCAGCGCTACAAAGAAGTCTCGCTTCCCATCGGTCAAAAGGGCCATGCTGAATAAAGTGTCAAAACCAGAAATGCAGGACAGGCCATGGAGAAACGGGAGCCTGGCTACGCTGATGGGAGGGATGTAAATTGCCAACAGCCACTCTGGAGAAGTGTACGGTGTGTCCTGAAACATCTAAAAAACTCAGCTTAGAGAGCACAGGGCACTTCCACTCATGGGCGTATAAACTGGGAAAACTAAAAATCAGCAAGACACAGGCACCCCAAAGTTTAGGGCTGCTCTGTTGACAAGAACCTCCACTTCGTTACACCTTAAATATCCCAGGAAAGAGAAAAATGGATAAAGAAGTTGTGGTCCTTATGTACAATGGAATATCACTCAGCCATGAAATCAACGTCATAAGGCTAGTAGCAGCATGATGTGTGGATTTAGGTACGACCATTCTAAGTGAAATAAGTCACACAGAAAAAGACACTTATCATAAGATATCACTTATAGAGGGAATGTATAAACCGCTACCCTTGAACTGAATTACAAAACAGACCAGAGTCCCACGTTTAGAAAACACACTATGGCTGCTTAACGGGAAAGGTGAGGTGGGGTGATGCATAAAACAAGGGTTTCAAATTAGGTCAGATACCGTTCCATAAACCCAATATGTAATAGACAAGACCTACTCCTTGATCAGTGAATTGGACTCAACACCCCCTATTCACCGCCCAAGAATATATCTGACTAGTAAGAAGCTTAAAACCTATGTTTTGATATCTCTCTGTAAGTGAGTCAAGTGGGTGTAAAGCGGCAGAAACACAGCAGTGAAAAGCAGCTAAACCCCATTATAAAAATCAATTACTTTTAAAAACCCGTGAAACAAAGACAGTGAAAGAGAGAGAAATTCTTACAAAATTCGTTCAGGGGCTGTGATGCCACCTGGATTGACCATATCTAGACCCACAGCTGATGGAGACATAAGGGTGGACACTCTTGGGGCTGAGAGGTTTGGTGAGGTTGGGTGAGGAAACGCAGACCCTTTAAAGTAATACTGCGTGGTTCCCATCCCATGGGTCCCAAATCTCCAGGTTCAAGGGCATCTTCCTACATCGAAAACATGCATGAGAAACCCAGAAGATGGTACACCGTGTGATCGGGAAAGGTTTCCAAAACGCACCTCATTTCTCATCTCCTTATGCTCGGGTTCGCCATTCCAGCCGCTTTAGTAGCAATCTCCCTCCTTGGAGAATCAGCACCTTTAACCTCCTGTTCCGTACAGGTTGCAATTTGTCCTGAGGATGAACGGGAAGAGTGGGAACCAATGAGAGACTAGCTCTAGGTGTTGGGACAGGCACAGGTCACTCTACTTCCCCATCAGGAAGAAGATTTAACCACAGGCTCAGCCTGCCGCCCGGGACCAGAATAGGGCCTGAAGCAATCCTGCGCTTTTGCGGCCAGCTCCCAAGAAAGCGAGTTGAAAAATGGAGCTCAGGGGCACTGCAATTCACAAACCTGCAGACTTATAAATGATAACTCTCGTCCACAAATATATTGAGGGAAGGCAACGAAGAGGATTGGAAAGCAAGGCAGAATTGCAGGAAACAGATTTCAGGAGGGAGATTCGAATCGCCTTTAAAGCACAGGAAAAGCGGCAAAACCTCGACAATGATGCCCTTGGCCAAAAAGGGCGTATGCGTTTTTTCCTGAATATATTCAGGAAAAAACGCATACGCCCTTTTTGGCCAACCAAGCAACCTGGAAAGGCAAATCAGCGCTACAAAGAAGTCTCGCTTCCCATCGGTCAAAAGGGCCATGCTGAATAAAGTGTCAAAACCAGAAATGCAGGACAGGCCATGGAGAAACGGGAGCCTGGCTACGCTGATGGGAGGGATGTAAATTGCCAACAGCCACTCTGGAGAAGTGTACGGTGTGTCCTGAAACATCTAAAAAACTCAGCTTAGAGAGCACAGGGCACTTCCACTCATGGGCGTATAAATTGGGAAAACTAAAAATCAGCAAGACACAGGCACCCCAAAGTTTAGGGCTGCTCTGTTGACAAGAACCTCCACTTCGTTACACCTTAAATATACCAGGAAAGAGAAAAATGGATAAAGAAGTTGTGGTCCTTATGTACAATGGAATATCACTCAGCCATGAAATCAACGTCATAAGGCTAGTAGCAGCATGATGTGTGGATTTAGGTACGACCATTCTAAGTGAAATAAGTCACACAGAAAAAGACACTTATCATAAGATATCACTTATAGAGGGAATGTATAAACCGCTACCCTTGAACTGAATTACAAAACAGACCAGAGTCCCACGTTTAGAAAACACACTATGGCTGCTTAACGGGAAAGGTGAGGTGGGGTGATGCATAAAACAAGGGTTTCAAATTAGGTCAGATACCGTTCCATAAACCCAATATGTAATAGACAAGACCTACTCCTTGATCAGTGAATTGGACTCAACACCCCCTATTCACCGCCCAAGAATATATCTGACTAGTAAGAAGCTTAAAACCTATGTTTTGATATCTCTCTGTAAGTGAGTCAAGTGGGTGTAAAGCGGCAGAAACACAGCAGTGAAAAGCAGCTAAACCCCATTATAAAAATCAATTACTTTTAAAAACCCGTGAAACAAAGACAGTGAAAGAGAGAGAAATTCTTACAAAATTCGTTCAGGGGCTGTGATGCCACCTGGATTGACCATATCTAGACCCACAGCTGATGGAGACATAAGGGTGGACACTCTTGGGGCTGAGAGGTTTGGTGAGGTTGGGTGAGGAAACGCAGACCCTTTAAAGTAATACTGCGTGGTTCCCATCCCATGGGTCCCAAATCTCCAGGTTCAAGGGCATCTTCCTACATCGAAAACATGCATGAGAAACCCAGAAGATGGTACACCGTGTGATCGGGAAAGGTTTCCAAAACGCACCTCATTTCTCATCTCCTTATGCTCGGGTTCGCCATTCCAGCCGCTTTAGTAGCAATCTCCCTCCTTGGAGAATCAGCACCTTTAACCTCCTGTTCCGTACAGGTTGCAATTTGTCCTGAGGATGAACGGGAAGAGTGGGAACCAATGAGAGACTAGCTCTAGGTGTTGGGACAGGCACAGGTCACTCTACTTCCCCATCAGGAAGAAGATTTAACCACAGGCTCAGCCTGCCGCCCGGGACCAGAATAGGGCCTGAAGCAATCCTGCGCTTTTGCGGCCAGCTCCCAAGAAAGCGAGTTGAAAAATGGAGCTCAGGGGCACTGCAATTCACAAACCTGCAGACTTATAAATGATAACTCTCGTCCACAAATATATTGAGGGAAGGCAACGAAGAGGATTGGAAAGCAAGGCAGAATTGCAGGAAACAGATTTCAGGAGGGAGATTCGAATCGCCTTTAAAGCACAGGAAAAGCGGCAAAACCTCGACAATGATGCCCTTGGCCAAAAAGGGCGTATGCGTTTTTTCCTGAATATATTCAGGAAAAAACGCATACGCCCTTTTTGGCCAACCAAGCAACCTGGAAAGGCAAATCAGCGCTACAAAGAAGTCTCGCTTCCCATCGGTCAAAAGGGCCATGCTGAATAAAGTGTCAAAACCAGAAATGCAGGACAGGCCATGGAGAAACGGGAGCCTGGCTACGCTGATGGGAGGGATGTAAATTGCCAACAGCCACTCTGGAGAAGTGTACGGTGTGTCCTGAAACATCTAAAAAACTCAGCTTAGAGAGCACAGGGCACTTCCACTCATGGGCGTATAAACTGGGAAAACTAAAAATCAGCAAGACACAGGCACCCCAAAGTTTAGGGCTGCTCTGTTGACAAGAACCTCCACTTCGTTACACCTTAAATATCCCAGGAAAGAGAAAAATGGATAAAGAAGTTGTGGTCCTTATGTACAATGGAATATCACTCAGCCATGAAATCAACGTCATAAGGCTAGTAGCAGCATGATGTGTGGATTTAGGTACGACGATGTTAAGTGAAATAAGTCACACAGAAAAAGACACTTATCATAAGATATCACTTATAGAGGGAATGTATAAACCGCTACCCTTGAACTGAATTACAAAACAGACCAGAGTCCCACGTTTAGAAAACACACTATGGCTGCTTAACGGGAAAGGTGAGGTGGGGTGATGCATAAAACAAGGGTTTCAAATTAGGTCAGATACCGTTCCATAAACCCAATATGTAATAGACAAGACCTACTCCTTGATCAGTGAATTGGACTCAACACCCCCTATTCACCGCCCAAGAATATATCTGACTAGTAAGAAGCTTAAAACCTATGTTTTGATATCTCTCTGTAAGTGAGTCAAGTGGGTGTAAAGCGGCAGAAACACAGCAGTGAAAAGCAGCTAAACCCCATTATAAAAATCAATTACTTTTAAAAACCCGTGAAACAAAGACAGTGAAAGAGAGAGAAATTCTTACAAAATTCGTTCAGGGGCTGTGATGCCACCTGGATTGACCATATCTAGACCCACAGCTGATGGAGACATAAGGGTGGACACTCTTGGGGCTGAGAGGTTTGGTGAGGTTGGGTGAGGAAACGCAGACCCTTTAAAGTAATACTGCGTGGTTCCCATCCCATGGGTCCCAAATCTCCAGGTTCAAGGGCATCTTCCTACATCGAAAACATGCATGAGAAACCCAGAAGATGGTACACCGTGTGATCGGGAAAGGTTTCCAAAACGCACCTCATTTCTCATCTCCTTATGCTCGGGTTCGCCATTCCAGCCGCTTTAGTAGCAATCTCCCTCCTTGGAGAATCAGCACCTTTAACCTCCTGTTCCGTACAGGTTGCAATTTGTCCTGAGGATGAACGGGAAGAGTGGGAACCAATGAGAGACTAGCTCTAGGTGTTGGGACAGGCACAGGTCACTCTACTTCCCCATCAGGAAGAAGATTTAACCACAGGCTCAGCCTGCCGCCCGGGACCAGAATAGGGCCTGAAGCAATCCTGCGCTTTTGCGGCCAGCTCCCAAGAAAGCGAGTTGAAAAATGGAGCTCAGGGGCACTGCAATTCACAAACCTGCAGACTTATAAATGATAACTCTCGTCCACAAATATATTGAGGGAAGGCAACGAAGAGGATTGGAAAGCAAGGCAGAATTGCAGGAAACAGATTTCAGGAGGGAGATTCGAATCGCCTTTAAAGCACAGGAAAAGCGGCAAAACCTCGACAATGATGCCCTTGGCCAAAAAGGGCGTATGCGTTTTTTCCTGAATATATTCAGGAAAAAACGCATACGCCCTTTTTGGCCAACCAAGCAACCTGGAAAGGCAAATCAGCGCTACAAAGAAGTCTCGCTTCCCATCGGTCAAAAGGGCCATGCTGAATAAAGTGTCAAAACCAGAAATGCAGGACAGGCCATGGAGAAACGGGAGCCTGGCTACGCTGATGGGAGGGATGTAAATTGCCAACAGCCACTCTGGAGAAGTGTACGGTGTGTCCTGAAACATCTAAAAAACTCAGCTTAGAGAGCACAGGGCACTTCCACTCATGGGCGTATAAATTGGGAAAACTAAAAATCAGCAAGACACAGGCACCCCAAAGTTTAGGGCTGCTCTGTTGACAAGAACCTCCACTTCGTTACACCTTAAATATACCAGGAAAGAGAAAAATGGATAAAGAAGTTGTGGTCCTTATGTACAATGGAATATCACTCAGCCATGAAATCAACGTCATAAGGCTAGTAGCAGCATGATGTGTGGATTTAGGTACGACCATTCTAAGTGAAATAAGTCACACAGAAAAAGACACTTATCATAAGATATCACTTATAGAGGGAATGTATAAACCGCTACCCTTGAACTGAATTACAAAACAGACCAGAGTCCCACGTTTAGAAAACACACTATGGCTGCTTAACGGGAAAGGTGAGGTGGGGTGATGCATAAAACAAGGGTTTCAAATTAGGTCAGATACCGTTCCATAAACCCAATATGTAATAGACAAGACCTACTCCTTGATCAGTGAATTGGACTCAACACCCCCTATTCACCGCCCAAGAATATATCTGACTAGTAAGAAGCTTAAAACCTATGTTTTGATATCTCTCTGTAAGTGAGTCAAGTGGGTGTAAAGCGGCAGAAACACAGCAGTGAAAAGCAGCTAAACCCCATTATAAAAATCAATTACTTTTAAAAACCCGTGAAACAAAGACAGTGAAAGAGAGAGAAATTCTTACAAAATTCGTTCAGGGGCTGTGATGCCACCTGGATTGACCATATCTAGACCCACAGCTGATGGAGACATAAGGGTGGACACTCTTGGGGCTGAGAGGTTTGGTGAGGTTGGGTGAGGAAACGCAGACCCTTTAAAGTAATACTGCGTGGTTCCCATCCCATGGGTCCCAAATCTCCAGGTTCAAGGGCATCTTCCTACATCGAAAACATGCATGAGAAACCCAGAAGATGGTACACCGTGTGATCGGGAAAGGTTTCCAAAACGCACCTCATTTCTCATCTCCTTATGCTCGGGTTCGCCATTCCAGCCGCTTTAGTAGCAATCTCCCTCCTTGGAGAATCAGCACCTTTAACCTCCTGTTCCGTACAGGTTGCAATTTGTCCTGAGGATGAACGGGAAGAGTGGGAACCAATGAGAGACTAGCTCTAGGTGTTGGGACAGGCACAGGTCACTCTACTTCCCCATCAGGAAGAAGAATTAACCACAGGCTCAGCCTGCCGCCCGGGACCAGAATAGGGCCTGAAGCAATCCTGCGCTTTTGCGGCCAGCTCCCAAGAAAGCGAGTTGAAAAATGGAGCTCAGGGGCACTGCAATTCACAAACCTGCAGACTTATAAATGATAACTCTCGTCCACAAATATATTGAGGGAAGGCAACGAAGAGGATTGGAAAGCAAGGCAGAATTGCAGGAAACAGATTTCAGGAGGGAGATTCGAATGGCCTTTAAAGCACAGGAAAAGCGGCAAAACCTCGACAATGATGCCCTTGGCCAAAAAGGGCGTATGCGTTTTTTCCTGAATATATTCAGGAAAAAACGCATACGCCCTTTTTGGCCAACCAAGCAACCTGGAAAGGCAAATCAGCGCTACAAAGAAGTCTCGCTTCCCATCGGTCAAAAGGGCCATGCTGAATAAAGTGTCAAAACCAGAAATGCAGGACAGGCCATGGAGAAACGGGAGCCTGGCTACGCTGATGGGAGGGATGTAAATTGCCAACAGCCACTCTGGAGAAGTGTACGGTGTGTCCTGAAACATCTAAAAAACTCAGCTTAGAGAGCACAGGGCACTTCCACTCATGGGCGTATAAACTGGGAAAACTAAAAATCAGCAAGACACAGGCACCCCAAAGTTTAGGGCTGCTCTGTTGACAAGAACCTCCACTTCGTTACACCTTAAATATCCCAGGAAAGAGAAAAATGGATAAAGAAGTTGTGGTCCTTATGTACAATGGAATATCACTCAGCCATGAAATCAACGTCATAAGGCTAGTAGCAGCATGATGAGTGGATTTAGGTACGACGATGTTAAGTGAAATAAGTCACACAGAAAAAGACACTTATCATAAGATATCACTTATAGAGGGAATGTAAAAACCGCTACCCTTGAACTGAATTACAAAACAGACCAGAGTCCCACGTTTAGAAAACACACTATGGCTGCTTAACGGGAAAGGTGAGGTGGGGTGATGCATAAAACAAGGGTTTCAAATTAGGTCAGATACCGTTCCATAAACCCAATATGTAATAGACAAGACCTACTCCTTGATCAGTGAATTGGACTCAACACCCCCTATTCACCGCCCAAGAATATATCTGACTAGTAAGAAGCTTAAAACCTATGTTTTGATATCTCTCTGTAAGTGAGTCAAGTGGGTGTAAAGCGGCAGAAACACAGCAGTGAAAAGCAGCTAAACCCCATTATAAAAATCAATTACTTTTAAAAACCCGTGAAACAAAGACAGTGAAAGAGAGAGAAATTCTTGCAAAATTCGTTCAGGGGCTGTGATGCCACCTGGATTGACCATATCTAGACCCACAGCTGATGGAGACATAAGGGTGGACACTCTTGGGGCTGAGAGGTTTGGTGAGGTTGGGTGAGGAAACGCAGACCCTTTAAAGTAATACTGCGTGGTTCCCATCCCATGGGTCCCAAATCTCCAGGTTCAAGGGCATCTTCCTACATCGAAAACATGCATGAGAAACCCAGAAGATGGTACACCGTGTGATCGGGAAAGGTTTCCAAAACGCACCTCATTTCTCATCTCCTTATGCTCGGGTTCGCCATTCCAGCCTCTTTAGTAGCAATCTCCCTCCTTGGAGAATCAGCACCTTTAACCTCCTGTTCCGTACAGGTTGCAATTTGTCCTGAGGATGAACGGGAAGAGTGGGAACCAATGAGAGACTAGCTCTAGGTGTTGGGACAGGCACAGGTCACTCTACTTCCCCATCAGGAAGAAGAATTAACCACAGGCTCAGCCTGCCGCCCGGGACCAGAATAGGGCCTGAAGCAATCCTGCGCTTTTGCGGCCAGCTCCCAAGAAAGCGAGTTGAAAAATGGAGCTCAGGGGCACTGCAATTCACAAACCTGCAGACTTATAAATGATAACTCTCGTCCACAAATATATTGAGGGAAGGCAACGAAGAGGATTGGAAAGCAAGGCAGAATTGCAGGAAACAGATTTCAGGAGGGAGATTCGAATCGCCTTTAGAGCACAGGAAAAGCGGCAAAACCTCGACAATGATGCCCTTGGCCAAAAAGGGCGTATGCGTTTTTTCCTGAATATATTCAGGAAAAAACGCATACGCCCTTTTTGGCCAACCAAGCAACCTGGAAAGGCAAATCAGCGCTACAAAGAAGTCTCGCTTCCCATCGGTCAAAAGGGCCATGCTGAATAAAGTGTCAAAACCAGAAATGCAGGACAGGCCATGGAGAAACGGGAGCCTGGCTACGCTGATGGGAGGGATGTAAATTGCCAACAGCCACTCTGGAGAAGTGTACGGTGTGTCCTGAAACATCTAAAAAACTCAGCTTAGAGAGCACAGGGCACTTCCACTCATGGGCGTATAAACTGGGAAAACTAAAAATCAGCAAGACACAGGCACCCCAAAGTTTAGGGCTGCTCTGTTGACAAGAACCTCCACTTCGTTACACCTTAAATATCCCAGGAAAGAGAAAAATGGATAAAGAAGTTGTGGTCCTTATGTACAATGGAATATCACTCAGCCATGAAATCAACGTCATAAGGCTAGTAGCAGCATGATGAGTGGATTTAGGTACGACGATTCTAAGTGAAATAAGTCACACAGAAAAAGACACTTATCATAAGATATCACTTATAGAGGGAATGTAAAAACCGCTACCCTTGAACTGAATTACAAAACAGACCAGAGTCCCACGTTTAGAAAACACACTATGGCTGCTTAACGGGAAAGGTGAGGTGGGGTGATGCATAAAACAAGGGTTTCAAATTAGGTCAGATACCGTTCCATAAACCCAATATGTAATAGACAAGACCTACTCCTTGATCAGTGAATTGGACTCAACACCCCCTATTCACCGCCCAAGAATATATCTGACTAGTAAGAAGCTTAAAACCTATGTTTTGATATCTCTCTGTAAGTGAGTCAAGTGGGTGTAAAGCGGCAGAAACACAGCAGTGAAAAGCAGCTAAACCCCATTATAAAAATCAATTACTTTTAAAAACCCGTGAAACAAAGACAGTGAAAGAGAGAGAAATTCTTACAAAATTCGTTCAGGGGCTGTGATGCCACCTGGATTGACCATATCTAGACCCACAGCTGATGGAGACATAAGGGTGGACACTCTTGGGGCTGAGAGGTTTGGTGAGGTTGGGTGAGGAAACGCAGACCCTTTAAAGTAATACTGCGTGGTTCCCATCCCATGGGTCCCAAATCTCCAGGTTCAAGGGCATCTTCCTACATCGAAAACATGCATGAGAAACCCAGAAGATGGTACACCGTGTGATCGGGAAAGGTTTCCAAAACGCACCTCATTTCTCATCTCCTTATGCTCGGGTTCGCCATTCCAGCCGCTTTAGTAGCAATCTCCCTCCTTGGAGAATCAGCACCTTTAACCTCCTGTTCCGTACAGGTTGCAATTTGTCCTGAGGATGAACGGGAAGAGTGGGAACCAATGAGAGACTAGCTCTAGGTGTTGGGACAGGCACAGGTCACTCTACTTCCCCATCAGGAAGAAGATTTAACCACAGGCTCAGCCTGCCGCCCGGGACCAGAATAGGGCCTGAAGCAATCCTGCGCTTTTGCGGCCAGCTCCCAAGAAAGCGAGTTGAAAAATGGAGCTCAGGGGCACTGCAATTCACAAACCTGCAGACTTATAAATGATAACTCTCGTCCACAAATATATTGAGGGAAGGCAACGAAGAGGATTGGAAAGCAAGGCAGAATTGCAGGAAACAGATTTCAGGAGGGAGATTCGAATCGCCTTTAAAGCACAGGAAAAGCGGCAAAACCTCGACAATGATGCCCTTGGCCAAAAAGGGCGTATGCGTTTTTTCCTGAATATATTCAGGAAAAAACGCATACGCCCTTTTTGGCCAACCAAGCAACCTGGAAAGGCAAATCAGCGCTACAAAGAAGTCTCGCTTCCCATCGGTCAAAAGGGCCATGCTGAATAAAGTGTCAAAACCAGAAATGCAGGACAGGCCATGGAGAAACGGGAGCCTGGCTACGCTGATGGGAGGGATGTAAATTGCCAACAGCCACTCTGGAGAAGTGTACGGTGTGTCCTGAAACATCTAAAAAACTCAGCTTAGAGAGCACAGGGCACTTCCACTCATGGGCGTATAAACTGGGAAAACTAAAAATCAGCAAGACACAGGCACCCCAAAGTTTAGGGCTGCTCTGTTGACAAGAACCTCCACTTCGTTACACCTTAAATATCCCAGGAAAGAGAAAAATGGATAAAGAAGTTGTGGTCCTTATGTACAATGGAATATCACTCAGCCATGAAATCAACGTCATAAGGCTAGTAGCAGCATGATGTGTGGATTTAGGTACGACGATGTTAAGTGAAATAAGTCACACAGAAAAAGACACTTATCATAAGATATCACTTATAGAGGGAATGTATAAACCGCTACCCTTGAACTGAATTACAAAACAGACCAGAGTCCCACGTTTAGAAAACACACTATGGCTGCTTAACGGGAAAGGTGAGGTGGGGTGATGCATAAAACAAGGGTTTCAAATTAGGTCAGATACCGTTCCATAAACCCAATATGTAATAGACAAGACCTACTCCTTGATCAGTGAATTGGACTCAACACCCCCTATTCACCGCCCAAGAATATATCTGACTAGTAAGAAGCTTAAAACCTATGTTTTGATATCTCTCTGTAAGTGAGTCAAGTGGGTGTAAAGCGGCAGAAACACAGCAGTGAAAAGCAGCTAAACCCCATTATAAAAATCAATTACTTTTAAAAACCCGTGAAACAAAGACAGTGAAAGAGAGAGAAATTCTTACAAAATTCGTTCAGGGGCTGTGATGCCACCTGGATTGACCATATCTAGACCCACAGCTGATGGAGACATAAGGGTGGACACTCTTGGGGCTGAGAGGTTTGGTGAGGTTGGGTGAGGAAACGCAGACCCTTTAAAGTAATACTGCGTGGTTCCCATCCCATGGGTCCCAAATCTCCAGGTTCAAGGGCATCTTCCTACATCGAAAACATGCATGAGAAACCCAGAAGATGGTACACCGTGTGATCGGGAAAGGTTTCCAAAACGCACCTCATTTCTCATCTCCTTATGCTCGGGTTCGCCATTCCAGCCGCTTTAGTAGCAATCTCCCTCCTTGGAGAATCAGCACCTTTAACCTCCTGTTCCGTACAGGTTGCAATTTGTCCTGAGGATGAACGGGAAGAGTGGGAACCAATGAGAGACTAGCTCTAGGTGTTGGGACAGGCACAGGTCACTCTACTTCCCCATCAGGAAGAAGATTTAACCACAGGCTCAGCCTGCCGCCCGGGACCAGAATAGGGCCTGAAGCAATCCTGCGCTTTTGCGGCCAGCTCCCAAGAAAGCGAGTTGAAAAATGGAGCTCAGGGGCACTGCAATTCACAAACCTGCAGACTTATAAATGATAACTCTCGTCCACAAATATATTGAGGGAAGGCAACGAAGAGGATTGGAAAGCAAGGCAGAATTGCAGGAAACAGATTTCAGGAGGGAGATTCGAATCGCCTTTAAAGCACAGGAAAAGCGGCAAAACCTCGACAATGATGCCCTTGGCCAAAAAGGGCGTATGCGTTTTTTCCTGAATATATTCAGGAAAAAACGCATACGCCCTTTTTGGCCAACCAAGCAACCTGGAAAGGCAAATCAGCGCTACAAAGAAGTCTCGCTTCCCATCGGTCAAAAGGGCCATGCTGAATAAAGTGTCAAAACCAGAAATGCAGGACAGGCCATGGAGAAACGGGAGCCTGGCTACGCTGATGGGAGGGATGTAAATTGCCAACAGCCACTCTGGAGAAGTGTACGGTGTGTCCTGAAACATCTAAAAAACTCAGCTTAGAGAGCACAGGGCACTTCCACTCATGGGCGTATAAATTGGGAAAACTAAAAATCAGCAAGACACAGGCACCCCAAAGTTTAGGGCTGCTCTGTTGACAAGAACCTCCACTTCGTTACACCTTAAATATACCAGGAAAGAGAAAAATGGATAAAGAAGTTGTGGTCCTTATGTACAATGGAATATCACTCAGCCATGAAATCAACGTCATAAGGCTAGTAGCAGCATGATGTGTGGATTTAGGTACGACCATTCTAAGTGAAATAAGTCACACAGAAAAAGACACTTATCATAAGATATCACTTATAGAGGGAATGTATAAACCGCTACCCTTGAACTGAATTACAAAACAGACCAGAGTCCCACGTTTAGAAAACACACTATGGCTGCTTAACGGGAAAGGTGAGGTGGGGTGATGCATAAAACAAGGGTTTCAAATTAGGTCAGATACCGTTCCATAAACCCAATATGTAATAGACAAGACCTACTCCTTGATCAGTGAATTGGACTCAACACCCCCTATTCACCGCCCAAGAATATATCTGACTAGTAAGAAGCTTAAAACCTATGTTTTGATATCTCTCTGTAAGTGAGTCAAGTGGGTGTAAAGCGGCAGAAACACAGCAGTGAAAAGCAGCTAAACCCCATTATAAAAATCAATTACTTTTAAAAACCCGTGAAACAAAGACAGTGAAAGAGAGAGAAATTCTTACAAAATTCGTTCAGGGGCTGTGATGCCACCTGGATTGACCATATCTAGACCCACAGCTGATGGAGACATAAGGGTGGACACTCTTGGGGCTGAGAGGTTTGGTGAGGTTGGGTGAGGAAACGCAGACCCTTTAAAGTAATACTGCGTGGTTCCCATCCCATGGGTCCCAAATCTCCAGGTTCAAGGGCATCTTCCTACATCGAAAACATGCATGAGAAACCCAGAAGATGGTACACCGTGTGATCGGGAAAGGTTTCCAAAACGCACCTCATTTCTCATCTCCTTATGCTCGGGTTCGCCATTCCAGCCGCTTTAGTAGCAATCTCCCTCCTTGGAGAATCAGCACCTTTAACCTCCTGTTCCGTACAGGTTGCAATTTGTCCTGAGGATGAACGGGAAGAGTGGGAACCAATGAGAGACTAGCTCTAGGTGTTGGGACAGGCACAGGTCACTCTACTTCCCCATCAGGAAGAAGAATTAACCACAGGCTCAGCCTGCCGCCCGGGACCAGAATAGGGCCTGAAGCAATCCTGCGCTTTTGCGGCCAGCTCCCAAGAAAGCGAGTTGAAAAATGGAGCTCAGGGGCACTGCAATTCACAAACCTGCAGACTTATAAATGATAACTCTCGTCCACAAATATATTGAGGGAAGGCAACGAAGAGGATTGGAAAGCAAGGCAGAATTGCAGGAAACAGATTTCAGGAGGGAGATTCGAATGGCCTTTAAAGCACAGGAAAAGCGGCAAAACCTCGACAATGATGCCCTTGGCCAAAAAGGGCGTATGCGTTTTTTCCTGAATATATTCAGGAAAAAACGCATACGCCCTTTTTGGCCAACCAAGCAACCTGGAAAGGCAAATCAGCGCTACAAAGAAGTCTCGCTTCCCATCGGTCAAAAGGGCCATGCTGAATAAAGTGTCAAAACCAGAAATGCAGGACAGGCCATGGAGAAACGGGAGCCTGGCTACGCTGATGGGAGGGATGTAAATTGCCAACAGCCACTCTGGAGAAGTGTACGGTGTGTCCTGAAACATCTAAAAAACTCAGCTTAGAGAGCACAGGGCACTTCCACTCATGGGCGTATAAACTGGGAAAACTAAAAATCAGCAAGACACAGGCACCCCAAAGTTTAGGGCTGCTCTGTTGACAAGAACCTCCACTTCGTTACACCTTAAATATCCCAGGAAAGAGAAAAATGGATAAAGAAGTTGTGGTCCTTATGTACAATGGAATATCACTCAGCCATGAAATCAACGTCATAAGGCTAGTAGCAGCATGATGAGTGGATTTAGGTACGACGATGTTAAGTGAAATAAGTCACACAGAAAAAGACACTTATCATAAGATATCACTTATAGAGGGAATGTAAAAACCGCTACCCTTGAACTGAATTACAAAACAGACCAGAGTCCCACGTTTAGAAAACACACTATGGCTGCTTAACGGGAAAGGTGAGGTGGGGTGATGCATAAAACAAGGGTTTCAAATTAGGTCAGATACCGTTCCATAAACCCAATATGTAATAGACAAGACCTACTCCTTGATCAGTGAATTGGACTCAACACCCCCTATTCACCGCCCAAGAATATATCTGACTAGTAAGAAGCTTAAAACCTATGTTTTGATATCTCTCTGTAAGTGAGTCAAGTGGGTGTAAAGCGGCAGAAACACAGCAGTGAAAAGCAGCTAAACCCCATTATAAAAATCAATTACTTTTAAAAACCCGTGAAACAAAGACAGTGAAAGAGAGAGAAATTCTTGCAAAATTCGTTCAGGGGCTGTGATGCCACCTGGATTGACCATATCTAGACCCACAGCTGATGGAGACATAAGGGTGGACACTCTTGGGGCTGAGAGGTTTGGTGAGGTTGGGTGAGGAAACGCAGACCCTTTAAAGTAATACTGCGTGGTTCCCATCCCATGGGTCCCAAATCTCCAGGTTCAAGGGCATCTTCCTACATCGAAAACATGCATGAGAAACCCAGAAGATGGTACACCGTGTGATCGGGAAAGGTTTCCAAAACGCACCTCATTTCTCATCTCCTTATGCTCGGGTTCGCCATTCCAGCCTCTTTAGTAGCAATCTCCCTCCTTGGAGAATCAGCACCTTTAACCTCCTGTTCCGTACAGGTTGCAATTTGTCCTGAGGATGAACGGGAAGAGTGGGAACCAATGAGAGACTAGCTCTAGGTGTTGGGACAGGCACAGGTCACTCTACTTCCCCATCAGGAAGAAGAATTAACCACAGGCTCAGCCTGCCGCCCGGGACCAGAATAGGGCCTGAAGCAATCCTGCGCTTTTGCGGCCAGCTCCCAAGAAAGCGAGTTGAAAAATGGAGCTCAGGGGCACTGCAATTCACAAACCTGCAGACTTATAAATGATAACTCTCGTCCACAAATATATTGAGGGAAGGCAACGAAGAGGATTGGAAAGCAAGGCAGAATTGCAGGAAACAGATTTCAGGAGGGAGATTCGAATCGCCTTTAGAGCACAGGAAAAGCGGCAAAACCTCGACAATGATGCCCTTGGCCAAAAAGGGCGTATGCGTTTTTTCCTGAATATATTCAGGAAAAAACGCATACGCCCTTTTTGGCCAACCAAGCAACCTGGAAAGGCAAATCAGCGCTACAAAGAAGTCTCGCTTCCCATCGGTCAAAAGGGCCATGCTGAATAAAGTGTCAAAACCAGAAATGCAGGACAGGCCATGGAGAAACGGGAGCCTGGCTACGCTGATGGGAGGGATGTAAATTGCCAACAGCCACTCTGGAGAAGTGTACGGTGTGTCCTGAAACATCTAAAAAACTCAGCTTAGAGAGCACAGGGCACTTCCACTCATGGGCGTATAAACTGGGAAAACTAAAAATCAGCAAGACACAGGCACCCCAAAGTTTAGGGCTGCTCTGTTGACAAGAACCTCCACTTCGTTACACCTTAAATATCCCAGGAAAGAGAAAAATGGATAAAGAAGTTGTGGTCCTTATGTACAATGGAATATCACTCAGCCATGAAATCAACGTCATAAGGCTAGTAGCAGCATGATGAGTGGATTTAGGTACGACGATTCTAAGTGAAATAAGTCACACAGAAAAAGACACTTATCATAAGATATCACTTATAGAGGGAATGTAAAAACCGCTACCCTTGAACTGAATTACAAAACAGACCAGAGTCCCACGTTTAGAAAACACACTATGGCTGCTTAACGGGAAAGGTGAGGTGGGGTGATGCATAAAACAAGGGTTTCAAATTAGGTCAGATACCGTTCCATAAACCCAATATGTAATAGACAAGACCTACTCCTTGATCAGTGAATTGGACTCAACACCCCCTATTCACCGCCCAAGAATATATCTGACTAGTAAGAAGCTTAAAACCTATGTTTTGATATCTCTCTGTAAGTGAGTCAAGTGGGTGTAAAGCGGCAGAAACACAGCAGTGAAAAGCAGCTAAACCCCATTATAAAAATCAATTACTTTTAAAAACCCGTGAAACAAAGACAGTGAAAGAGAGAGAAATTCTTACAAAATTCGTTCAGGGGCTGTGATGCCACCTGGATTGACCATATCTAGACCCACAGCTGATGGAGACATAAGGGTGGACACTCTTGGGGCTGAGAGGTTTGGTGAGGTTGGGTGAGGAAACGCAGACCCTTTAAAGTAATACTGCGTGGTTCCCATCCCATGGGTCCCAAATCTCCAGGTTCAAGGGCATCTTCCTACATCGAAAACATGCATGAGAAACCCAGAAGATGGTACACCGTGTGATCGGGAAAGGTTTCCAAAACGCACCTCATTTCTCATCTCCTTATGCTCGGGTTCGCCATTCCAGCCGCTTTAGTAGCAATCTCCCTCCTTGGAGAATCAGCACCTTTAACCTCCTGTTCCGTACAGGTTGCAATTTGTCCTGAGGATGAACGGGAAGAGTGGGAACCAATGAGAGACTAGCTCTAGGTGTTGGGACAGGCACAGGTCACTCTACTTCCCCATCAGGAAGAAGATTTAACCACAGGCTCAGCCTGCCGCCCGGGACCAGAATAGGGCCTGAAGCAATCCTGCGCTTTTGCGGCCAGCTCCCAAGAAAGCGAGTTGAAAAATGGAGCTCAGGGGCACTGCAATTCACAAACCTGCAGACTTATAAATGATAACTCTCGTCCACAAATATATTGAGGGAAGGCAACGAAGAGGATTGGAAAGCAAGGCAGAATTGCAGGAAACAGATTTCAGGAGGGAGATTCGAATCGCCTTTAAAGCACAGGAAAAGCGGCAAAACCTCGACAATGATGCCCTTGGCCAAAAAGGGCGTATGCGTTTTTTCCTGAATATATTCAGGAAAAAACGCATACGCCCTTTTTGGCCAACCAAGCAACCTGGAAAGGCAAATCAGCGCTACAAAGAAGTCTCGCTTCCCATCGGTCAAAAGGGCCATGCTGAATAAAGTGTCAAAACCAGAAATGCAGGACAGGCCATGGAGAAACGGGAGCCTGGCTACGCTGATGGGAGGGATGTAAATTGCCAACAGCCACTCTGGAGAAGTGTACGGTGTGTCCTGAAACATCTAAAAAACTCAGCTTAGAGAGCACAGGGCACTTCCACTCATGGGCGTATAAATTGGGAAAACTAAAAATCAGCAAGACACAGGCACCCCAAAGTTTAGGGCTGCTCTGTTGACAAGAACCTCCACTTCGTTACACCTTAAATATACCAGGAAAGAGAAAAATGGATAAAGAAGTTGTGGTCCTTATGTACAATGGAATATCACTCAGCCATGAAATCAACGTCATAAGGCTAGTAGCAGCATGATGTGTGGATTTAGGTACGACCATTCTAAGTGAAATAAGTCACACAGAAAAAGACACTTATCATAAGATATCACTTATAGAGGGAATGTATAAACCGCTACCCTTGAACTGAATTACAAAACAGACCAGAGTCCCACGTTTAGAAAACACACTATGGCTGCTTAACGGGAAAGGTGAGGTGGGGTGATGCATAAAACAAGGGTTTCAAATTAGGTCAGATACCGTTCCATAAACCCAATATGTAATAGACAAGACCTACTCCTTGATCAGTGAATTGGACTCAACACCCCCTATTCACCGCCCAAGAATATATCTGACTAGTAAGAAGCTTAAAACCTATGTTTTGATATCTCTCTGTAAGTGAGTCAAGTGGGTGTAAAGCGGCAGAAACACAGCAGTGAAAAGCAGCTAAACCCCATTATAAAAATCAATTACTTTTAAAAACCCGTGAAACAAAGACAGTGAAAGAGAGAGAAATTCTTACAAAATTCGTTCAGGGGCTGTGATGCCACCTGGATTGACCATATCTAGACCCACAGCTGATGGAGACATAAGGGTGGACACTCTTGGGGCTGAGAGGTTTGGTGAGGTTGGGTGAGGAAACGCAGACCCTTTAAAGTAATACTGCGTGGTTCCCATCCCATGGGTCCCAAATCTCCAGGTTCAAGGGCATCTTCCTACATCGAAAACATGCATGAGAAACCCAGAAGATGGTACACCGTGTGATCGGGAAAGGTTTCCAAAACGCACCTCATTTCTCATCTCCTTATGCTCGGGTTCGCCATTCCAGCCGCTTTAGTAGCAATCTCCCTCCTTGGAGAATCAGCACCTTTAACCTCCTGTTCCGTACAGGTTGCAATTTGTCCTGAGGATGAACGGGAAGAGTGGGAACCAATGAGAGACTAGCTCTAGGTGTTGGGACAGGCACAGGTCACTCTACTTCCCCATCAGGAAGAAGATTTAACCACAGGCTCAGCCTGCCGCCCGGGACCAGAATAGGGCCTGAAGCAATCCTGCGCTTTTGCGGCCAGCTCCCAAGAAAGCGAGTTGAAAAATGGAGCTCAGGGGCACTGCAATTCACAAACCTGCAGACTTATAAATGATAACTCTCGTCCACAAATATATTGAGGGAAGGCAACGAAGAGGATTGGAAAGCAAGGCAGAATTGCAGGAAACAGATTTCAGGAGGGAGATTCGAATCGCCTTTAAAGCACAGGAAAAGCGGCAAAACCTCGACAATGATGCCCTTGGCCAAAAAGGGCGTATGCGTTTTTTCCTGAATATATTCAGGAAAAAACGCATACGCCCTTTTTGGCCAACCAAGCAACCTGGAAAGGCAAATCAGCGCTACAAAGAAGTCTCGCTTCCCATCGGTCAAAAGGGCCATGCTGAATAAAGTGTCAAAACCAGAAATGCAGGACAGGCCATGGAGAAACGGGAGCCTGGCTACGCTGATGGGAGGGATGTAAATTGCCAACAGCCACTCTGGAGAAGTGTACGGTGTGTCCTGAAACATCTAAAAAACTCAGCTTAGAGAGCACAGGGCACTTCCACTCATGGGCGTATAAATTGGGAAAACTAAAAATCAGCAAGACACAGGCACCCCAAAGTTTAGGGCTGCTCTGTTGACAAGAACCTCCACTTCGTTACACCTTAAATATACCAGGAAAGAGAAAAATGGATAAAGAAGTTGTGGTCCTTATGTACAATGGAATATCACTCAGCCATGAAATCAACGTCATAAGGCTAGTAGCAGCATGATGTGTGGATTTAGGTACGACCATTCTAAGTGAAATAAGTCACACAGAAAAAGACACTTATCATAAGATATCACTTATAGAGGGAATGTATAAACCGCTACCCTTGAACTGAATTACAAAACAGACCAGAGTCCCACGTTTAGAAAACACACTATGGCTGCTTAACGGGAAAGGTGAGGTGGGGTGATGCATAAAACAAGGGTTTCAAATTAGGTCAGATACCGTTCCATAAACCCAATATGTAATAGACAAGACCTACTCCTTGATCAGTGAATTGGACTCAACACCCCCTATTCACCGCCCAAGAATATATCTGACTAGTAAGAAGCTTAAAACCTATGTTTTGATATCTCTCTGTAAGTGAGTCAAGTGGGTGTAAAGCGGCAGAAACACAGCAGTGAAAAGCAGCTAAACCCCATTATAAAAATCAATTACTTTTAAAAACCCGTGAAACAAAGACAGTGAAAGAGAGAGAAATTCTTACAAAATTCGTTCAGGGGCTGTGATGCCACCTGGATTGACCATATCTAGACCCACAGCTGATGGAGACATAAGGGTGGACACTCTTGGGGCTGAGAGGTTTGGTGAGGTTGGGTGAGGAAACGCAGACCCTTTAAAGTAATACTGCGTGGTTCCCATCCCATGGGTCCCAAATCTCCAGGTTCAAGGGCATCTTCCTACATCGAAAACATGCATGAGAAACCCAGAAGATGGTACACCGTGTGATCGGGAAAGGTTTCCAAAACGCACCTCATTTCTCATCTCCTTATGCTCGGGTTCGCCATTCCAGCCGCTTTAGTAGCAATCTCCCTCCTTGGAGAATCAGCACCTTTAACCTCCTGTTCCGTACAGGTTGCAATTTGTCCTGAGGATGAACGGGAAGAGTGGGAACCAATGAGAGACTAGCTCTAGGTGTTGGGACAGGCACAGGTCACTCTACTTCCCCATCAGGAAGAAGAATTAACCACAGGCTCAGCCTGCCGCCCGGGACCAGAATAGGGCCTGAAGCAATCCTGCGCTTTTGCGGCCAGCTCCCAAGAAAGCGAGTTGAAAAATGGAGCTCAGGGGCACTGCAATTCACAAACCTGCAGACTTATAAATGATAACTCTCTTCCACAAATATATTGAGGGAAGGCAACGAAGAGGATTGGAAAGCAAGGCAGAATTGCAGGAAACAGATTTCAGGAGGGAGATTCGAATGGCCTTTAAAGCACAGGAAAAGCGGCAAAACCTCGACAATGATGCCCTTGGCCAAAAAGGGCGTATGCGTTTTTTCCTGAATATATTCAGGAAAAAACGCATACGCCCTTTTTGGCCAACCAAGCAACCTGGAAAGGCAAATCAGCGCTACAAAGAAGTCTCGCTTCCCATCGGTCAAAAGGGCCATGCTGAATAAAGTGTCAAAACCAGAAATGCAGGACAGGCCATGGAGAAACGGGAGCCTGGCTACGCTGATGGGAGGGATGTAAATTGCCAACAGCCACTCTGGAGAAGTGTACGGTGTGTCCTGAAACATCTAAAAAACTCAGCTTAGAGAGCACAGGGCACTTCCACTCATGGGCGTATAAACTGGGAAAACTAAAAATCAGCAAGACACAGGCACCCCAAAGTTTAGGGCTGCTCTGTTGACAAGAACCTCCACTTCGTTACACCTTAAATATCCCAGGAAAGAGAAAAATGGATAAAGAAGTTGTGGTCCTTATGTACAATGGAATATCACTCAGCCATGAAATCAACGTCATAAGGCTAGTAGCAGCATGATGAGTGGATTTAGGTACGACGATGTTAAGTGAAATAAGTCACACAGAAAAAGACACTTATCATAAGATATCACTTATAGAGGGAATGTAAAAACTGCTACCCTTGAACTGAATTACAAAACAGACCAGAGTCCCACGTTTAGAAAACACACTATGGCTGCTTAACGGGAAAGGTGAGGTGGGGTGATGCATAAAACAAGGGTTTCAAATTAGGTCAGATACCGTTCCATAAACCCAATATGTAATAGACAAGACCTACTCCTTGATCAGTGAATTGGACTCAACACCCCCTATTCACCGCCCAAGAATATATCTGACTAGTAAGAAGCTTAAAACCTATGTTTTGATATCTCTCTGTAAGTGAGTCAAGTGGGTGTAAAGCGGCAGAAACACAGCAGTGAAAAGCAGCTAAACCCCATTATAAAAATCAATTACTTTTAAAAACCCGTGAAACAAAGACAGTGAAAGAGAGAGAAATTCTTGCAAAATTCGTTCAGGGGCTGTGATGCCACCTGGATTGACCATATCTAGACCCACAGCTGATGGAGACATAAGGGTGGACACTCTTGGGGCTGAGAGGTTTGGTGAGGTTGGGTGAGGAAACGCAGACCCTTTAAAGTAATACTGCGTGGTTCCCATCCCATGGGTCCCAAATCTCCAGGTTCAAGGGCATCTTCCTACATCGAAAACATGCATGAGAAACCCAGAAGATGGTACACCGTGTGATCGGGAAAGGTTTCCAAAACGCACCTCATTTCTCATCTCCTTATGCTCGGGTTCGCCATTCCAGCCGCTTTAGTAGCAATCTCCCTCCTTGGAGAATCAGCACCTTTAACCTCCTGTTCCGTACAGGTTGCAATTTGTCCTGAGGATGAACGGGAAGAGTGGGAATCAATGAGAGACTAGCTCTAGGTGTTGGGACAGGCACAGGTCACTCTACTTCCCCATCAGGAAGAAGAATTAACCACAGGCTCAGCCTGCCGCCCGGGACCAGAATAGGGCCTGAAGCAATCCTGCGCTTTTGCGGCCAGCTCCCAAGAAAGCGAGTTGAAAAATGGAGCTCAGGGGCACTGCAATTCACAAACCTGCAGACTTATAAATGATAACTCTCGTCCACAAATATATTGAGGGAAGGCAACGAAGAGGATTGGAAAGCAAGGCAGAATTGCAGGAAACAGATTTCAGGAGGGAGATTCGAATCGCCTTTAGAGCACAGGAAAAGCGGCAAAACCTCGACAATGATGCCCTTGGCCAAAAAGGGCGTATGCGTTTTTTCCTGAATATATTCAGGAAAAAACGCATACGCCCTTTTTGGCCAACCAAGCAACCTGGAAAGGCAAATCAGCGCTACAAAGAAGTCTCGCTTCCCATCGGTCAAAAGGGCCATGCTGAATAAAGTGTCAAAACCAGAAATGCAGGACAGGCCATGGAGAAACGGGAGCCTGGCTACGCTGATGGGAGGGATGTAAATTGCCAACAGCCACTCTGGAGAAGTGTACGGTGTGTCCTGAAACATCTAAAAAACTCAGCTTAGAGAGCACAGGGCACTTCCACTCATGGGCGTATAAACTGGGAAAACTAAAAATCAGCAAGACACAGGCACCCCAAAGTTTAGGGCTGCTCTGTTGACAAGAACCTCCACTTCGTTACACCTTAAATATCCCAGGAAAGAGAAAAATGGATAAAGAAGTTGTGGTCCTTATGTACAATGGAATATCACTCAGCCATGAAATCAACGTCATAAGGCTAGTAGCAGCATGATGAGTGGATTTAGGTACGACGATTCTAAGTGAAATAAGTCACACAGAAAAAGACACTTATCATAAGATATCACTTATAGAGGGAATGTAAAAACCGCTACCCTTGAACTGAATTACAAAACAGACCAGAGTCCCACGTTTAGAAAACACACTATGGCTGCTTAACGGGAAAGGTGAGGTGGGGTGATGCATAAAACAAGGGTTTCAAATTAGGTCAGATACCGTTCCATAAACCCAATATGTAATAGACAAGACCTACTCCTTGATCAGTGAATTGGACTCAACACCCCCTATTCACCGCCCAAGAATATATCTGACTAGTAAGAAGCTTAAAACCTATGTTTTGATATCTCTCTGTAAGTGAGTCAAGTGGGTGTAAAGCGGCAGAAACACAGCAGTGAAAAGCAGCTAAACCCCATTATAAAAATCAATTACTTTTAAAAACCCGTGAAACAAAGACAGTGAAAGAGAGAGAAATTCTTACAAAATTCGTTCAGGGGCTGTGATGCCACCTGGATTGACCATATCTAGACCCACAGCTGATGGAGACATAAGGGTGGACACTCTTGGGGCTGAGAGGTTTGGTGAGGTTGGGTGAGGAAACGCAGACCCTTTAAAGTAATACTGCGTGGTTCCCATCCCATGGGTCCCAAATCTCCAGGTTCAAGGGCATCTTCCTACATCGAAAACATGCATGAGAAACCCAGAAGATGGTACACCGTGTGATCGGGAAAGGTTTCCAAAACGCACCTCATTTCTCATCTCCTTATGCTCGGGTTCGCCATTCCAGCCGCTTTAGTAGCAATCTCCCTCCTTGGAGAATCAGCACCTTTAACCTCCTGTTCCGTACAGGTTGCAATTTGTCCTGAGGATGAACGGGAAGAGTGGGAACCAATGAGAGACTAGCTCTAGGTGTTGGGACAGGCACAGGTCACTCTACTTCCCCATCAGGAAGAAGATTTAACCACAGGCTCAGCCTGCCGCCCGGGACCAGAATAGGGCCTGAAGCAATCCTGCGCTTTTGCGGCCAGCTCCCAAGAAAGCGAGTTGAAAAATGGAGCTCAGGGGCACTGCAATTCACAAACCTGCAGACTTATAAATGATAACTCTCGTCCACAAATATATTGAGGGAAGGCAACGAAGAGGATTGGAAAGCAAGGCAGAATTGCAGGAAACAGATTTCAGGAGGGAGATTCGAATCGCCTTTAAAGCACAGGAAAAGCGGCAAAACCTCGACAATGATGCCCTTGGCCAAAAAGGGCGTATGCGTTTTTTCCTGAATATATTCAGGAAAAAACGCATACGCCCTTTTTGGCCAACCAAGCAACCTGGAAAGGCAAATCAGCGCTACAAAGAAGTCTCGCTTCCCATCGGTCAAAAGGGCCATGCTGAATAAAGTGTCAAAACCAGAAATGCAGGACAGGCCATGGAGAAACGGGAGCCTGGCTACGCTGATGGGAGGGATGTAAATTGCCAACAGCCACTCTGGAGAAGTGTACAGTGTGTCCTGAAACATCTAAAAAACTCAGCTTAGAGAGCACAGGGCACTTCCACTCATGGGCGTATAAATTGGGAAAACTAAAAATCAGCAAGACACAGGCACCCCAAAGTTTAGGGCTGCTCTGTTGACAAGAACCTCCACTTCGTTACACCTTAAATATACCAGGAAAGAGAAAAATGGATAAAGAAGTTGTGGTCCTTATGTACAATGGAATATCACTCAGCCATGAAATCAACGTCATAAGGCTAGTAGCAGCATGATGTGTGGATTTAGGTACGACCATTCTAAGTGAAATAAGTCACACAGAAAAAGACACTTATCATAAGATATCACTTATAGAGGGAATGTAAAAACCGCTACCCTTGAACTGAATTACAAAACAGACCAGAGTCCCACGTTTAGAAAACACACTATGGCTGCTTAACGGGAAAGGTGAGGTGGGGTGATGCATAAAACAAGGGTTTCAAATTAGGTCAGATACCGTTCCATAAACCCAATATGTAATAGACAAGACCTACTCCTTGATCAGTGAATTGGACTCAACACCCCCTATTCACCGCCCAAGAATATATCTGACTAGTAAGAAGCTTAAAACCTATGTTTTGATATCTCTCTGTAAGTGAGTCAAGTGGGTGTAAAGCGGCAGAAACACAGCAGTGAAAAGCAGCTAAACCCCATTATAAAAATCAATTACTTTTAAAAACCCGTGAAACAAAGACAGTGAAAGAGAGAGAAATTCTTACAAAATTCGTTCAGGGGCTGTGATGCCACCTGGATTGACCATATCTAGACCCACAGCTGATGGAGACATAAGGGTGGACACTCTTGGGGCTGAGAGGTTTGGTGAGGTTGGGTGAGGAAACGCAGACCCTTTAAAGTAATACTGCGTGGTTCCCATCCCATGGGTCCCAAATCTCCAGGTTCAAGGGCATCTTCCTACATCGAAAACATGCATGAGAAACCCAGAAGATGGTACACCGTGTGATCGGGAAAGGTTTCCAAAACGCACCTCATTTCTCATCTCCTTATGCTCGGGTTCGCCATTCCAGCCGCTTTAGTAGCAATCTCCCTCCTTGGAGAATCAGCACCTTTAACCTCCTGTTCCGTACAGGTTGCAATTTGTCCTGAGGATGAACGGGAAGAGTGGGAACCAATGAGAGACTAGCTCTAGGTGTTGGGACAGGCACAGGTCACTCTACTTCCCCATCAGGAAGAAGATTTAACCACAGGCTCAGCCTGCCGCCCGGGACCAGAATAGGGCCTGAAGCAATCCTGCGCTTTTGCGGCCAGCTCCCAAGAAAGCGAGTTGAAAAATGGAGCTCAGGGGCACTGCAATTCACAAACCTGCAGACTTATAAATGATAACTCTCGTCCACAAATATATTGAGGGAAGGCAACGAAGAGGATTGGAAAGCAAGGCAGAATTGCAGGAAACAGATTTCAGGAGGGAGATTCGAATCGCCTTTAAAGCACAGGAAAAGCGGCAAAACCTCGACAATGATGCCCTTGGCCAAAAAGGGCGTATGCGTTTTTTCCTGAATATATTCAGGAAAAAACGCATACGCCCTTTTTGGCCAACCAAGCAACCTGGAAAGGCAAATCAGCGCTACAAAGAAGTCTCGCTTCCCATCGGTCAAAAGGGCCATGCTGAATAAAGTGTCAAAACCAGAAATGCAGGACAGGCCATGGAGAAACGGGAGCCTGGCTACGCTGATGGGAGGGATGTAAATTGCCAACAGCCACTCTGGAGAAGTGTACGGTGTGTCCTGAAACATCTAAAAAACTCAGCTTAGAGAGCACAGGGCACTTCCACTCATGGGCGTATAAATTGGGAAAACTAAAAATCAGCAAGACACAGGCACCCCAAAGTTTACGGCTGCTCTGTTGACAAGAACCTCCACTTCGTTACACCTTAAATATACCAGGAAAGAGAAAAATGGATAAAGAAGTTGTGGTCCTTATGTACAATGGAATATCACTCAGCCATGAAATCAACGTCATAAGGCTAGTAGCAGCATGATGTGTGGATTTAGGTACGACCATTCTAAGTGAAATAAGTCACACAGAAAAAGACACTTATCATAAGATATCACTTATAGAGGGAATGTATAAACCGCTACCCTTGAACTGAATTACAAAACAGAACAGAGTCCCACGTTTAGAAAACACACTATGGCTGCTTAACGGGAAAGGTGAGGTGGGGTGATGCATAAAACAAGGGTTTCAAATTAGGTCAGATACCGTTCCATAAACCCAATATGTAATAGACAAGACCTACTCCTTGATCAGTGAATTGGACTCAACACCCCCTATTCACCGCCCAAGAATATATCTGACTAGTAAGAAGCTTAAAACCTATGTTTTGATATCTCCCTGTAAGTGAGTCAAGTGGGTGTAAAGCGGCAGAAACACAGCAGTGAAAAGCAGCTAAACCCCATTATAAAAATCAATTACTTTTAAAAACCCGTGAAACAAAGACAGTGAAAGAGAGAGAAATTCTTACAAAATTCGTTCAGGGGCTGTGATGCCACCTGGATTGACCATATCTAGACCCACAGCTGATGGAGACATAAGGGTGGACACTCTTGGGGCTGAGAGGTTTGGTGAGGTTGGGTGAGGAAACGCAGACCCTTTAAAGTAATACTGCGTGGTTCCCATCCCATGGGTCCCAAATCTCCAGGTTCAAGGGCATCTTCCTACATCGAAAACATGCATGAGAAACCCAGAAGATGGTACACCGTGTGATCGGGAAAGGTTTCCAAAACGCACCTCATTTCTCATCTCCTTATGCTCGGGTTCGCCATTCCAGCCGCTTTAGTAGCAATCTCCCTCCTTGGAGAATCAGCACCTTTAACCTCCTGTTCCGTACAGGTTGCAATTTGTCCTGAGGATGAACGGGAAGAGTGGGAACCAATGAGAGACTAGCTCTAGGTGTTGGGACAGGCACAGGTCACTCTACTTCCCCATCAGGAAGAAGATTTAACCACAGGCTCAGCCTGCCGCCCGGGACCAGAATAGGGCCTGAAGCAATCCTGCGCTTTTGCGGCCAGCTCCCAAGAAAGCGAGTTGAAAAATGGAGCTCAGGGGCACTGCAATTCACAAACCTGCAGACTTATAAATGATAACTCTCGTCCACAAATATATTGAGGGAAGGCAACGAAGAGGATTGGAAAGCAAGGCAGAATTGCAGTAAACAGATTTCAGGAGGGAGATTCGAATCGCCTTTAAAGCACAGGAAAAGCGGCAAAACCTCGACAATGATGCCCTTGGCCAAAAAGGGCGTATGCGTTTTTTCCTGAATATATTCAGGAAAAAACGCATACGCCCTTTTTGGCCAACCAAGCAACCTGGAAAGGCAAATCAGCGCTACAAAGAAGTCTCGCTTCCCATCGGTCAAAAGGGCCATGCTGAATAAAGTGTCAAAACCAGAAATGCAGGACAGGCCATGGAGAAACGGGAGCCTGGCTACGCTAATGGGAGGGATGTAAATTGCCAACAGCCACTCTGGAGAAGTGTACGGTGTGTCCTGAAACATCTAAAAAACTCAGCTTAGAGAGCACAGGGCACTTCCACTCATGGGCGTATAAATTGGGAAAACTAAAAATCAGCAAGACACAGGCACCCCAAAGTTTAGGGCTGCTCTGTTGACAAGAACCTCCACTTCGTTACACCTTAAATATACCAGGAAAGAGAAAAATGGATAAAGAAGTTGTGGTCCTTATGTACAATGGAATATCACTCAGCCATGAAATCAACGTCATAAGGCTAGTAGCAGCATGATGTGTGGATTTAGGTACGACCATTCTAAGTGAAATAAGTCACACAGAAAAAGACACTTATCATAAGATATCACTTATAGAGGGAATGTATAAACCGCTACCCATGAACTGAATTACAAAACAGACCAGAGTCCCACGTTTAGAAAACACACTATGGCTGCTTAACGGGAAAGGTGAGGTGGGGTGATGCATAAAACAAGGGTTTCAAATTAGGTCAGATACCGTTCCATAAACCCAATATGTAATAGACAAGACCTACTCCTTGATCAGTGAATTGGACTCAACACCCCCTATTCACCGCCCAAGAATATATCTGACTAGTAAGAAGCTTAAAACCTATGTTTTGATATCTCTCTGTAAGTGAGTCAAGTGGGTGTAAAGCGGCAGAAACACAGCAGTGAAAAGCAGCTAAACCCCATTATAAAAATCAATTACTTTTAAAAACCCGTGAAACAAAGACAGTGAAAGAGAGAGAAATTCTTACAAAATTCGTTCAGGGGCTGTGATGCCACCTGGATTGACCATATCTAGACCCACAGCTGATGGAGACATAAGGGTGGACACTCTTGGGGCTGAGAGGTTTGGTGAGGTTGGGTGAGGAAACGCAGACCCTTTAAAGTAATACTGCGTGGTTCCCATCCCATGGGTCCCAAATCTCCAGGTTCAAGGGCATCTTCCTACATCGAAAACATGCATGAGAAACCCAGAAGATGGTACACCGTGTGATCGGGAAAGGTTTCCAAAACGCACCTCATTTCTCATTTCCTTATGCTCGGGTTCGCCATTCCAGCCGCTTTAGTAGCAATCTCCCTCCTTGGAGAATCAGCACCTTTAACCTCCTGTTCCGTACAGGTTGCAATTTGTCCTGAGGATGAACGGGAAGAGTGGGAACCAATGAGAGACTAGCTCTAGGTGTTGGGACAGGCACAGGTCACTCTACTTCCCCATCAGGAAGAAGATTTAACCACAGGCTCAGCCTGCCGCCCGGGACCAGAATAGGGCCTGAAGCAATCCTGCGCTTTTGCGGCCAGCTCCCAAGAAAGCGAGTTGAAAAATGGAGCTCAGGGGCACTGCAATTCACAAACCTGCAGACTTATAAATGATAACTCTCGTCCACAAATATATTGAGGGAAGGCAACGAAGAGGATTGGAAAGCAAGGCAGAATTGCAGGAAACAGATTTCAGGAGGGAGATTCGAATCGCCTTTAAAGCACAGGAAAAGCGGCAAAACCTCGACAATGATGCCCTTGGCCAAAAAGGGCGTATGCGTTTTTTCCTGAATATATTCAGGAAAAAACGCATACGCCCTTTTTGGCCAACCAAGCAACCTGGAAAGGCAAATCAGCGCTACAAAGAAGTCTCGCTTCCCATCGGTCAAAAGGGCCATGCTGAATAAAGTGTCAAAACCAGAAATGCAGGACAGGCCATGGAGAAACGGGAGCCTGGCTACGCTGATGGGAGGGATGTAAATTGCCAACAGCCACTCTGGAGAAGTGTACGGTGTGTCCTGAAACATCTAAAAAACTCAGCTTAGAGAGCACAGGGCACTTCCACTCATGGGCGTATAAACTGGGAAAACTAAAAATCAGCAAGACACAGGCACCCCAAAGTTTAGGGCTGCTCTGTTGACAAGAACCTCCACTTCGTTACACCTTAAATATCCCAGGAAAGAGAAAAATGGATAAAGAAGTTGTGGTCCTTATGTACAATGGAATATCACTCAGCCATGAAATCAACGTCATAAGGCTAGTAGCAGCATGATGAGTGGATTTAGGTACGACGATTTTAAGTGAAATAAGTCACACAGAAAAAGACACTTATCATAAGATATCACTTATAGAGGGAATGTAAAAACTGCTACCCTTGAACTGAATTACAAAACAGACCAGAGTCCCACGTTTAGAAAACACACTATGGCTGCTTAACGGGAAAGGTGAGGTGGGGTGATGCATAAAACAAGGGTTTCAAATTAGGTCAGATACCGTTCCATAAACCCAATATGTAATAGACAAGACCTACTCCTTGATCAGTGAATTGGACTCAACACCCCCTATTCACCGCCCAAGAATATATCTGACTAGTAAGAAGCTTAAAACCTATGTTTTGATATCTCTCTGTAAGTGAGTCAAGTGGGTGTAAAGCGGCAGAAACACAGCAGTGAAAAGCAGCTAAACCCCATTATAAAAATCAATTACTTTTAAAAACCCGTGAAACAAAGACAGTGAAAGAGAGAGAAATTCTTGCAAAATTCGTTCAGGGGCTGTGATGCCACCTGGATTGACCATATCTAGACCCACAGCTGATGGAGACATAAGGGTGGACACTCTTGGGGCTGAGAGGTTTGGTGAGGTTGGGTGAGGAAACGCAGACCCTTTAAAGTAATACTGCGTGGTTCCCATCCCATGGGTCCCAAATCTCCAGGTTCAAGGGCATCTTCCTACATCGAAAACATGCATGAGAAACCCAGAAGATGGTACACCGTGTGATCGGGAAAGGTTTCCAAAACGCACCTCATTTCTCATCTCCTTATGCTCGGGTTCGCCATTCCAGCCGCTTTAGTAGCAATCTCCCTCCTTGGAGAATCAGCACCTTTAACCTCCTGTTCCGTACAGGTTGCAATTTGTCCTGAGGATGAACGGGAAGAGTGGGAACCAATGAGAGACTAGCTCTAGGTGTTGGGACAGGCACAGGTCACTCTACTTCCCCATCAGGAAGAAGATTTAACCACAGGCTCAGCCTGCCGCCCGGGACCAGAATAGGGCCTGAAGCAATCCTGCGCTTTTGCGGCCAGCTCCCAAGAAAGCGAGTTGAAAAATGGAGCTCAGGGGCACTGCAATTCACAAACCTGCAGACTTATAAATGATAACTCTCGTCCACAAATATATTGAGGGAAGGCAACGAAGAGGATTGGAAAGCAAGGCAGAATTGCAGGAAACAGATTTCAGGAGGGAGATTCGAATCGCCTTTAAAGCACAGGAAAAGCGGCAAAACCTCGACAATGATGCCCTTGGCCAAAAAGGGCGTATGCGTTTTTTCCTGAATATATTCAGGAAAAAACGCATACGCCCTTTTTGGCCAACCAAGCAACCTGGAAAGGCAAATCAGCGCTACAAAGAAGTCTCGCTTCCCATCGGTCAAAAGGGCCATGCTGAATAAAGTGTCAAAACCAGAAATGCAGGACAGGCCATGGAGAAACGGGAGCCTGGCTACGCTGATGGGAGGGATGTAAATTGCCAACAGCCACTCTGGAGAAGTGTACGGTGTGTCCTGAAACATCTAAAAAACTCAGCTTAGAGAGCACAGGGCACTTCCACTCATGGGCGTATAAACTGGGAAAACTAAAAATCAGCAAGACACAGGCACCCCAAAGTTTAGGGCTGCTCTGTTGACAAGAACCTCCACTTCGTTACACCTTAAATATCCCAGGAAAGAGAAAAATGGATAAAGAAGTTGTGGTCCTTATGTACAATGGAATATCACTCAGCCATGAAATCAACGTCATAAGGCTAGTAGCAGCATGATGAGTGGATTTAGGTACGACGATTTTAAGTGAAATAAGTCACACAGAAAAAGACACTTATCATAAGATATCACTTATAGAGGGAATGTAAAAACCGCTACCCTTGAACTGAATTACAAAACAGACCAGAGTCCCACGTTTAGAAAACACACTATGGCTGCTTAACGGGAAAGGTGAGGTGGGGTGATGCATAAAACAAGGGTTTCAAATTAGGTCAGATACCGTTCCATAAACCCAATATGTAATAGACAAGACCTACTCCTTGATCAGTGAATTGGACTCAACACCCCCTATTCACCGCCCAAGAATATATCTGACTAGTAAGAAGCTTAAAACCTATGTTTTGATATCTCTCTGTAAGTGAGTCAAGTGGGTGTAAAGCGGCAGAAACACAGCAGTGAAAAGCAGCTAAACCCCATTATAAAAATCAATTACTTTTAAAAACCCGTGAAACAAAGACAGTGAAAGAGAGAGAAATTCTTGCAAAATTCGTTCAGGGGCTGTGATGCCACCTGGATTGACCATATCTAGACCCACAGCTGATGGAGACATAAGGGTGGACACTCTTGGGGCTGAGAGGTTTGGTGAGGTTGGGTGAGGAAACGCAGACCCTTTAAAGTAATACTGCGTGGTTCCCATCCCATGGGTCCCAAATCTCCAGGTTCAAGGGCATCTTCCTACATCGAAAACATGCATGAGAAACCCAGAAGATGGTACACCGTGTGATCGGGAAAGGTTTCCAAAACGCACCTCATTTCTCATCTCCTTATGCTCGGGTTCGCCATTCCAGCCGCTTTAGTAGCAATCTCCCTCCTTGGAGAATCAGCACCTTTAACCTCCTGTTCCGTACAGGTTGCAATTTGTCCTGAGGATGAACGGGAAGAGTGGGAACCAATGAGAGACTAGCTCTAGGTGTTGGGACAGGCACAGGTCACTCTACTTCCCCATCAGGAAGAAGATTTAACCACAGGCTCAGCCTGCCGCCCGGGACCAGAATAGGGCCTGAAGCAATCCTGCGCTTTTGCGGCCAGCTCCCAAGAAAGCGAGTTGAAAAATGGAGCTCAGGGGCACTGCAATTCACAAACCTGCAGACTTATAAATGATAACTCTCGTCCACAAATATATTGAGGGAAGGCAACGAAGAGGATTGGAAAGCAAGGCAGAATTGCAGGAAACAGATTTCAGGAGGGAGATTCGAATCGCCTTTAAAGCACAGGAAAAGCGGCAAAACCTCGACAATGATGCCCTTGGCCAAAAAGGGCGTATGCGTTTTTTCCTGAATATATTCAGGAAAAAACGCATACGCCCTTTTTGGCCAACCAAGCAACCTGGAAAGGCAAATCAGCGCTACAAAGAAGTCTCGCTTCCCATCGGTCAAAAGGGCCATGCTGAATAAAGTGTCAAAACCAGAAATGCAGGACAGGCCATGGAGAAACGGGAGCCTGGCTACGCTGATGGGAGGGATGTAAATTGCCAACAGCCACTCTGGAGAAGTGTACGGTGTGTCCTGAAACATCTAAAAAACTCAGCTTAGAGAGCACAGGGCACTTCCACTCATGGGCGTATAAATTGGGAAAACTAAAAATCAGCAAGACACAGGCACCCCAAAGTTTAGGGCTGCTCTGTTGACAAGAACCTCCACTTCGTTACACCTTAAATATACCAGGAAAGAGAAAAATGGATAAAGAAGTTGTGGTCCTTATGTACAATGGAATATCACTCAGCCATGAAATCAACGTCATAAGGCTAGTAGCAGCATGATGTGTGGATTTAGGTACGACCATTCTAAGTGAAATAAGTCACACAGAAAAAGACACTTATCATAAGATATCACTTATAGAGGGAATGTATAAACCGCTACCCTTGAACTGAATTACAAAACAGACCAGAGTCCCACGTTTAGAAAACACACTATGGCTGCTTAACGGGAAAGGTGAGGTGGGGTGATGCATAAAACAAGGGTTTCAAATTAGGTCAGATACCGTTCCATAAACCCAATATGTAATAGACAAGACCTACTCCTTGATCAGTGAATTGGACTCAACACCCCCTATTCACCGCCCAAGAATATATCTGACTAGTAAGAAGCTTAAAACCTATGTTTTGATATCTCTCTGTAAGTGAGTCAAGTGGGTGTAAAGCGGCAGAAACACAGCAGTGAAAAGCAGCTAAACCCCATTATAAAAATCAATTACTTTTAAAAACCCGTGAAACAAAGACAGTGAAAGAGAGAGAAATTCTTACAAAATTCGTTCAGGGGCTGTGATGCCACCTGGATTGACCATATCTAGACCCACAGCTGATGGAGACATAAGGGTGGACACTCTTGGGGCTGAGAGGTTTGGTGAGGTTGGGTGAGGAAACGCAGACCCTTTAAAGTAATACTGCGTGGTTCCCATCCCATGGGTCCCAAATCTCCAGGTTCAAGGGCATCTTCCTACATCGAAAACATGCATGAGAAACCCAGAAGATGGTACACCGTGTGATCGGGAAAGGTTTCCAAAACGCACCTCATTTCTCATCTCCTTATGCTCGGGTTCGCCATTCCAGCCGCTTTAGTAGCAATCTCCCTCCTTGGAGAATCAGCACCTTTAACCTCCTGTTCCGTACAGGTTGCAATTTGTCCTGAGGATGAACGGGAAGAGTGGGAACCAATGAGAGACTAGCTCTAGGTGTTGGGACAGGCACAGGTCACTCTACTTCCCCATCAGGAAGAAGAATTAACCACAGGCTCAGCCTGCCGCCCGGGACCAGAATAGGGCCTGAAGCAATCCTGCGCTTTTGCGGCCAGCTCCCAAGAAAGCGAGTTGAAAAATGGAGCTCAGGGGCACTGCAATTCACAAACCTGCAGACTTATAAATGATAACTCTCGTCCACAAATATATTGAGGGAAGGCAACGAAGAGGATTGGAAAGCAAGGCAGAATTGCAGGAAACAGATTTCAGGAGGGAGATTCGAATCGCCTTTAAAGCACAGGAAAAGCGGCAAAACCTCGACAATGATGCCCTTGGCCAAAAAGGGCGTATGCGTTTTTTCCTGAATATATTCAGGAAAAAACGCATACGCCCTTTTTGGCCAACCAAGCAACCTGGAAAGGCAAATCAGCGCTACAAAGAAGTCTCGCTTCCCATCGGTCAAAAGGGCCATGCTGAATAAAGTGTCAAAACCAGAAATGCAGGACAGGCCATGGAGAAACGGGAGCCTGGCTACGCTGATGGGAGGGATGTAAATTGCCAACAGCCACTCTGGAGAAGTGTACGGTGTGTCCTGAAACATCTAAAAAACTCAGCTTAGAGAGCACAGGGCACTTCCACTCATGGGCGTATAAACTGGGAAAACTAAAAATCAGCAAGACACAGGCACCCCAAAGTTTAGGGCTGCTCTGTTGACAAGAACCTCCACTTCGTTACACCTTAAATATCCCAGGAAAGAGAAAAATGGATAAAGAAGTTGTGGTCCTTATGTACAATGGAATATCACTCAGCCATGAAATCAACGTCATAAGGCTAGTAGCAGCATGATGTGTGGATTTAGGTACGACCATTCTAAGTGAAATAAGTCACACAGAAAAAGACACTTATCATAAGATATCACTTATAGAGGGAATTTATAAACCGCTACCCTTGAACTGAATTACAAAACAGAACAGAGTCCCACGTTTAGAAAACACACTATGGCTGCTTAACGGGAAAGGTGAGGTGGGGTGATGCATAAAACAAGGGTTTCAAATTAGGTCAGATACCGTTCCATAAACCCAATATGTAATAGACAAGACCTACTCCTTGATCAGTGAATTGGACTCAACACCCCCTATTCACCGCCCAAGAATATATCTGACTAGTAAGAAGCTTAAAACCTATGTTTTGATATCTCTCTGTAAGTGAGTCAAGTGGGTGTAAAGCGGCAGAAACACAGCAGTGAAAAGCAGCTAAACCCCATTATAAAAATCAATTACTTTTAAAAACCCGTGAAACAAAGACAGTGAAAGAGAGAGAAATTCTTACAAAATTCGTTCAGGGGCTGTGATGCCACCTGGATTGACCATATCTAGACCCACAGCTGATGGAGACATAAGGGTGGACACTCTTGGGGCTGAGAGGTTTGGTGAGGTTGGGTGAGGAAACGCAGACCCTTTAAAGTAATACTGCGTGGTTCCCATCCCATGGGTCCCAAATCTCCAGGTTCAAGGGCATCTTCCTACATCGAAAACATGCATGAGAAACCCAGAAGATGGTACACCGTGTGATCGGGAAAGGTTTCCAAAACGCACCTCATTTCTCATCTCCTTATGCTCGGGTTCGCCATTCCAGCCGCTTTAGTAGCAATCTCCCTCCTTGGAGAATCAGCACCTTTAACCTCCTGTTCCGTACAGGTTGCAATTTGTCCTGAGGATGAACGGGAAGAGTGGGAACCAATGAGAGACTAGCTCTAGGTGTTGGGACAGGCACAGGTCACTCTACTTCCCCATCAGGAAGAAGATTTAACCACAGGCTCAGCCTGCCGCCCGGGACCAGAATAGGGCCTGAAGCAATCCTGCGCTTTTGCGGCCAGCTCCCAAGAAAGCGAGTTGAAAAATGGAGCTCAGGGGCACTGCAATTCACAAACCTGCAGACTTATAAATGATAACTCTCGTCCACAAATATATTGAGGGAAGGCAACGAAGAGGATTGGAAAGCAAGGCAGAATTGCAGGAAACAGATTTCAGGAGGGAGATTCGAATCGCCTTTAAAGCACAGGAAAAGCGGCAAAACCTCGACAATGATGCCCTTGGCCAAAAAGGGCGTATGCGTTTTTTCCTGAATATATTCAGGAAAAAACGCATACGCCCTTTTTGGCCAACCAAGCAACCTGGAAAGGCAAATCAGCGCTACAAAGAAGTCTCGCTTCCCATCGGTCAAAAGGGCCATGCTGAATAAAGTGTCAAAACCAGAAATGCAGGACAGGCCATGGAGAAACGGGAGCCTGGCTACGCTGATGGGAGGGATGTAAATTGCCAACAGCCACTCTGGAGAAGTGTACGGTGTGTCCTGAAACATCTAAAAAACTCAGCTTAGAGAGCACAGGGCACTTCCACTCATGGGCGTATAAACTGGGAAAACTAAAAATCAGCAAGACACAGGCACCCCAAAGTTTAGGGCTGCTCTGTTGACAAGAACCTCCACTTCGTTACACCTTAAATATACCAGGAAAGAGAAAAATGGATAAAGAAGTTGTGGTCCTTATGTACAATGGAATATCACTCAGCCATGAAATCAACGTCATAAGGCTAGTAGCAGCATGATGAGTGGATTTAGGTACGACGATTTTAAGTGAAATAAGTCACACAGAAAAAGACACTTATCATAAGATATCACTTATAGAGGGAATGTAAAAACTGCTACCCTTGAACTGAATTACAAAACAGACCAGAGTCCCACGTTTAGAAAACACACTATGGCTGCTTAACGGGAAAGGTGAGGTGGGGTGATGCATAAAACAAGGGTTTCAAATTAGGTCAGATACCGTTCCATAAACCCAATATGTAATAGACAAGACCTACTCCTTGATCAGTGAATTGGACTCAACACCCCCTATTCACCGCCCAAGAATATATCTGACTAGTAAGAAGCTTAAAACCTATGTTTTGATATCTCTCTGTAAGTGAGTCAAGTGGGTGTAAAGCGGCAGAAACACAGCAGTGAAAAGCAGCTAAACCCCATTATAAAAATCAATTACTTTTAAAAACCCGTGAAACAAAGACAGTGAAAGAGAGAGAAATTCTTGCAAAATTCGTTCAGGGGCTGTGATGCCACCTGGATTGACCATATCTAGACCCACAGCTGATGGAGACATAAGGGTGGACACTCTTGGGGCTGAGAGGTTTGGTGAGGTTGGGTGAGGAAACGCAGACCCTTTAAAGTAATACTGCGTGGTTCCCATCCCATGGGTCCCAAATCTCCAGGTTCAAGGGCATCTTCCTACATCGAAAACATGCATGAGAAACCCAGAAGATGGTACACCGTGTGATCGGGAAAGGTTTCCAAAACGCACCTCATTTCTCATCTCCTTATGCTCGGGTTCGCCATTCCAGCCGCTTTAGTAGCAATCTCCCTCCTTGGAGAATCAGCACCTTTAACCTCCTGTTCCGTACAGGTTGCAATTTGTCCTGAGGATGAACGGGAAGAGTGGGAACCAATGAGAGACTAGCTCTAGGTGTTGGGACAGGCACAGGTCACTCTACTTCCCCATCAGGAAGAAGATTTAACCACAGGCTCAGCCTGCCGCCCGGGACCAGAATAGGGCCTGAAGCAATCCTGCGCTTTTGCGGCCAGCTCCCAAGAAAGCGAGTTGAAAAATGGAGCTCAGGGGCACTGCAATTCACAAACCTGCAGACTTATAAATGATAACTCTCGTCCACAAATATATTGAGGGAAGGCAACGAAGAGGATTGGAAAGCAAGGCAGAATTGCAGGAAACAGATTTCAGGAGGGAGATTCGAATCGCCTTTAAAGCACAGGAAAAGCGGCAAAACCTCGACAATGATGCCCTTGGCCAAAAAGGGCGTATGCGTTTTTTCCTGAATATATTCAGGAAAAAACGCATACGCCCTTTTTGGCCAACCAAGCAACCTGGAAAGGCAAATCAGCGCTACAAAGAAGTCTCGCTTCCCATCGGTCAAAAGGGCCATGCTGAATAAAGTGTCAAAACCAGAAATGCAGGACAGGCCATGGAGAAACGGGAGCCTGGCTACGCTGATGGGAGGGATGTAAATTGCCAACAGCCACTCTGGAGAAGTGTACGGTGTGTCCTGAAACATCTAAAAAACTCAGCTTAGAGAGCACAGGGCACTTCCACTCATGGGCGTATAAATTGGGAAAACTAAAAATCAGCAAGACACAGGCACCCCAAAGTTTACGGCTGCTCTGTTGACAAGAACCTCCACTTCGTTACACCTTAAATATACCAGGAAAGAGAAAAATGGATAAAGAAGTTGTGGTCCTTATGTACAATGGAATATCACTCAGCCATGAAATCAATGTCATAAGGCTAGTAGCAGCATGATGTGTGGATTTAGGTACGACCATTCTAAGTGAAATAAGTCACACAGAAAAAGACACTTATCATAAGATATCACTTATAGAGGGAATTTATAAACCGCTACCCTTGAACTGAATTACAAAACAGAACAGAGTCCCACGTTTAGAAAACACACTATGGCTGCTTAACGGGAAAGGTGAGGTGGGGTGATGCATAAAACAAGGGTTTCAAATTAGGTCAGATACCGTTCCATAAACCCAATATGTAATAGACAAGACCTACTCCTTGATCAGTGAATTGGACTCAACACCCCCTATTCACCGCCCAAGAATATATCTGACTAGTAATAAGCTTAAAACCTATGTTTTGATATCTCTCTGTAAGTGAGTCAAGTGGGTGTAAAGCGGCAGAAACACAGCAGTGAAAAGCAGCTAAACCCCATTATAAAAATCAATTACTTTTAAAAACCCGTGAAACAAAGACAGTGAAAGAGAGAGAAATTCTTACAAAATTCGTTCAGGGGCTGTGATGCCACCTGGATTGACCATATCTAGACCCACAGCTGATGGAGACATAAGGGTGGACACTCTTGGGGCTGAGAGGTTTGGTGAGGTTGGGTGAGGAAACGCAGACCCTTTAAAGTAATACTGCGTGGTTCCCATCCCATGGGTCCCAAATCTCCAGGTTCAAGGGCATCTTCCTACATCGAAAACATGCATGAGAAACCCAGAAGATGGTACACCGTGTGATCGGGAAAGGTTTCCAAAACGCACCTCATTTCTCATCTCCTTATGCTCGGGTTCGCCATTCCAGCCGCTTTAGTAGCAATCTCCCTCCTTGGAGAATCAGCACCTTTAACCTCCTGTTCCGTACAGGTTGCAATTTGTCCTGAGGATGAACGGGAAGAGTGGGAACCAATGAGAGACTAGCTCTAGGTGTTGGGACAGGCACAGGTCACTCTACTTCCCCATCAGGAAGAAGATTTAACCACAGGCTCAGCCTGCCGCCCGGGACCAGAATAGGGCCTGAAGCAATCCTGCGCTTTTGCGGCCAGCTCCCAAGAAAGCGAGTTGAAAAATGGAGCTCAGGGGCACTGCAATTCACAAACCTGCAGACTTATAAATGATAACTCTCGTCCACAAATATATTGAGGGAAGGCAACGAAGAGGATTGGAAAGCAAGGCAGAATTGCAGGAAACAGATTTCAGGAGGGAGATTCGAATCGCCTTTAAAGCACAGGAAAAGCGGCAAAACCTCGACAATGATGCCCTTGGCCAAAAAGGGCGTATGCGTTTTTTCCTGAATATATTCAGGAAAAAACGCATACGCCCTTTTTGGCCAACCAAGCAACCTGGAAAGGCAAATCAGCGCTACAAAGAAGTCTCGCTTCCCATCGGTCAAAAGGGCCATGCTGAATAAAGTGTCAAAACCAGAAATGCAGGACAGGCCATGGAGAAACGGGAGCCTGGCTACGCTGATGGGAGGGATGTAAATTGCCAACAGCCACTCTGGAGAAGTGTACGGTGTGTCCTGAAACATCTAAAAAACTCAGCTTAGAGAGCACAGGGCACTTCCACTCATGGGCGTATAAACTGGGAAAACTAAAAATCAGCAAGACACAGGCACCCCAAAGTTTAGGGCTGCTCTGTTGACAAGAACCTCCACTTCGTTACACCTTAAATATACCAGGAAAGAGAAAAATGGATAAAGAAGTTGTGGTCCTTATGTACAATGGAATATCACTCAGCCATGAAATCAACGTCATAAGGCTAGTAGCAGCATGATGAGTGGATTTAGGTACGACGATTTTAAGTGAAATAAGTCACACAGAAAAAGACACTTATCATAAGATATCACTTATAGAGGGAATGTAAAAACTGCTACCCTTGAACTGAATTACAAAACAGACCAGAGTCCCACGTTTAGAAAACACACTATGGCTGCTTAACGGGAAAGGTGAGGTGGGGTGATGCATAAAACAAGGGTTTCAAATTAGGTCAGATACCGTTCCATAAACCCAATATGTAATAGACAAGACCTACTCCTTGATCAGTGAATTGGACTCAACACCCCCTATTCACCGCCCAAGAATATATCTGACTAGTAAGAAGCTTAAAACCTATGTTTTGATATCTCTCTGTAAGTGAGTCAAGTGGGTGTAAAGCGGCAGAAACACAGCAGTGAAAAGCAGCTAAACCCCATTATAAAAATCAATTACTTTTAAAAACCCGTGAAACAAAGACAGTGAAAGAGAGAGAAATTCTTACAAAATTCGTTCAGGGGCTGTGATGCCACCTGGATTGACCATATCTAGACCCACAGCTGATGGAGACATAAGGGTGGACACTCTTGGGGCTGAGAGGTTTGGTGAGGTTGGGTGAGGAAACGCAGACCCTTTAAAGTAATACTGCGTGGTTCCCATCCCATGGGTCCCAAATCTCCAGGTTCAAGGGCATCTTCCTACATCGAAAACATGCATGAGAAACCCAGAAGATGGTACACCGTGTGATCGGGAAAGGTTTCCAAAACGCACCTCATTTCTCATCTCCTTATGCTCGGGTTCGCCATTCCAGCCGCTTTAGTAGCAATCTCCCTCCTTGGAGAATCAGCACCTTTAACCTCCTGTTCCGTACAGGTTGCAATTTGTCCTGAGGATGAACGGGAAGAGTGGGAACCAATGAGAGACTAGCTCTAGGTGTTGGGACAGGCACAGGTCACTCTACTTCCCCATCAGGAAGAAGATTTAACCACAGGCTCAGCCTGCCGCCCGGGACCAGAATAGGGCCTGAAGCAATCCTGCGCTTTTGCGGCCAGCTCCCAAGAAAGCGAGTTGAAAAATGGAGCTCAGGGGCACTGCAATTCACAAACCTGCAGACTTATAAATGATAACTCTCGTCCACAAATATATTGAGGGAAGGCAACGAAGAGGATTGGAAAGCAAGGCAGAATTGCAGGAAACAGATTTCAGGAGGGAGATTCGAATCGCCTTTAAAGCACAGGAAAAGCGGCAAAACCTCGACAATGATGCCCTTGGCCAAAAAGGGCGTATGCGTTTTTTCCTGAATATATTCAGGAAAAAACGCATACGCCCTTTTTGGCCAACCAAGCAACCTGGAAAGGCAAATCAGCGCTACAAAGAAGTCTCGCTTCCCATCGGTCAAAAGGGCCATGCTGAATAAAGTGTCAAAACCAGAAATGCAGGACAGGCCATGGAGAAACGGGAGCCTGGCTACGCTGATGGGAGGGATGTAAATTGCCAACAGCCACTCTGGAGAAGTGTACGGTGTGTCCTGAAACATCTAAAAAACTCAGCTTAGAGAGCACAGGGCACTTCCACTCATGGGCGTATAAATTGGGAAAACTAAAAATCAGCAAGACACAGGCACCCCAAAGTTTAGGGCTGCTCTGTTGACAAGAACCTCCACTTCGTTACACCTTAAATATACCAGGAAAGAGAAAAATGGATAAAGAAGTTGTGGTCCTTATGTACAATGGAATATCACTCAGCCATGAAATCAACGTCATAAGGCTAGTAGCAGCATGATGTGTGGATTTAGGTACGACCATTCTAAGTGAAATAAGTCACACAGAAAAAGACACTTATCATAAGATATCACTTATAGAGGGAATGTATAAACCGCTACCCTTGAACTGAATTACAAAACAGACCAGAGTCCCACGTTTAGAAAACACACTATGGCTGCTTAACGGGAAAGGTGAGGTGGGGTGATGCATAAAACAAGGGTTTCAAATTAGGTCAGATACCGTTCCATAAACCCAATATGTAATAGACAAGACCTACTCCTTGATCAGTGAATTGGACTCAACACCCCCTATTCACCGCCCAAGAATATATCTGACTAGTAAGAAGCTTAAAACCTATGTTTTGATATCTCTCTGTAAGTGAGTCAAGTGGGTGTAAAGCGGCAGAAACACAGCAGTGAAAAGCAGCTAAACCCCATTATAAAAATCAATTACTTTTAAAAACCCGTGAAACAAAGACAGTGAAAGAGAGAGAAATTCTTACAAAATTCGTTCAGGGGCTGTGATGCCACCTGGATTGACCATATCTAGACCCACAGCTGATGGAGACATAAGGGTGGACACTCTTGGGGCTGAGAGGTTTGGTGAGGTTGGGTGAGGAAACGCAGACCCTTTAAAGTAATACTGCGTGGTTCCCATCCCATGGGTCCCAAATCTCCAGGTTCAAGGGCATCTTCCTACATCGAAAACATGCATGAGAAACCCAGAAGATGGTACACCGTGTGATCGGGAAAGGTTTCCAAAACGCACCTCATTTCTCATCTCCTTATGCTCGGGTTCGCCATTCCAGCCGCTTTAGTAGCAATCTCCCTCCTTGGAGAATCAGCACCTTTAACCTCCTGTTCCGTACAGGTTGCAATTTGTCCTGAGGATGAACGGGAAGAGTGGGAACCAATGAGAGACTAGCTCTAGGTGTTGGGACAGGCACAGGTCACTCTACTTCCCCATCAGGAAGAAGAATTAACCACAGGCTCAGCCTGCCGCCCGGGACCAGAATAGGGCCTGAAGCAATCCTGCGCTTTTGCGGCCAGCTCCCAAGAAAGCGAGTTGAAAAATGGAGCTCAGGGGCACTGCAATTCACAAACCTGCAGACTTATAAATGATAACTCTCGTCCACAAATATATTGAGGGAAGGCAACGAAGAGGATTGGAAAGCAAGGCAGAATTGCAGGAAACAGATTTCAGGAGGGAGATTCGAATGGCCTTTAAAGCACAGGAAAAGCGGCAAAACCTCGACAATGATGCCCTTGGCCAAAAAGGGCGTATGCGTTTTTTCCTGAATATATTCAGGAAAAAACGCATACGCCCTTTTTGGCCAACCAAGCAACCTGGAAAGGCAAATCAGCGCTACAAAGAAGTCTCGCTTCCCATCGGTCAAAAGGGCCATGCTGAATAAAGTGTCAAAACCAGAAATGCAGGACAGGCCATGGAGAAACGGGAGCCTGGCTACGCTGATGGGAGGGATGTAAATTGCCAACAGCCACTCTGGAGAAGTGTACGGTGTGTCCTGAAACATCTAAAAAACTCAGCTTAGAGAGCACAGGGCACTTCCACTCATGGGCGTATAAACTGGGATAACTAAAAATCAGCAAGACACAGGCACCCCAAAGTTTAGGGCTGCTCTGTTGACAAGAACCTCCACTTCGTTACACCTTAAATATCCCAGGAAAGAGAAAAATGGATAAAGAAGTTGTGGTCCTTATGTACAATGGAATATCACTCAGCCATGAAATCAACGTCATAAGGCTAGTAGCAGCATGATGAGTGGATTTAGGTACGACGATGTTAAGTGAAATAAGTCACACAGAAAAAGACACTTATCATAAGATATCACTTATAGAGGGAATGTAAAAACTGCTACCCTTGAACTGAATTACAAAACAGACCAGAGTCCCACGTTTAGAAAACACACTATGGCTGCTTAACGGGAAAGGTGAGGTGGGGTGATGCATAAAACAAGGGTTTCAAATTAGGTCAGATACCGTTCCATAAACCCAATATGTAATAGACAAGACCTACTCCTTGATCAGTGAATTGGACTCAACACCCCCTATTCACCGCCCAAGAATATATCTGACTAGTAAGAAGCTTAAAACCTATGTTTTGATATCTCTCTGTAAGTGAGTCAAGTGGGTGTAAAGCGGCAGAAACACAGCAGTGAAAAGCAGCTAAACCCCATTATAAAAATCAATTACTTTTAAAAACCCGTGAAACAAAGACAGTGAAAGAGAGAGAAATTCTTACAAAATTCGTTCAGGGGCTGTGATGCCACCTGGATTGACCATATCTAGACCCACAGCTGATGGAGACATAAGGGTGGACACTCTTGGGGCTGAGAGGTTTGGTGAGGTTGGGTGAGGAAACGCAGACCCTTTAAAGTAATACTGCGTGGTTCCCATCCCATGGGTCCCAAATCTCCAGGTTCAAGGGCATCTTCCTACATCGAAAACATGCATGAGAAACCCAGAAGATGGTACACCGTGTGATCGGGAAAGGTTTCCAAAACGCACCTCATTTCTCATCTCCTTATGCTCGGGTTCGCCATTCCAGCCTCTTTAGTAGCAATCTCCCTCCTTGGAGAATCAGCACCTTTAACCTCCTGTTCCGTACAGGTTGCAATTTGTCCTGAGGATGAACGGGAAGAGTGGGAACCAATGAGAGACTAGCTCTAGGTGTTGGGACAGGCACAGGTCACTCTACTTCCCCATCAGGAAGAAGAATTAACCACAGGCTCAGCCTGCCGCCCGGGACCAGAATAGGGCCTGAAGCAATCCTGCGCTTTTGCGGCCAGCTCCCAAGAAAGCGAGTTGAAAAATGGAGCTCAGGGGAACTGCAATTCACAAACCTGCAGACTTATAAATGATAACTCTCGTCCACAAATATATTGAGGGAAGGCAACGAAGAGGATTGGAAAGCAAGGCAGAATTGCAGGAAACAGATTTCAGGAGGGAGATTCGAATCGCCTTTAGAGCACAGGAAAAGCGGCAAAACCTCGACAATGATGCCCTTGGCCAAAAAGGGCGTATGCGTTTTTTCCTGAATATATTCAGGAAAAAACGCATACGCCCTTTTTGGCCAACCAAGCAACCTGGAAAGGCAAATCAGCGCTACAAAGAAGTCTCGCTTCCCATCGGTCAAAAGGGCCATGCTGAATAAAGTGTCAAAACCAGAAATGCAGGACAGGCCATGGAGAAACGGGAGCCTGGCTACGCTGATGGGAGGGATGTAAATTGCCAACAGCCACTCTGGAGAAGTGTACGGTGTGTCCTGAAACATCTAAAAAACTCAGCTTAGAGAGCACAGGGCACTTCCACTCATGGGCGTATAAACTGGGAAAACTAAAAATCAGCAAGACACAGGCACCCCAAAGTTTAGGGCTGCTCTGTTGACAAGAACCTCCACTTCGTTACACCTTAAATATCCCAGGAAAGAGAAAAATGGATAAAGAAGTTGTGGTCCTTATGTACAATGGAATATCACTCAGCCATGAAATCAACGTCATAAGGCTAGTAGCAGCATGATGAGTGGATTTAGGTACGACGATTCTAAGTGAAATAAGTCACACAGAAAAAGACACTTATCATAAGATATCACTTATAGAGGGAATGTAAAAACCGCTACCCTTGAACTGAATTACAAAACAGACCAGAGTCCCACGTTTAGAAAACACACTATGGCTGCTTAACGGGAAAGGTGAGGTGGGGTGATGCATAAAACAAGGGTTTCAAATTAGGTCAGATACCGTTCCATAAACCCAATATGTAATAGACAAGACCTACTCCTTGATCAGTGAATTGGACTCAACACCCCCTATTCACCGCCCAAGAATATATCTGACTAGTAAGAAGCTTAAAACCTATGTTTTGATATCTCTCTGTAAGTGAGTCAAGTGGGTGTAAAGCGGCAGAAACACAGCAGTGAAAAGCAGCTAAACCCCATTATAAAAATCAATTACTTTTAAAAACCCGTGAAACAAAGACAGTGAAAGAGAGAGAAATTCTTACAAAATTCGTTCAGGGGCTGTGATGCCACCTGGATTGACCATATCTAGACCCACAGCTGATGGAGACATAAGGGTGGACACTCTTGGGGCTGAGAGGTTTGGTGAGGTTGGGTGAGGAAACGCAGACCCTTTAAAGTAATACTGCGTGGTTCCCATCCCATGGGTCCCAAATCTCCAGGTTCAAGGGCATCTTCCTACATCGAAAACATGCATGAGAAACCCAGAAGATGGTACACCGTGTGATCGGGAAAGGTTTCCAAAACGCACCTCATTTCTCATCTCCTTATGCTCGGGTTCGCCATTCCAGCCGCTTTAGTAGCAATCTCCCTCCTTGGAGAATCAGCACCTTTAACCTCCTGTTCCGTACAGGTTGCAATTTGTCCTGAGGATGAACGGGAAGAGTGGGAACCAATGAGAGACTAGCTCTAGGTGTTGGGACAGGCACAGGTCACTCTACTTCCCCATCAGGAAGAAGATTTAACCACAGGCTCAGCCTGCCGCCCGGGACCAGAATAGGGCCTGAAGCAATCCTGCGCTTTTGCGGCCAGCTCCCAAGAAAGCGAGTTGAAAAATGGAGCTCAGGGGCACTGCAATTCACAAACCTGCAGACTTATAAATGATAACTCTCGTCCACAAATATATTGAGGGAAGGCAACGAAGAGGATTGGAAAGCAAGGCAGAATTGCAGGAAACAGATTTCAGGAGGGAGATTCGAATCGCCTTTAAAGCACAGGAAAAGCGGCAAAACCTCGACAATGATGCCCTTGGCCAAAAAGGGCGTATGCGTTTTTTCCTGAATATATTCAGGAAAAAACGCATACGCCCTTTTTGGCCAACCAAGCAACCTGGAAAGGCAAATCAGCGCTACAAAGAAGTCTCGCTTCCCATCGGTCAAAAGGGCCAAGCTGAATAAAGTGTCAAAACCAGAAATGCAGGACAGGCCATGGAGAAACGGGAGCCTGGCTACGCTGATGGGAGGGATGTAAATTGCCAACAGCCACTCTGGAGAAGTGTACGGTGTGTCCTGAAACATCTAAAAAACTCAGCTTAGAGAGCACAGGGCACTTCCACTCATGGGCGTATAAATTGGGAAAACTAAAAATCAGCAAGACACAGGCACCCCAAAGTTTAGGGCTGCTCTGTTGAAAAGAACCTCCACTTCGTTACACCTTAAATATACCAGGAAAGAGAAAAATGGATAAAGAAGTTGTGGTCCTTATGTACAATGGAATATCACTCAGCCATGAAATCAACGTCATAAGGCTAGTAGCAGCATGATGCGTGGATTTAGGTACGACCATTCTAAGTGAAATAAGTCACACAGAAAAAGACACTTATCATAAGATATCACTTATAGAGGGAATGTAAAAACCGCTACCCTTGAACTGAATTACAAAACAGACCAGAGTCCCACGTTTAGAAAACACACTATGGCTGCTTAACGGGAAAGGTGAGGTGGGGTGATGCATAAAACAAGGGTTTCAAATTAGGTCAGATACCGTTCCATAAACCCAATATGTAATAGACAAGACCTACTCCTTGATCAGTGAATTGGACTCAACACCCCCTATTCACCGCCCAAGAATATATCTGACTAGTAAGAAGCTTAAAACCTATGTTTTGATATCTCTCTGTAAGTGAGTCAAGTGGGTGTAAAGCGGCAGAAACACAGCAGTGAAAAGCAGCTAAACCCCATTATAAAAATCAATTACTTTTAAAAACCCGTGAAACAAAGACAGTGAAAGAGAGAGAAATTCTTACAAAATTCGTTCAGGGGCTGTGATGCCACCTGGATTGACCATATCTAGACCCACAGCTGATGGAGACATAAGGGTGGACACTCTTGGGGCTGAGAGGTTTGGTGAGGTTGGGTGAGGAAACGCAGACCCTTTAAAGTAATACTGCGTGGTTCCCATCCCATGGGTCCCAAATCTCCAGGTTCAAGGGCATCTTCCTACATCGAAAACATGCATGAGAAACCCAGAAGATGGTACACCGTGTGATCGGGAAAGGTTTCCAAAACGCACCTCATTTCTCATCTCCTTATGCTCGGGTTCGCCATTCCAGCCGCTTTAGTAGCAATCTCCCTCCTTGGAGAATCAGCACCTTTAACCTCCTGTTCCGTACAGGTTGCAATTTGTCCTGAGGATGAACGGGAAGAGTGGGAACCAATGAGAGACTAGCTCTAGGTGTTGGGACAGGCACAGGTCACTCTACTTCCCCATCAGGAAGAAGATTTAACCACAGGCTCAGCCTGCCGCCCGGGACCAGAATAGGGCCTGAAGCAATCCTGCGCTTTTGCGGCCAGCTCCCAAGAAAGCGAGTTGAAAAATGGAGCTCAGGGGCACTGCAATTCACAAACCTGCAGACTTATAAATGATAACTCTCGTCCACAAATATATTGAGGGAAGGCAACGAAGAGGATTGGAAAGCAAGGCAGAATTGCAGGAAACAGATTTCAGGAGGGAGATTCGAATCGCCTTTAAAGCACAGGAAAAGCGGCAAAACCTCGACAATGATGCCCTTGGCCAAAAAGGGCGTATGCGTTTTTTCCTGAATATATTCAGGAAAAAACGCATACGCCCTTTTTGGCCAACCAAGCAACCTGGAAAGGCAAATCAGCGCTACAAAGAAGTCTCGCTTCCCATCGGTCAAAAGGGCCATGCTGAATAAAGTGTCAAAACCAGAAATGCAGGACAGGCCATGGAGAAACGGGAGCCTGGCTACGCTGATGGGAGGGATGTAAATTGCCAACAGCCACTCTGGAGAAGTGTACGGTGTGTCCTGAAACATCTAAAAAACTCAGCTTAGAGAGCACAGGGCACTTCCACTCATGGGCGTATAAACTGGGATAACTAAAAATCAGCAAGACACAGGCACCCCAAAGTTTAGGGCTGCTCTGTTGACAAGAACCTCCACTTCGTTACACCTTAAATATCCCAGGAAAGAGAAAAATGGATAAAGAAGTTGTGGTCCTTATGTACAATGGAATATCACTCAGCCATGAAATCAACGTCATAAGGCTAGTAGCAGCATGATGAGTGGATTTAGGTACGACGATGTTAAGTGAAATAAGTCACACAGAAAAAGACACTTATCATAAGATATCACTTATAGAGGGAATGTAAAAACTGCTACCCTTGAACTGAATTACAAAACAGACCAGAGTCCCACGTTTAGAAAACACACTATGGCTGCTTAACGGGAAAGGTGAGGTGGGGTGATGCATAAAACAAGGGTTTCAAATTAGGTCAGATACCGTTCCATAAACCCAATATGTAATAGACAAGACCTACTCCTTGATCAGTGAATTGGACTCAACACCCCCTATTCACCGCCCAAGAATATATCTGACTAGTAAGAAGCTTAAAACCTATGTTTTGATATCTCTCTGTAAGTGAGTCAAGTGGGTGTAAAGCGGCAGAAACACAGCAGTGAAAAGCAGCTAAACCCCATTATAAAAATCAATTACTTTTAAAAACCCGTGAAACAAAGACAGTGAAAGAGAGAGAAATTCTTACAAAATTCGTTCAGGGGCTGTGATGCCACCTGGATTGACCATATCTAGACCCACAGCTGATGGAGACATAAGGGTGGACACTCTTGGGGCTGAGAGGTTTGGTGAGGTTGGGTGAGGAAACGCAGACCCTTTAAAGTAATACTGCGTGGTTCCCATCCCATGGGTCCCAAATCTCCAGGTTCAAGGGCATCTTCCTACATCGAAAACATGCATGAGAAACCCAGAAGATGGTACACCGTGTGATCGGGAAAGGTTTCCAAAACGCACCTCATTTCTCATCTCCTTATGCTCGGGTTCGCCATTCCAGCCTCTTTAGTAGCAATCTCCCTCCTTGGAGAATCAGCACCTTTAACCTCCTGTTCCGTACAGGTTGCAATTTGTCCTGAGGATGAACGGGAAGAGTGGGAACCAATGAGAGACTAGCTCTAGGTGTTGGGACAGGCACAGGTCACTCTACTTCCCCATCAGGAAGAAGAATTAACCACAGGCTCAGCCTGCCGCCCGGGACCAGAATAGGGCCTGAAGCAATCCTGCGCTTTTGCGGCCAGCTCCCAAGAAAGCGAGTTGAAAAATGGAGCTCAGGGGAACTGCAATTCACAAACCTGCAGACTTATAAATGATAACTCTCGTCCACAAATATATTGAGGGAAGGCAACGAAGAGGATTGGAAAGCAAGGCAGAATTGCAGGAAACAGATTTCAGGAGGGAGATTCGAATCGCCTTTAGAGCACAGGAAAAGCGGCAAAACCTCGACAATGATGCCCTTGGCCAAAAAGGGCGTATGCGTTTTTTCCTGAATATATTCAGGAAAAAACGCATACGCCCTTTTTGGCCAACCAAGCAACCTGGAAAGGCAAATCAGCGCTACAAAGAAGTCTCGCTTCCCATCGGTCAAAAGGGCCATGCTGAATAAAGTGTCAAAACCAGAAATGCAGGACAGGCCATGGAGAAACGGGAGCCTGGCTACGCTGATGGGAGGGATGTAAATTGCCAACAGCCACTCTGGAGAAGTGTACGGTGTGTCCTGAAACATCTAAAAAACTCAGCTTAGAGAGCACAGGGCACTTCCACTCATGGGCGTATAAACTGGGAAAACTAAAAATCAGCAAGACACAGGCACCCCAAAGTTTAGGGCTGCTCTGTTGACAAGAACCTCCACTTCGTTACACCTTAAATATCCCAGGAAAGAGAAAAATGGATAAAGAAGTTGTGGTCCTTATGTACAATGGAATATCACTCAGCCATGAAATCAACGTCATAAGGCTAGTAGCAGCATGATGAGTGGATTTAGGTACGACGATTCTAAGTGAAATAAGTCACACAGAAAAAGACACTTATCATAAGATATCACTTATAGAGGGAATGTAAAAACCGCTACCCTTGAACTGAATTACAAAACAGACCAGAGTCCCACGTTTAGAAAACACACTATGGCTGCTTAACGGGAAAGGTGAGGTGGGGTGATGCATAAAACAAGGGTTTCAAATTAGGTCAGATACCGTTCCATAAACCCAATATGTAATAGACAAGACCTACTCCTTGATCAGTGAATTGGACTCAACACCCCCTATTCACCGCCCAAGAATATATCTGACTAGTAAGAAGCTTAAAACCTATGTTTTGATATCTCTCTGTAAGTGAGTCAAGTGGGTGTAAAGCGGCAGAAACACAGCAGTGAAAAGCAGCTAAACCCCATTATAAAAATCAATTACTTTTAAAAACCCGTGAAACAAAGACAGTGAAAGAGAGAGAAATTCTTACAAAATTCGTTCAGGGGCTGTGATGCCACCTGGATTGACCATATCTAGACCCACAGCTGATGGAGACATAAGGGTGGACACTCTTGGGGCTGAGAGGTTTGGTGAGGTTGGGTGAGGAAACGCAGACCCTTTAAAGTAATACTGCGTGGTTCCCATCCCATGGGTCCCAAATCTCCAGGTTCAAGGGCATCTTCCTACATCGAAAACATGCATGAGAAACCCAGAAGATGGTACACCGTGTGATCGGGAAAGGTTTCCAAAACGCACCTCATTTCTCATCTCCTTATGCTCGGGTTCGCCATTCCAGCCGCTTTAGTAGCAATCTCCCTCCTTGGAGAATCAGCACCTTTAACCTCCTGTTCCATACAGGTTGCAATTTGTCCTGAGGATGAACGGGAAGAGTGGGAACCAATGAGAGACTAGCTCTAGGTGTTGGGACAGGCACAGGTCACTCTACTTCCCCATCAGGAAGAAGATTTAACCACAGGCTCAGCCTGCCGCCCGGGACCAGAATAGGGCCTGAAGCAATCCTGCGCTTTTGCGGCCAGCTCCCAAGAAAGCGAGTTGAAAAATGGAGCTCAGGGGCACTGCAATTCACAAACCTGCAGACTTATAAATGATAACTCTCGTCCACAAATATATTGAGGGAAGGCAACGAAGAGGATTGGAAAGCAAGGCAGAATTGCAGGAAACAGATTTCAGGAGGGAGATTCGAATCGCCTTTAAAGCACAGGAAAAGCGGCAAAACCTCGACAATGATGCCCTTGGCCAAAAAGGGCGTATGCGTTTTTTCCTGAATATATTCAGGAAAAAACGCATACGCCCTTTTTGGCCAACCAAGCAACCTGGAAAGGCAAATCAGCGCTACAAAGAAGTCTCGCTTCCCATCGGTCAAAAGGGCCAAGCTGAATAAAGTGTCAAAACCAGAAATGCAGGACAGGCCATGGAGAAACGGGAGCCTGGCTACGCTGATGGGAGGGATGTAAATTGCCAACAGCCACTCTGGAGAAGTGTACGGTGTGTCCTGAAACATCTAAAAAACTCAGCTTAGAGAGCACAGGGCACTTCCACTCATGGGCGTATAAATTGGGAAAACTAAAAATCAGCAAGACACAGGCACCCCAAAGTTTAGGGCTGCTCTGTTGACAAGAACCTCCACTTCGTTACACCTTAAATATACCAGGAAAGAGAAAAATGGATAAAGAAGTTGTGGTCCTTATGTACAATGGAATATCACTCAGCCATGAAATCAACGTCATAAGGCTAGTAGCAGCATGATGTGTGGATTTAGGTACGACCATTCTAAGTGAAATAAGTCACACAGAAAAAGACACTTATCATAAGATATCACTTATAGAGGGAATGTAAAAACCGCTACCCTTGAACTGAATTACAAAACAGACCAGAGTCCCACGTTTAGAAAACACACTATGGCTGCTTAACGGGAAAGGTGAGGTGGGGTGATGCATAAAACAAGGGTTTCAAATTAGGTCAGATACCGTTCCATAAACCCAATATGTAATAGACAAGACCTACTCCTTGATCAGTGAATTGGACTCAACACCCCCTATTCACCGCCCAAGAATATATCTGACTAGTAAGAAGCTTAAAACCTATGTTTTGATATCTCTCTGTAAGTGAGTCAAGTGGGTGTAAAGCGGCAGAAACACAGCAGTGAAAAGCAGCTAAACCCCATTATAAAAATCAATTACTTTTAAAAACCCGTGAAACAAAGACAGTGAAAGAGAGAGAAATTCTTACAAAATTCGTTCAGGGGCTGTGATGCCACCTGGATTGACCATATCTAGACCCACAGCTGATGGAGACATAAGGGTGGACACTCTTGGGGCTGAGAGGTTTGGTGAGGTTGGGTGAGGAAACGCAGACCCTTTAAAGTAATACTGCGTGGTTCCCATCCCATGGGTCCCAAATCTCCAGGTTCAAGGGCATCTTCCTACATCGAAAACATGCATGAGAAACCCAGAAGATGGTACACCGTGTGATCGGGAAAGGTTTCCAAAACGCACCTCATTTCTCATCTCCTTATGCTCGGGTTCGCCATTCCAGCCGCTTTAGTAGCAATCTCCCTCCTTGGAGAATCAGCACCTTTAACCTCCTGTTCCGTACAGGTTGCAATTTGTCCTGAGGATGAACGGGAAGAGTGGGAACCAATGAGAGACTAGCTCTAGGTGTTGGGACAGGCACAGGTCACTCTACTTCCCCATCAGGAAGAAGAATTAACCACAGGCTCAGCCTGCCGCCCGGGACCAGAATAGGGCCTGAAGCAATCCTGCGCTTTTGCGGCCAGCTCCCAAGAAAGCGAGTTGAAAAATGGAGCTCAGGGGCACTGCAATTCACAAACCTGCAGACTTATAAATGATAACTCTCGTCCACAAATATATTGAGGGAAGGCAACGAAGAGGATTGGAAAGCAAGGCAGAATTGCAGGAAACAGATTTCAGGAGGGAGATTCGAATCGCCTTTAAAGCACAGGAAAAGCGGCAAAACCTCGACAATGATGCCCTTGGCCAAAAAGGGCGTATGCGTTTTTTCCTGAATATATTCAGGAAAAAACGCATACGCCCTTTTTGGCCAACCAAGCAACCTGGAAAGGCAAATCAGCGCTACAAAGAAGTCTCGCTTCCCATCGGTCAAAAGGGCCATGCTGAATAAAGTGTCAAAACCAGAAATGCAGGACAGGCCATGGAGAAACGGGAGCCTGGCTACGCTGATGGGAGGGATGTAAATTGCCAACAGCCACTCTGGAGAAGTGTACGGTGTGTCCTGAAACATCTAAAAAACTCAGCTTAGAGAGCACAGGGCACTTCCACTCATGGGCGTATAAACTGGGATAACTAAAAATCAGCAAGACACAGGCACCCCAAAGTTTAGGGCTGCTCTGTTGACAAGAACCTCCACTTCGTTACACCTTAAATATCCCAGGAAAGAGAAAAATGGATAAAGAAGTTGTGGTCCTTATGTACAATGGAATATCACTCAGCCATGAAATCAACGTCATAAGGCTAGTAGCAGCATGATGAGTGGATTTAGGTACGACGATGTTAAGTGAAATAAGTCACACAGAAAAAGACACTTATCATAAGATATCACTTATAGAGGGAATGTAAAAACTGCTACCCTTGAACTGAATTACAAAACAGACCAGAGTCCCACGTTTAGAAAACACACTATGGCTGCTTAACGGGAAAGGTGAGGTGGGGTGATGCATAAAACAAGGGTTTCAAATTAGGTCAGATACCGTTCCATAAACCCAATATGTAATAGACAAGACCTACTCCTTGATCAGTGAATTGGACTCAACACCCCCTATTCACCGCCCAAGAATATATCTGACTAGTAAGAAGCTTAAAACCTATGTTTTGATATCTCTCTGTAAGTGAGTCAAGTGGGTGTAAAGCGGCAGAAACACAGCAGTGAAAAGCAGCTAAACCCCATTATAAAAATCAATTACTTTTAAAAACCCGTGAAACAAAGACAGTGAAAGAGAGAGAAATTCTTACAAAATTCGTTCAGGGGCTGTGATGCCACCTGGATTGACCATATCTAGACCCACAGCTGATGGAGACATAAGGGTGGACACTCTTGGGGCTGAGAGGTTTGGTGTGGTTGGGTGAGGAAACGCAGACCCTTTAAAGTAATACTGCGTGGTTCCCATCCCATGGGTCCCAAATCTCCAGGTTCAAGGGCATCTTCCTACATCGAAAACATGCATGAGAAACCCAGAAGATGGTACACCGTGTGATCGGGAAAGGTTTCCAAAACGCACCTCATTTCTCATCTCCTTATGCTCGGGTTCGCCATTCCAGCCGCTTTAGTAGCAATCTCCCTCCTTGGAGAATCAGCACCTTTAACCTCCTGTTCCGTACAGGTTGCAATTTGTCCTGAGGATGAACGGGAAGAGTGGGAACCAATGAGAGACTAGCTCTAGGTGTTGGGACAGGCACAGGTCACTCTACTTCCCCATCAGGAAGAAGATTTAACCACAGGCTCAGCCTGCCGCCCGGGACCAGAATAGGGCCTGAAGCAATCCTGCGCTTTTGCGGCCAGCTCCCAAGAAAGCGAGTTGAAAAATGGAGCTCAGGGGCACTGCAATTCACAAACCTGCAGACTTATAAATGATAACTCTCGTCCACAAATATATTGAGGGAAGGCAACGAAGAGGATTGGAAAGCAAGGCAGAATTGCAGGAAACAGATTTCAGGAGGGAGATTCGAATCGCCTTTAAAGCACAGGAAAAGCGGCAAAACCTCGACAATGATGCCCTTGGCCAAAAAGGGCGTATGCGTTTTTTCCTGAATATATTCAGGAAAAAACGCATACGCCCTTTTTGGCCAACCAAGCAACCTGGAAAGGCAAATCAGCGCTACAAAGAAGTCTCGCTTCCCATCGGTCAAAAGGGCCATGCTGAATAAAGTGTCAAAACCAGAAATGCAGGACAGGCCATGGAGAAACGGGAGCCTGGCTACGCTGATGGGAGGGATGTAAATTGCCAACAGCCACTCTGGAGAAGTGTACGGTGTGTCCTGAAACATCTAAAAAACTCAGCTTAGAGAGCACAGGGCACTTCCACTCATGGGCGTATAAATTGGGAAAACTAAAAATCAGCAAGACACAGGCACCCCAAAGTTTAGGGCTGCTCTGTTGACAAGAACCTCCACTTCGTTACACCTTAAATATACCAGGAAAGAGAAAAATGGATAAAGAAGTTGTGGTCCTTATGTACAATGGAATATCACTCAGCCATGAAATCAACGTCATAAGGCTAGTAGCAGCATGATGTGTGGATTTAGGTACGACCATTCTAAGTGAAATAAGTCACACAGAAAAAGACACTTATCATAAGATATCACTTATAGAGGGAATGTATAAACCGCTACCCTTGAACTGAATTACAAAACAGACCAGAGTCCCACGTTTAGAAAACACACTATGGCTGCTTAACGGGAAAGGTGAGGTGGGGTGATGCATAAAACAAGGGTTTCAAATTAGGTCAGATACCGTTCCATAAACCCAATATGTAATAGACAAGACCTACTCCTTGATCAGTGAATTGGACTCAACACCCCCTATTCACCGCCCAAGAATATATCTGACTAGTAAGAAGCTTAAAACCTATGTTTTGATATCTCTCTGTAAGTGAGTCAAGTGGGTGTAAAGCGGCAGAAACACAGCAGTGAAAAGCAGCTAAACCCCATTATAAAAATCAATTACTTTTAAAAACCCGTGAAACAAAGACAGTGAAAGAGAGAGAAATTCTTACAAAATTCGTTCAGGGGCTGTGATGCCACCTGGATTGACCATATCTAGACCCACAGCTGATGGAGACATAAGGGTGGACACTCTTGGGGCTGAGAGGTTTGGTGAGGTTGGGTGAGGAAACGCAGACCCTTTAAAGTAATACTGCGTGGTTCCCATCCCATGGGTCCCAAATCTCCAGGTTCAAGGGCATCTTCCTACATCGAAAACATGCATGAGAAACCCAGAAGATGGTACACCGTGTGATCGGGAAAGGTTTCCAAAACGCACCTCATTTCTCATCTCCTTATGCTCGGGTTCGCCATTCCAGCCGCTTTAGTAGCAATCTCCCTCCTTGGAGAATCAGCACCTTTAACCTCCTGTTCCGTACAGGTTGCAATTTGTCCTGAGGATGAACGGGAAGAGTGGGAACCAATGAGAGACTAGCTCTAGGTGTTGGGACATGCACAGGTCACTCTACTTCCCAATCAGGAAGAAGAATTAACCACAGGCTCAGCCTGCCGCCCGGGACCAGAATAGGGCCTGAAACAATCCTGCGCTTTTGCGGCCAGCTCCCAAGAAAGCGAGTTGAAAAATGGAGCTCAGGGGCACTGCAATTCACAAACCTGCAGACTTATAAATGATAACTCTCGTCCACAAATATATTGAGGGAAGGCAACGAAGAGGATTGGAAAGCAAGGCAGAATTGCAGGAAACAGATTTCAGGAGGGAGATTCGAATCGCCTTTAAAGCACAGGAAAAGCGGCAAAACCTCGACAATGATGCCCTTGGCCAAAAAGGGCGTATGCGTTTTTTCCTGAATATATTCAGGAAAAAACGCATACGCCCTTTTTGGCCAACCAAGCAACCTGGAAAGGCAAATCAGCGCTACAAAGAAGTCTCGCTTCCCATCGGTCAAAAGGGCCATGCTGAATAAAGTGTCAAAACCAGAAATGCAGGACAGGCCATGGAGAAACGGGAGCCTGGCTACGCTGATGGGAGGGATGTAAATTGCCAACAGCCACTCTGGAGAAGTGTACGGTGTGTCCTGAAACATCTAAAAAACTCAGCTTAGAGAGCACAGGGCACTTCCACTCATGGGCGTATAAACTGGGAAAACTAAAAATCAGCAAGACACAGGCACCCCAAAGTTTAGGGCTGCTCTGTTGACAAGAACCTCCACTTCGTTACACCTTAAATATCCCAGGAAAGAGAAAAATGGATAAAGAAGTTGTGGTCCTTATGTACAATGGAATATCACTCAGCCATGAAATCAACGTCATAAGGCTAGTAGCAGCATGATGAGTGGATTTAGGTACGACGATTTTAAGTGAAATAAGTCACACAGAAAAAGACACTTATCATAAGATATCACTTATAGAGGGAATGTAAAAACTGCTACCCTTGAACTGAATTACAAAACAGACCAGAGTCCCACGTTTAGAAAACACACTATGGCTGCTTAACGGGAAAGGTGAGGTGGGGTGATGCATAAAACAAGGGTTTCAAATTAGGTCAGATACCGTTCCATAAACCCAATATGTAATAGACAAGACCTACTCCTTGATCAGTGAATTGGACTCAACACCCCCTATTCACCGCCCAAGAATATATCTGACTAGTAAGAAGCTTAAAACCTATGTTTTGATATCTCTCTGTAAGTGAGTCAAGTGGGTGTAAAGCGGCAGAAACACAGCAGTGAAAAGCAGCTAAACCCCATTATAAAAATCAATTACTTTTAAAAACCCGTGAAACAAAGACAGTGAAAGAGAGAGAAATTCTTGCAAAATTCGTTCAGGGGCTGTGATGCCACCTGGATTGACCATATCTAGACCCACAGCTGATGGAGACATAAGGGTGGACACTCTTGGGGCTGAGAGGTTTGGTGAGGTTGGGTGAGGAAACGCAGACCCTTTAAAGTAATACTGCGTGGTTCCCATCCCATGGGTCCCAAATCTCCAGGTTCAAGGGCATCTTCCTACATCGAAAACATGCATGAGAAACCCAGAAGATGGTACACCGTGTGATCGGGAAAGGTTTCCAAAACGCACCTCATTTCTCATCTCCTTATGCTCGGGTTCGCCATTCCAGCCGCTTTAGTAGCAATCTCCCTCCTTGGAGAATCAGCACCTTTAACCTCCTGTTCCGTACAGGTTGCAATTTGTCCTGAGGATGAACGGGAAGAGTGGGAACCAATGAGAGACTAGCTCTAGGTGTTGGGACAGGCACAGGTCACTCTACTTCCCCATCAGGAAGAAGATTTAACCGCAGGCTCAGCCTGCCGCCCGGGACCAGAATAGGGCCTGAAGCAATCCTGCGCTTTTGCGGCCAGCTCCCAAGAAAGCGAGTTGAAAAATGGAGCTCAGGGGCACTGCAATTCACAAACCTGCAGACTTATAAATGATAACTCTCGTCCACAAATATATTGAGGGAAGGCAACGAAGAGGATTGGAAAGCAAGGCAGAATTGCAGGAAACAGATTTCAGGAGGGAGATTCGAATCGCCTTTAAAGCACAGGAAAAGCGGCAAAACCTCGACAATGATGCCCTTGGCCAAAAAGGGCGTATGCGTTTTTTCCTGAATATATTCAGGAAAAAACGCATACGCCCTTTTTGGCCAACCAAGCAACCTGGAAAGGCAAATCAGCGCTACAAAGAAGTCTCGCTTCCCATCGGTCAAAAGGGCCATGCTGAATAAAGTGTCAAAACCAGAAATGCAGGACAGGCCATGGAGAAACGGGAGCCTGGCTACGCTGATGGGAGGGATGTAAATTGCCAACAGCCACTCTGGAGAAGTGTACGGTGTGTCCTGAAACATCTAAAAAACTCAGCTTAGAGAGCACAGGGCACTTCCACTCATGGGCGTATAAATTGGGAAAACTAAAAATCAGCAAGACACAGGCACCCCAAAGTTTACGGCTGCTCTGTTGACAAGAACCTCCACTTCGTTACACCTTAAATATACCAGGAAAGAGAAAAATGGATAAAGAAGTTGTGGTCCTTATGTACAATGGAATATCACTCAGCCATGAAATCAACGTCATAAGGCTAGTAGCAGCATGATGTGTGGATTTAGGTACGACCATTCTAAGTGAAATAAGTCACACAGAAAAAGACACTTATCATAAGATATCACTTATAGAGGGAATTTATAAACCGCTACCCTTGAACTGAATTACAAAACAGAACAGAGTCCCACGTTTAGAAAACACACTATGGCTGCTTAACGGGAAAGGTGAGGTGGGGTGATGCATAAAACAAGGGTTTCAAATTAGGTCAGATACCGTTCCATAAACCCAATATGTAATAGACAAGACCTACTCCTTGATCAGTGAATTGGACTCAACACCCCCTATTCACCGCCCAAGAATATATCTGACTAGTAAGAAGCTTAAAACCTATGTTTTGATATCTCTCTGTAAGTGAGTCAAGTGGGTGTAAAGCGGCAGAAACACAGCAGTGAAAAGCAGCTAAACCCCATTATAAAAATCAATTACTTTTAAAAACCCGTGAAACAAAGACAGTGAAAGAGAGAGAAATTCTTACAAAATTCGTTCAGGGGCTGTGATGCCACCTGGATTGACCATATCTAGACCCACAGCTGATGGAGACATAAGGGTGGACACTCTTGGGGCTGAGAGGTTTGGTGAGGTTGGGTGAGGAAACGCAGACCCTTTAAAGTAATACTGCGTGGTTCCCATCCCATGGGTCCCAAATCTCCAGGTTCAAGGGCATCTTCCTACATCGAAAACATGCATGAGAAACCCAGAAGATGGTACACCGTGTGATCGGGAAAGGTTTCCAAAACGCACCTCATTTCTCATCTCCTTATGCTCGGGTTCGCCATTCCAGCCGCTTTAGTAGCAATCTCCCTCCTTGGAGAATCAGCACCTTTAACCTCCTGTTCCGTACAGGTTGCAATTTGTCCTGAGGATGAACGGGAAGAGTGGGAACCAATGAGAGACTAGCTCTAGGTGTTGGGACAGGCACAGGTCACTCTACTTCCCCATCAGGAAGAAGATTTAACCACAGGCTCAGCCTGCCGCCCGGGACCAGAATAGGGCCTGAAGCAATCCTGCGCTTTTGCGGCCAGCTCCCAAGAAAGCGAGTTGAAAAATGGAGCTCAGGGGCACTGCAATTCACAAACCTGCAGACTTATAAATGATAACTCTCGTCCACAAATATATTGAGGGAAGGCAACGAAGAGGATTGGAAAGCAAGGCAGAATTGCAGGAAACAGATTTCAGGAGGGAGATTCGAATCGCCTTTAAAGCACAGGAAAAGCGGCAAAACCTCGACAATGATGCCCTTGGCCAAAAAGGGCGTATGCGTTTTTTCCTGAATATATTCAGGAAAAAACGCATACGCCCTTTTTGGCCAACCAAGCAACCTGGAAAGGCAAATCAGCGCTACAAAGAAGTCTCGCTTCCCATCGGTCAAAAGGGCCATGCTGAATAAAGTGTCAAAACCAGAAATGCAGGACAGGCCATGGAGAAACGGGAGCCTGGCTACGCTGATGGGAGGGATGTAAATTGCCAACAGCCACTCTGGAGAAGTGTACGGTGTGTCCTGAAACATCTAAAAAACTCAGCTTAGAGAGCACAGGGCACTTCCACTCATGGGCGTATAAACTGGGAAAACTAAAAATCAGCAAGACACAGGCACCCCAAAGTTTACGGCTGCTCTGTTGACAAGAACCTCCACTTCGTTACACCTTAAATATCCCAGGAAAGAGAAAAATGGATAAAGAAGTTGTGGTCCTTATGTACAATGGAATATCACTCAGCCATGAAATCAACGTCATAAGGCTAGTAGCAGCATGATGTGTGGATTTAGGTACGACGATTCTAAGTGAAATAAGTCACACAGAAAAAGACACTTATCATAAGATATCACTTATAGAGGGAATGTATAAACCGCTACCCTTGAACTGAATTACAAAACAGACCAGAGTCCCACGTTTAGAAAACACACTATGGCTGCTTAACGGGAAAGGTGAGGTGGGGTGATGCATAAAACAAGGGTTTCAAATTAGGTCAGATACCGTTCCATAAACCCAATATGTAATAGACAAGACCTACTCCTTGATCAGTGAATTGGACTCAACACCCCCTATTCACCGCCCAAGAATATATCTGACTAGTAATAAGCTTAAAACCTATGTTTTGATATCTCTCTTTAAGTGAGTCAAGTGGGTGTAAAGCGGCAGAAACACAGCAGTGAAAAGCAGCTAAACCCCATTATAAAAATCAATTACTTTTAAAAACCCGTGAAACAAAGACAGTGAAAGAGAGAGAAATTCTTACAAAATTCGTTCAGGGGCTGTGATGCCACCTGGATTGACCATATCTAGACCCACAGCTGATGGAGACATAAGGGTGGACACTCTTGGGGCTGAGAGGTTTGGTGAGGTTGGGTGAGGAAACGCAGACCCTTTAAAGTAATACTGCGTGGTTCCCATCCCATGGGTCCCAAATCTCCAGGTTCAAGGGCATCTTCCTACATCGAAAACATGCATGAGAAACCCAGAAGATGGTACACCGTGTGATCGGGAAAGGTTTCCAAAACGCACCTCATTTCTCATCTCCTTATGCTCGGGTTCGCCATTCCAGCCGCTTTAGTAGCAATCTCCCTCCTTGGAGAATCAGCACCTTTAACCTCCTGTTCCGTACAGGTTGCAATTTGTCCTGAGGATGAACGGGAAGAGTGGGAACCAATGAGAGACTAGCTCTAGGTGTTGGGACAGGCACAGGTCACTCTACTTCCCCATCAGGAAGAAGATTTAACCACAGGCTCAGCCTGCCGCCCGGGACCAGAATAGGGCCTGAAGCAATCCTGCGCTTTTGCGGCCAGCTCCCAAGAAAGCGAGTTGAAAAATGGAGCTCAGGGGCACTGCAATTCACAAACCTGCAGACTTATAAATGATAACTCTCGTCCACAAATATATTGAGGGAAGGCAACGAAGAGGATTGGAAAGCAAGGCAGAATTGCAGGAAACAGATTTCAGGAGGGAGATTCGAATCGCCTTTAAAGCACAGGAAAAGCGGCAAAACCTCGACAATGATGCCCTTGGCCAAAAAGGGCGTATGCGTTTTTTCCTGAATATATTCAGGAAAAAACGCATACGCCCTTTTTGGCCAACCAAGCAACCTGGAAAGGCAAATCAGCGCTACAAAGAAGTCTCGCTTCCCATCGGTCAAAAGGGCCATGCTGAATAAAGTGTCAAAACCAGAAATGCAGGACAGGCCATGGAGAAACGGGAGCCTGGCTACGCTGATGGGAGGGATGTAAATTGCCAACAGCCACTCTGGAGAAGTGTACGGTGTGTCCTGAAACATCTAAAAAACTCAGCTTAGAGAGCACAGGGCACTTCCACTCATGGGCGTATAAACTGGGAAAACTAAAAATCAGCAAGACACAGGCACCCCAAAGTTTAGGGCTGCTCTGTTGACAAGAACCTCCACTTCGTTACACCTTAAATATACCAGGAAAGAGAAAAATGGATAAAGAAGTTGTGGTCCTTATGTACAATGGAATATCACTCAGCCATGAAATCAACGTCATAAGGCTAGTAGCAGCATGATGAGTGGATTTAGGTACGACGATTTTAAGTGAAATAAGTCACACAGAAAAAGACACTTATCATAAGATATCACTTATAGAGGGAATGTAAAAACTGCTACCCTTGAACTGAATTACAAAACAGACCAGAGTCCCACGTTTAGAAAACACACTATGGCTGCTTAACGGGAAAGGTGAGGTGGGGTGATGCATAAAACAAGGGTTTCAAATTAGGTCAGATACCGTTCCATAAACCCAATATGTAATAGACAAGACCTACTCCTTGATCAGTGAATTGGACTCAACACCCCCTATTCACCGCCCAAGAATATATCTGACTAGTAAGAAGCTTAAAACCTATGTTTTGATATCTCTCTGTAAGTGAGTCAAGTGGGTGTAAAGCGGCAGAAACACAGCAGTGAAAAGCAGCTAAACCCCATTATAAAAATCAATTACTTTTAAAAACCCGTGAAACAAAGACAGTGAAAGAGAGAGAAATTCTTGCAAAATTCGTTCAGGGGCTGTGATGCCACCTGGATTGACCATATCTAGACCCACAGCTGATGGAGACATAAGGGTGGACACTCTTGGGGCTGAGAGGTTTGGTGAGGTTGGGTGAGGAAACGCAGACCCTTTAAAGTAATACTGCGTGGTTCCCATCCCATGGGTCCCAAATCTCCAGGTTCAAGGGCATCTTCCTACATCGAAAACATGCATGAGAAACCCAGAAGATGGTACACCGTGTGATCGGGAAAGGTTTCCAAAACGCACCTCATTTCTCATCTCCTTATGCTCGGGTTCGCCATTCCAGCCGCTTTAGTAGCAATCTCCCTCCTTGGAGAATCAGCACCTTTAACCTCCTGTTCCGTAGAGGTTGCAATTTGTCCTGAGGATGAACGGGAAGAGTGGGAACCAATGAGAGACTAGCTCTAGGTGTTGGGACAGGCACAGGTCACTCTACTTCCCCATCAGGAAGAAGATTTAACCACAGGCTCAGCCTGCCGCCCGGGACCAGAATAGGGCCTGAAGCAATCCTGCGCTTTTGCGGCCAGCTCCCAAGAAAGCGAGTTGAAAAATGGAGCTCAGGGGCACTGCAATTCACAAACCTGCAGACTTATAAATGATAACTCTCGTCCACAAATATATTGAGGGAAGGCAACGAAGAGGATTGGAAAGCAAGGCAGAATTGCAGGAAACAGATTTCAGGAGGGAGATTCGAATCGCCTTTAAAGCACAGGAAAAGCGGCAAAACCTCGACAATGATGCCCTTGGCCAAAAAGGGCGTATGCGTTTTTTCCTGAATATATTCAGGAAAAAACGCATACGCCCTTTTTGGCCAACCAAGCAACCTGGAAAGGCAAATCAGCGCTACAAAGAAGTCTCGCTTCCCATCGGTCAAAAGGGCCATGCTGAATAAAGTGTCAAAACCAGAAATGCAGGACAGGCCATGGAGAAACGGGAGCCTGGCTACGCTGATGGGAGGAATGTAAATTGCCAACAGCCACTCTGGAGAAGTGTACGGTGTGTCCTGAAACATCTAAAAAACTCAGCTTAGAGAGCACAGGGCACTTCCACTCATGGGCGTATAAATTGGGAAAACTAAAAATCAGCAAGACACAGGCACCCCAAAGTTTAGGGCTGCTCTGTTGACAAGAACCTCCACTTCGTTACACCTTAAATATACCAGGAAAGAGAAAAATGGATAAAGAAGTTGTGGTCCTTATGTACAATGGAATATCACTCAGCCATGAAATCAACGTCATAAGGCTAGTAGCAGCATGATGTGTGGATTTAGGTACGACCATTCTAAGTGAAATAAGTCACACAGAAAAAGACACTTATCATAAGATATCACTTATAGAGGGAATGTATAAACCGCTACCCTTGAACTGAATTACAAAACAGACCAGAGTCTCACGTTTAGAAAACACACTATGGCTGCTTAACGGGAAAGGTGAGGTGGGGTGATGCATAAAACAAGGGTTTCAAATTAGGTCAGATACCGTTCCATAAACCCAATATGTAATAGACAAGACCTACTCCTTGATCAGTGAATTGGACTCAACACCCCCTATTCACCGCCCAAGAATATATCTGACTAGTAAGAAGCTTAAAACCTATGTTTTGATATCTCTCTGTAAGTGAGTCAAGTGGGTGTAAAGCGGCAGAAACACAGCAGTGAAAAGCAGCTAAACCCCATTATAAAAATCAATTACTTTTAAAAACCCGTGAAACAAAGACAGTGAAAGAGAGAGAAATTCTTACAAAATTCGTTCAGGGGCTGTGATGCCACCTGGATTGACCATATCTAGACCCACAGCTGATGGAGACATAAGGGTGGACACTCTTGGGGCTGAGAGGTTTGGTGAGGTTGGGTGAGGAAACGCAGACCCTTTAAAGTAATACTGCGTGGTTCCCATCCCATGGGTCCCAAATCTCCAGGTTCAAGGGCATCTTCCTACATCGAAAACATGCATGAGAAACCCAGAAGATGGTACACCGTGTGATCGGGAAAGGTTTCCAAAACGCACCTCATTTCTCATCTCCTTATGCTCGGGTTCGCCATTCCAGCCGCTTTAGTAGCAATCTCCCTCCTTGGAGAATCAGCACCTTTAACCTCCTGTTCCGTACAGGTTGCAATTTGTCCTGAGGATGAACGGGAAGAGTGGGAACCAATGAGAGACTAGCTCTAGGTGTTGGGACAGGCACAGGTCACTCTACTTCCCCATCAGGAAGAAGATTTAACCACAGGCTCAGCCTGCCGCCCGGGACCAGAATAGGGCCTGAAGCAATCCTGCGCTTTTGCGGCCAGCTCCCAAGAAAGCGAGTTGAAAAATGGAGCTCAGGGGCACTGCAATTCACAAACCTGCAGACTTATAAATGATAACTCTCGTCCACAAATATATTGAGGGAAGGCAACGAAGAGGATTGGAAAGCAAGGCAGAATTGCAGGAAACAGATTTCAGGAGGGAGATTCGAATCGCCTTTAAAGCACAGGAAAAGCGGCAAAACCTCGACAATGATGCCCTTGGCCAAAAAGGGCGTATGCGTTTTTTCCTGAATATATTCAGGAAAAAACGCATACGCCCTTTTTGGCCAACCAAGCAACCTGGAAAGGCAAATCAGCGCTACAAAGAAGTCTCGCTTCCCATCGGTCAAAAGGGCCATGCTGAATAAAGTGTCAAAACCAGAAATGCAGGACAGGCCATGGAGAAACGGGAGCCTGGCTACGCTGATGGGAGGGATGTAAATTGCCAACAGCCACTCTGGAGAAGTGTACGGTGTGTCCTGAAACATCTAAAAAACTCAGCTTAGAGAGCACAGGGCACTTCCACTCATGGGCGTATAAACTGGGAAAACTAAAAATCAGCAAGACACAGGCACCCCAAAGTTTAGGGCTGCTCTGTTGACAAGAACCTCCACTTCGTTACACCTTAAATATCCCAGGAAAGAGAAAAATGGATAAAGAAGTTGTGGTCCTTATGTACAATGGAATATCACTCAGCCATGAAATCAACGTCATAAGGCTAGTAGCAGCATGATGAGTGGATTTAGGTACGACGATTCTAAGTGAAATAAGTCACACAGAAAAAGACACTTATCATAAGATATCACTTATAGAGGGAATGTAAAAACCGCTACCCTTGAACTGAATTACAAAACAGACCAGAGTCCCACGTTTAGAAAACACACTATGGCTGCTTAACGGGAAAGGTGAGGTGGGGTGATGCATAAAACAAGGGTTTCAAATTAGGTCAGATACCGTTCCATAAACCCAATATGTAATAGACAAGACCTACTCCTTGATCAGTGAATTGGACTCAACACCCCCTATTCACCGCCCAAGAATATATCTGACTAGTAAGAAGCTTAAAACCTATGTTTTGATATCTCTCTGTAAGTGAGTCAAGTGGGTGTAAAGCGGCAGAAACACAGCAGTGAAAAGCAGCTAAACCCCATTATAAAAATCAATTACTTTTAAAAACCCGTGAAACAAAGACAGTGAAAGAGAGAGAAATTCTTACAAAATTCGTTCAGGGGCTGTGATGCCACCTGGATTGACCATATCTAGACCCACAGCTGATGGAGACATAAGGGTGGACACTCTTGGGGCTGAGAGGTTTGGTGAGGTTGGGTGAGGAAACGCAGACCCTTTAAAGTAATACTGCGTGGTTCCCATCCCATGGGTCCCAAATCTCCAGGTTCAAGGGCATCTTCCTACATCGTAAACATGCATGAGAAACCCAGAAGATGGTACACCGTGTGATCGGGAAAGGTTTCCAAAACGCACCTCATTTCTCATCTCCTTATGCTCGGGTTCGCCATTCCAGCCGCTTTAGTAGCAATCTCCCTCCTTGGAGAATCAGCACCTTTAACCTCCTGTTCCGTACAGGTTGCAATTTGTCCTGAGGATGAACGGGAAGAGTGGGAACCAATGAGAGACTAGCTCTAGGTGTTGGGACAGGCACAGGTCACTCTACTTCCCCATCAGGAAGAAGATTTAACCACAGGCTCAGCCTGCCGCCCGGGACCAGAATAGGGCCTGAAGCAATCCTGCGCTTTTGCGGCCAGCTCCCAAGAAAGCGAGTTGAAAAATGGAGCTCAGGGGCACTGCAATTCACAAACCTGCAGACTTATAAATGATAACTCTCGTCCACAAATATATTGAGGGAAGGCAACGAAGAGGATTGGAAAGCAAGGCAGAATTGCAGGAAACAGATTTCAGGAGGGAGATTCGAATCGCCTTTAAAGCACAGGAAAAGCGGCAAAACCTCGACAATGATGCCCTTGGCCAAAAAGGGCGTATGCGTTTTTTCCTGAATATATTCAGGAAAAAACGCATACGCCCTTTTTGGCCAACCAAGCAACCTGGAAAGGCAAATCAGCGCTACAAAGAAGTCTCGCTTCCCATCGGTCAAAAGGGCCATGCTGAATAAAGTGTCAAAACCAGAAATGCAGGACAGGCCATGGAGAAACGGGAGCCTGGCTACGCTGATGGGAGGGATGTAAATTGCCAACAGCCACTCTGGAGAAGTGTACGGTGTGTCCTGAAACATCTAAAAAACTCAGCTTAGAGAGCACAGGGCACTTCCACTCATGGGCGTATAAATTGGGAAAACTAAAAATCAGCAAGACACAGGCACCCCAAAGTTTAGGGCTGCTCTGTTGACAAGAACCTCCACTTCGTTACACCTTAAATATACCAGGAAAGAGAAAAATGGATAAAGAAGTTGTGGTCCTTATGTACAATGGAATATCACTCAGCCATGAAATCAACGTCATAAGGCTAGTAGCAGCATGATGTGTGGATTTAGGTACGACCATTCTAAGTGAAATAAGTCACACAGAAAAAGACACTTATCATAAGATATCACTTATAGAGGGAATGTATAAACCGCTACCCTTGAACTGAATTACAAAACAGACCAGAGTCCCACGTTTAGAAAACACACTATGGCTGCTTAACGGGAAAGGTGAGGTGGGGTGATGCATAAAACAAGGGTTTCAAATTAGGTCAGATACCGTTCCATAAACCCAATATGTAATAGACAAGACCTACTCCTTGATCAGTGAATTGGACTCAACACCCCCTATTCACCGCCCAAGAATATATCTGACTAGTAAGAAGCTTAAAACCTATGTTTTGATATCTCTCTGTAAGTGAGTCAAGTGGGTGTAAAGCGGCAGAAACACAGCAGTGAAAAGCAGCTAAACCCCATTATAAAAATCAATTACTTTTAAAAACCCGTGAAACAAAGACAGTGAAAGAGAGAGAAATTCTTACAAAATTCGTTCAGGGGCTGTGATGCCACCTGGATTGACCATATCTAGACCCACAGCTGATGGAGACATAAGGGTGGACACTCTTGGGGCTGAGAGGTTTGGTGAGGTTGGGTGAGGAAACGCAGACCCTTTAAAGTAATACTGCGTGGTTCCCATCCCATGGGTCCCAAATCTCCAGGTTCAAGGGCATCTTCCTACATCGAAAACATGCATGAGAAACCCAGAAGATGGTACACCGTGTGATCGGGAAAGGTTTCCAAAACGCACCTCATTTCTCATCTCCTTATGCTCGGGTTCGCCATTCCAGCCGCTTTAGTAGCAATCTCCCTCCTTGGAGAATCAGCACCTTTAACCTCCTGTTCCGTACAGGTTGCAATTTGTCCTGAGGATGAACGGGAAGAGTGGGAACCAATGAGAGACTAGCTCTAGGTGTTGGGACAGGCACAGGTCACTCTACTTCCCCATCAGGAAGAAGAATTAACCACAGGCTCAGCCTGCCGCCCGGGACCAGAATAGGGCCTGAAGCAATCCTGCGCTTTTGCGGCCAGCTCCCAAGAAAGCGAGTTGAAAAATGGAGCTCAGGGGCACTGCAATTCACAAACCTGCAGACTTATAAATGATAACTCTCGTCCACAAATATATTGAGGGAAGGCAACGAAGAGGATTGGAAAGCAAGGCAGAATTGCAGGAAACAGATTTCAGGAGGGAGATTCGAATCGCCTTTAAAGCACAGGAAAAGCGGCAAAACCTCGACAATGATGCCCTTGGCCAAAAAGGGCGTATGCGTTTTTTCCTGAATATATTCAGGAAAAAACGCATACGCCCTTTTTGGCCAACCAAGCAACCTGGAAAGGCAAATCAGCGCTACAAAGAAGTCTCGCTTCCCATCGGTCAAAAGGGCCATGCTGAATAAAGTGTCAAAACCAGAAATGCAGGACAGGCCATGGAGAAACGGGAGCCTGGCTACGCTGATGGGAGGGATGTAAATTGCCAACAGCCACTCTGGAGAAGTGTACGGTGTGTCCTGAAACATCTAAAAAACTCAGCTTAGAGAGCACAGGGCACTTCCACTCATGGGCGTATAAACTGGGAAAACTAAAAATCAGCAAGACACAGGCACCCCAAAGTTTAGGGCTGCTCTGTTGACAAGAACCTCCACTTCGTTACACCTTAAATATCCCAGGAAAGAGAAAAATGGATAAAGAAGTTGTGGTCCTTATGTACAATGGAATATCACTCAGCCATGAAATCAACGTCATAAGGCTAGTAGCAGCATGATGAGTGGATTTAGGTACGACGATTCTAAGTGAAATAAGTCACACAGAAAAAGACACTTATCATAAGATATCACTTATAGAGGGAATGTAAAAACCGCTACCCTTGAACTGAATTACAAAACAGACCAGAGTCCCACGTTTAGAAAACACACTATGGCTGCTTAACGGGAAAGGTGAGGTGGGGTGATGCATAAAACAAGGGTTTCAAATTAGGTCAGATACCGTTCCATAAACCCAATATGTAATAGACAAGACCTACTCCTTGATCAGTGAATTGGACTCAACACCCCCTATTCACCGCCCAAGAATATATCTGACTAGTAAGAAGCTTAAAACCTATGTTTTGATATCTCTCTGTAAGTGAGTCAAGTGGGTGTAAAGCGGCAGAAACACAGCAGTGAAAAGCAGCTAAACCCCATTATAAAAATCAATTACTTTTAAAAACCCGTGAAACAAAGACAGTGAAAGAGAGAGAAATTCTTACAAAATTCGTTCAGGGGCTGTGATGCCACCTGGATTGACCATATCTAGACCCACAGCTGATGGAGACATAAGGGTGGACACTCTTGGGGCTGAGAGGTTTGGTGAGGTTGGGTGAGGAAACGCAGACCCTTTAAAGTAATACTGCGTGGTTCCCATCCCATGGGTCCCAAATCTCCAGGTTCAAGGGCATCTTCCTACATCGTAAACATGCATGAGAAACCCAGAAGATGGTACACCGTGTGATCGGGAAAGGTTTCCAAAACGCACCTCATTTCTCATCTCCTTATGCTCTGGTTCGCCATTCCAGCCGCTTTAGTAGCAATCTCCCTCCTTGGAGAATCAGCACCTTTAACCTCCTGTTCCGTACAGGTTGCAATTTGTCCTGAGGATGAACGGGAAGAGTGGGAACCAATGAGAGACTAGCTCTAGGTGTTGGGACAGGCACAGGTCACTCTACTTCCCCATCAGGAAGAAGATTTAACCACAGGCTCAGCCTGCCGCCCGGGACCAGAATAGGGCCTGAAGCAATCCTGCGCTTTTGCGGCCAGCTCCCAAGAAAGCGAGTTGAAAAATGGAGCTCAGGGGCACTGCAATTCACAAACCTGCAGACTTATAAATGATAACTCTCGTCCACAAATATATTGAGGGAAGGCAACGAAGAGGATTGGAAAGCAAGGCAGAATTGCAGGAAACAGATTTCAGGAGGGAGATTCGAATCGCCTTTAAAGCACAGGAAAAGCGGCAAAACCTCGACAATGATGCCCTTGGCCAAAAAGGGCGTATGCGTTTTTTCCTGAATATATTCAGGAAAAAACGCATACGCCCTTTTTGGCCAACCAAGCAACCTGGAAAGGCAAATCAGCGCTACAAAGAAGTCTCGCTTCCCATCGGTCAAAAGGGCCATGCTGAATAAAGTGTCAAAACCAGAAATGCAGGACAGGCCATGGAGAAACGGGAGCCTGGCTACGCTGATGGGAGGGATGTAAATTGCCAACAGCCACTCTGGAGAAGTGTACGGTGTGTCCTGAAACATCTAAAAAACTCAGCTTAGAGAGCACAGGGCACTTCCACTCATGGGCGTATAAATTGGGAAAACTAAAAATCAGCAAGACACAGGCACCCCAAAGTTTAGGGCTGCTCTGTTGACAAGAACCTCCACTTCGTTACACCTTAAATATACCAGGAAAGAGAAAAATGGATAAAGAAGTTGTGGTCCTTATGTACAATGGAATATCACTCAGCCATGAAATCAACGTCATAAGGCTAGTAGCAGCATGATGTGTGGATTTAGGTACGACCATTCTAAGTGAAATAAGTCACACAGAAAAAGACACTTATCATAAGATATCACTTATAGAGGGAATGTATAAACCGCTACCCTTGAACTGAATTACAAAACAGACCAGAGTCCCACGTTTAGAAAACACACTATGGCTGCTTAACGGGAAAGGTGAGGTGGGGTGATGCATAAAACAAGGGTTTCAAATTAGGTCAGATACCGTTCCATAAACCCAATATGTAATAGACAAGACCTACTCCTTGATCAGTGAATTGGACTCAACACCCCCTATTCACCGCCCAAGAATATATCTGACTAGTAAGAAGCTTAAAACCTATGTTTTGATATCTCTCTGTAAGTGAGTCAAGTGGGTGTAAAGCGGCAGAAACACAGCAGTGAAAAGCAGCTAAACCCCATTATAAAAATCAATTACTTTTAAAAACCCGTGAAACAAAGACAGTGAAAGAGAGAGAAATTCTTACAAAATTCGTTCAGGGGCTGTGATGCCACCTGGATTGACCATATCTAGACCCACAGCTGATGGAGACATAAGGGTGGACACTCTTGGGGCTGAGAGGTTTGGTGAGGTTGGGTGAGGAAACGCAGACCCTTTAAAGTAATACTGCGTGGTTCCCATCCCATGGGTCCCAAATCTCCAGGTTCAAGGGCATCTTCCTACATCGAAAACATGCATGAGAAACCCAGAAGATGGTACACCGTGTGATCGGGAAAGGTTTCCAAAACGCACCTCATTTCTCATCTCCTTATGCTCGGGTTCGCCATTCCAGCCGCTTTAGTAGCAATCTCCCTCCTTGGAGAATCAGCACCTTTAACCTCCTGTTCCGTACAGGTTGCAATTTGTCCTGAGGATGAACGGGAAGAGTGGGAACCAATGAGAGACTAGCTCTAGGTGTTGGGACAGGCACAGGTCACTCTACTTCCCCATCAGGAAGAAGAATTAACCACAGGCTCAGCCTGCCGCCCGGGACCAGAATAGGGCCTGAAGCAATCCTGCGCTTTTGCGGCCAGCTCCCAAGAAAGCGAGTTGAAAAATGGAGCTCAGGGGCACTGCAATTCACAAACCTGCAGACTTATAAATGATAACTCTCGTCCACAAATATATTGAGGGAAGGCAACGAAGAGGATTGGAAAGCAAGGCAGAATTGCAGGAAACAGATTTCAGGAGGGAGATTCGAATCGCCTTTAAAGCACAGGAAAAGCGGCAAAACCTCGACAATGATGCCCTTGGCCAAAAAGGGCGTATGCGTTTTTTCCTGAATATATTCAGGAAAAAACGCATACGCCCTTTTTGGCCAACCAAGCAACCTGGAAAGGCAAATCAGCGCTACAAAGAAGTCTCGCTTCCCATCGGTCAAAAGGGCCATGCTGAATAAAGTGTCAAAACCAGAAATGCAGGACAGGCCATGGAGAAACGGGAGCCTGGCTACGCTGATGGGAGGGATGTAAATTGCCAACAGCCACTCTGGAGAAGTGTACGGTGTGTCCTGAAACATCTAAAAAACTCAGCTTAGAGAGCACAGGGCACTTCCACTCATGGGCGTATAAACTGGGAAAACTAAAAATCAGCAAGACACAGGCACCCCAAAGTTTAGGGCTGCTCTGTTGACAAGAACCTCCACTTCGTTACACCTTAAATATCCCAGGAAAGAGAAAAATCGATAAAGAAGTTGTGGTCCTTATGTACAATGGAATATCACTCAGCCATGAAATCAACGTCATAAGGCTAGTAGCAGCATGATGAGTGGATTTAGGTACGACGATTCTAAGTGAAATAAGTCACACAGAAAAAGACACTTATCATAAGATATCACTTATAGAGGGAATGTAAAAACCGCTACCCTTGAACTGAATTACAAAACAGACCAGAGTCCCACGTTTAGAAAACACACTATGGCTGCTTAACGGGAAAGGTGAGGTGGGGTGATGCATAAAACAAGGGTTTCAAATTAGGTCAGATACCGTTCCATAAACCCAATATGTAATAGACAAGACCTACTCCTTGATCAGTGAATTGGACTCAACACCCCCTATTCACCGCCCAAGAATATATCTGACTAGTAAGAAGCTTAAAACCTATGTTTTGATATCTCTCTGTAAGTGAGTCAAGTGGGTGTAAAGCGGCAGAAACACAGCAGTGAAAAGCAGCTAAACCCCATTATAAAAATCAATTACTTTTAAAAACCCGTGAAACAAAGACAGTGAAAGAGAGAGAAATTCTTACAAAATTCGTTCAGGGGCTGTGATGCCACCTGGATTGACCATATCTAGACCCACAGCTGATGGAGACATAAGGGTGGACACTCTTGGGGCTGAGAGGTTTGGTGAGGTTGGGTGAGGAAACGCAGACCCTTTAAAGTAATACTGCGTGGTTCCCATCCCATGGGTCCCAAATCTCCAGGTTCAAGGGCATCTTCCTACATCGAAAACATGCATGAGAAACCCAGAAGATGGTACACCGTGTGATCGGGAAAGGTTTCCAAAACGCACCTCATTTCTCATCTCCTTATGCTCTGGTTCGCCATTCCAGCCGCTTTAGTAGCAATCTCCCTCCTTGGAGAATCAGCACCTTTAACCTCCTGTTCCGTACAGGTTGCAATTTGTCCTGAGGATGAACGGGAAGAGTGGGAACCAATGAGAGACTAGCTCTAGGTGTTGGGACAGGCACAGGTCACTCTACTTCCCCATCAGGAAGAAGATTTAACCACAGGCTCAGCCTGCCGCCCGGGACCAGAATAGGGCCTGAAGCAATCCTGCGCTTTTGCGGCCAGCTCCCAAGAAAGCGAGTTGAAAAATGGAGCTCAGGGGCACTGCAATTCACAAACCTGCAGACTTATAAATGATAACTCTCGTCCACAAATATATTGAGGGAAGGCAACGAAGAGGATTGGAAAGCAAGGCAGAATTGCAGGAAACAGATTTCAGGAGGGAGATTCGAATCGCCTTTAAAGCACAGGAAAAGCGGCAAAACCTCGACAATGATGCCCTTGGCCAAAAAGGGCGTATGCGTTTTTTCCTGAATATATTCAGGAAAAAACGCATACGCCCTTTTTGGCCAACCAAGCAACCTGGAAAGGCAAATCAGCGCTACAAAGAAGTCTCGCTTCCCATCGGTCAAAAGGGCCATGCTGAATAAAGTGTCAAAACCAGAAATGCAGGACAGGCCATGGAGAAACGGGAGCCTGGCTACGCTGATGGGAGGGATGTAAATTGCCAACAGCCACTCTGGAGAAGTGTACGGTGTGTCCTGAAACATCTAAAAAACTCAGCTTAGAGAGCACAGGGCACTTCCACTCATGGGCGTATAAATTGGGAAAACTAAAAATCAGCAAGACACAGGCACCCCAAAGTTTAGGGCTGCTCTGTTGACAAGAACCTCCACTTCGTTACACCTTAAATATCCCAGGAAAGAGAAAAATGGATAAAGAAGTTGTGGTCCTTATGTACAATGGAATATCACTCAGCCATGAAATCAACGTCATAAGGCTAGTAGCAGCATGATGTGTGGATTTAGGTACGACCATTCTAAGTGAAATAAGTCACACAGAAAAAGACACTTATCATAAGATATCACTTATAGAGGGAATGTAAAAACCGCTACCCTTGAACTGAATTACAAAACAGACCAGAGTCCCACGTTTAGAAAACACACTATGGCTGCTTAACGGGAAAGGTGAGGTGGGGTGATGCATAAAACAAGGGTTTCAAATTAGGTCAGATACCGTTCCATAAACACAATATGTAATAGACAAGACCTACTCCTTGATCAGTGAATTGGACTCAACACCCCCTATTCACCGCCCAAGAATATATCTGACTAGTAAGAAGCTTAAAACCTATGTTTTGATATCTCTCTGTAAGTGAGTCAAGTGGGTGTAAAGCGGCAGAAACACAGCAGTGAAAAGCAGCTAAACCCCATTATAAAAATCAATTACTTTTAAAAACCCGTGAAACAAAGACAGTGAAAGAGAGAGAAATTCTTACAAAATTCGTTCAGGGGCTGTGATGCCACCTGGATTGACCATATCTAGACCCACAGCTGATGGAGACATAAGGGTGGACACTCTTGGGGCTGAGAGGTTTGGTGAGGTTGGGTGAGGAAATGCAGACCCTTTAAAGTAATACTGCGTGGTTCCCATCCCATGGGTCCCAAATCTCCAGGTTCAAGGGCATCTTCCTACATCGTAAACATGCATGAGAAACCCAGAAGATGGTACACCGTGTGATCGGGAAAGGTTTCCAAAACGCACCTCATTTCTCATCTCCTTATGCTCTGGTTCGCCATTCCAGCCGCTTTAGTAGCAATCTCCCTCCTTGGAGAATCAGCACCTTTAACCTCCTGTTCCGTACAGGTTGCAATTTGTCCTGAGGATGAACGGGAAGAGTGGGAACCAATGAGAGACTAGCTCTAGGTGTTGGGACAGGCACAGGTCACTCTACTTCCCCATCAGGAAGAAGATTTAACCACAGGCTCAGCCTGCCGCCCGGGACCAGAATAGGGCCTGAAGCAATCCTGCGCTTTTGCGGCCAGCTCCCAAGAAAGCGAGTTGAAAAATGGAGCTCAGGGGCACTGCAATTCACAAACCTGCAGACTTATAAATGATAACTCTCGTCCACAAATATATTGAGGGAAGGCAACGAAGAGGATTGGAAAGCAAGGCAGAATTGCAGGAAACAGATTTCAGGAGGGAGATTCGAATCGCCTTTAAAGCACAGGAAAAGCGGCAAAACCTCGACAATGATGCCCTTGGCCAAAAAGGGCGTATGCGTTTTTTCCTGAATATATTCAGGAAAAAACGCATACGCCCTTTTTGGCCAACCAAGCAACCTGGAAAGGCAAATCAGCGCTACAAAGAAGTCTCGCTTCCCATCGGTCAAAAGGGCCATGCTGAATAAAGTGTCAAAACCAGAAATGCAGGACAGGCCATGGAGAAACGGGAGCCTGGCTACGCTGATGGGAGGGATGTAAATTGCCAACGGCCACTCTGGAGAAGTGTACGGTGTGTCCTGAAACATCTAAAAAACTCAGCTTAGAGAGCACAGGGCACTTCCACTCATGGGCGTATAAACTGGGAAAACTAAAAATCAGCAAGACACAGGCACCCCAAAGTTTAGGGCTGCTCTGTTGACAAGAACCTCCACTTCGTTACACCTTAAATATCCCAGGAAAGAGAAAAATGGATAAAGAAGTTGTGGTCCTTATGTACAATGGAATATCACTCAGCCATGAAATCAACGTCATAAGGCTAGTAGCAGCATGATGAGTGGATTTAGGTACGACGATTCTAAGTGAAATAAGTCACACAGAAAAAGACACTTATCATAAGATATCACTTATAGAGGGAATGTAAAAACCGCTACCCTTGAACTGAATTACAAAACAGACCAGAGTCCCACGTTTAGAAAACACACTATGGCTGCTTAACGGGAAAGGTGAGGTGGGGTGATGCATAAAACAAGGGTTTCAAATTAGGTCAGATACCGTTCCATAAACCCAATATGTAATAGACAAGACCTACTCCTTGATCAGTGAATTGGACTCAACACCCCCTATTCACCGCCCAAGAATATATCTGACTACTAAGAATCTTAAAACCTATGTTTTGATATCTCTCTGTAAGTGAGTCAAGTGGGTGTAAAGCGGCAGAAACACAGCAGTGAAAAGCAGCTAAACCCCATTATAAAAATCAATTACTTTTAAAAACCCGTGAAACAAAGACAGTGAAAGAGAGAGAAATTCTTACAAAATTCGTTCAGGGGCTGTGATGCCACCTGGATTGACCATATCTAGACCCACAGCTGATGGAGACATAAGGGTGGACACTCTTGGGGCTGAGAGGTTTGGTGAGGTTGGGTGAGGAAACGCAGACCCTTTAAAGAAATACTGCGTGATATCCATCCCATGGGTCCCAAATCTCCAGGTTCAAGGGCATCTTCCTACATCGAAAACATGCATGAGAAACCCAGAAGATGGTACACCGTGTGATCGGGAAAGGTTTCCAAAACGCACCTCATTTCTCATCTCCTTATGCTCGGGTTCGCCATTCCAGCCGCTTTAGTAGCAATCTCCCTCCTTGGAGAATCAGCACCTTTAACCTCCTGTTCCGTACAGGTTGCAATTTGTCCTGAGGATGAACGGGAAGAGTGGGAACCAATGAGAGACTAGCTCTAGGTGTTGGGACAGGCACAGGTCACTCTACTTCCCCATCAGGAAGAAGAATTAACCACAGGCTCAGCCTGCCGCCCGGGACCAGAATAGGGCCTGAAGCAATCCTGCGCTTTTGCGGCCAGCTCCCAAGAAAGCGAGTTGAAAAATGGAGCTCAGGGGCACTGCAATTCACAAACCTGCAGACTTATAAATGATAACTCTCGTCCACAAATATATTGAGGGAAGGCAACGAAGAGGATTGGAAAGCAAGGCAGAATTGCAGGAAACAGATTTCAGGAGGGAGATTCGAATCGCCTTTAAAGCACAGGAAAAGCGGCAAAACCTCGACAATGATGCCCTTGGCCAAAAAGGGCGTATGCGTTTTTTCCTGAATATATTCAGGAAAAAACGCATACGCCCTTTTTGGCCAACCAAGCAACCTGGAAAGGCAAATCAGCGCTACAAAGAAGTCTCGCTTCCCATCGGTCAAAAGGGCCATGCTGAATAAAGTGTCAAAACCAGAAATGCAGGACAGGCCTTGGAGAAACGGGAGCCTGGCTACGCTGATGGGAGGGATGTAAATTGCCAACAGCCACTCTGGAGAAGTGTACGGTGTGTCCTGAAACATCTAAAAAACTCAGCTTAGAGAGCACAGGGCACTTCCACTCATGGGCGTATAAACTGGGAAAACTAAAAATCAGCAAGACACAGGCACCCCAAAGTTTAGGGCTGCTCTGTTGACAAGAACCTCCACTTCGTTACACCTTAAATATCCCAGGAAAGAGAAAAATGGATAAAGAAGTTGTGGTCCTTATGTACAATGGAATATCACTCAGCCATGAAATCAACGTCATAAGGCTAGTAGCAGCATGATGAGTGGATTTAGGTACGACGATTCTAAGTGAAATAAGTCACACAGAAAAAGACACTTATCATAAGATATCACTTATAGAGGGAATGTAAAAACCGCTACCCTTGAACTGAATTACAAAACAGACCAGAGTCCCACGTTTAGAAAACACACTATGGCTGCTTAACGGGAAAGGTGAGGTGGGGTGATGCATAAAACAAGGGTTTCAAATTAGGTCAGATACCGTTCCATAAACCCAATATGTAATAGACAAGACCTACTCCTTGATCAGTGAATTGGACTCAACACCCCCTATTCACCAACCAAGAATATATCTGACTAGTAAGAAGCTTAAAACCTATGTTTTGATATCTCTCTGTAAGTGAGTCAAGTGGGTGTAAAGCGGCAGAAACACAGCAGTGAAAAGCAGCTAAACCCCATTATAAAAATCAATTACTTTTAAAAACCCGTGAAACAAAGACAGTGAAAGAGAGAGAAATTCTTACAAAATTCGTTCAGGGGCTGTGATGCCACCTGGATTGACCATATCTAGACCCACAGCTGATGGAGACATACGGGTGGACACTCTTGGGGCTGAGAGGTTTGGTGAGGTTGGGTGAGGAAACGCAGACCCTTTAAAGTAATACTGCGTGGTTCCCATCCCATGGGTCCCAAATCTCCAGGTTCAAGGGCATCTTCCTACATCGAAAACATGCATGAGAAACCCAGAAGATGGTACACCGTGTGATCGGGAAAGGTTTCCAAAACGCACCTCATTTCTCATCTCCTTATGCTCGGGTTCGCCATTCCAGCCGCTTTAGTAGCAATCTCCCTCCTTGGAGAATCAGCACCTTTAACCTCCTGTTCCGTACAGGTTGCAATTTGTCCTGAGGATGAACGGGAAGAGTGGGAACCAATGAGAGACTAGCTCTAGGTGTTGGGACAGGCACAGGTCACTCTACTTCCCCATCAGGAAGAAGATTTAACCACAGGCTCAGCCTGCCGCCCGGGACCAGAATAGGGCCTGAAGCAATCCTGCGCTTTTGCGGCCAGCTCCCAAGAAAGCGAGTTGAAAAATGGAGCTCAGGGGCACTGCAATTCACAAACCTGCAGACTTATAAATGATAACTCTCGTCCACAAATATATTGAGGGAAGGCAACGAAGAGGATTGGAAAGCAAGGCAGAATTGCAGGAAACAGATTTCAGGAGGGAGATTCGAATCGCCTTTAAAGCACAGGAAAAGCGGCAAAACCTCGACAATGATGCCCTTGGCCAAAAAGGGCGTATGCGTTTTTTCCTGAATATATTCAGGAAAAAACGCATACGCCCTTTTTGGCCAACCAAGCAACCTGGAAAGGCAAATCAGCGCTACAAAGAAGTCTCGCTTCCCATCGGTCAAAAGGGCCATGCTGAATAAAGTGTCAAAACCAGAAATGCAGGACAGGCCATGGAGAAACGGGAGCCTGGCTACGCTGATGGGAGGGATGTAAATTGCCTACAGCCACTCTGGAGAAGTGTACGGTGTGTCCTGAAACATCTAAAAAACTCAGCTTAGAGAGCACAGGGCACTTCCACTCATGGGCGTATAAACTGGGAAAACTAAAAATCAGCAAGACACAGGCACCCCAAAGTTTAGGGCTGCTCTGTTGACAAGAACCTCCACTTCGTTACACCTTAAATATCCCAGGAAAGAGAAAAATGGATAAAGAAGTTGTGGTCCTTATGTACAATGGAATATCACTCAGCCATGAAATCAACGTCATAAGGCTAGTAGCAGCATGATGAGTGGATTTAGGTACGACGATTCTAAGTGAAATAAGTCACACAGAAAAAGACACTTATCATAAGATATCACTTATAGAGGGAATGTAAAAACCGCTACCCTTGAACTGAATTACAAAACAGACCAGAGTCCCACGTTTAGAAAACACACTATGGCTGCTTAACGGGAAAGGTGAGGTGGGGTGATGCATAAAACAAGGGTTTCAAATTAGGTCAGATACCGTTCCATAAACCCAATATGTAATAGACAAGACCTACTCCTTGATCAGTGAATTGGACTCAACACCCCCTATTCACCGCCCAAGAATATATCTGACTAGTAAGAATCTTAAAACCTATGTTTTGATATCTCTCTGTAAGTGAGTCAAGTGGGTGTAAAGCGGCAGAAACACAGCAGTGAAAAGCAGCTAAACCCCATTATAAAAATCAATTACTTTTAAAAACCCGTGAAACAAAGACAGTGAAAGAGAGAGAAATTCTTACAAAATTCGTTCAGGGGCTGTGATGCCACCTGGATTGACCATATCTAGACCCACAGCTGATGGAGACATAAGGGTGGACACTCTTGGGGCTGAGAGGTTTGGTGAGGTTGGGTGAGGAAACGCAGACCCTTTAAAGAAATACTGCGTGATATCCATCCCATGGGTCCCAAATCTCCAGGTTCAAGGGCATCTTCCTACATCGAAAACATGCATGAGAAACCCAGAAGATGGTACACCGTGTGATCGGGAAAGGTTTCCAAAACGCACCTCATTTCTCATCTCCTTATGCTCGGGTTCGCCATTCCAGCCGCTTTAGTAGCAATCTCCCTCCTTGGAGAATCAGCACCTTTAACCTCCTGTTCCGTACAGGTTGCAATTTGTCCTGAGGATGAACGGGAAGAGTGGGAACCAATGAGAGACTAGCTCTAGGTGTTGGGACAGGCACAGGTCACTCTACTTCCCCATCAGGAAGAAGATTTAACCACAGGCTCAGCCTGCCGCCCGGGACCAGAATAGGGCCTGAAGCAATCCTGCGCTTTTGCGGCCAGCTCCCAAGAAAGCGAGTTGAAAAATGGAGCTCAGGGGCACTGCAATTCACAAACCTGCAGACTTATAAATGATAACTCTCGTCCACAAATATATTGAGGGAAGGCAACGAAGAGGATTGGAAAGCAAGGCAGAATTGCAGGAAACAGATTTCAGGAGGGAGATTCGAATCGCCTTTAAAGCACAGGAAAAGCGGCAAAACCTCGACAATGATGCCCTTGGCCAAAAAGGGCGTATGCGTTTTTTCCTGAATATATTCAGGAAAAAACGCATACGCCCTTTTTGGCCAACCAAGCAACCTGGAAAGGCAAATCAGCGCTACAAAGAAGTCTCGCTTCCCATCGGTCAAAAGGGCCATGCTGAATAAAGTGTCAAAACCAGAAATGCAGGACAGGCCTTGGAGAAACGGGAGCCTGGCTACGCTGATGGGAGGGATGTAAATTGCCAACAGCCACTCTGGAGAAGTGTACGGTGTGTCCTGAAACATCTAAAAAACTCAGCTTAGAGAGCACAGGGCACTTCCACTCATGGGCGTATAAACTGGGAAAACTAAAAATCAGCAAGACACAGGCACCCCAAAGTTTAGGGCTGCTCTGTTGACAAGAACCTCCACTTCGTTACACCTTAAATATCCCAGGAAAGAGAAAAATGGATAAAGAAGTTGTGGTCCTTATGTACAATGGAATATCACTCAGCCATGAAATCAACGTCATAAGGCTAGTAGCAGCATGATGAGTGGATTTAGGTACGACGATTCTAAGTGAAATAAGTCACACAGAAAAAGACACTTATCATAAGATATCACTTATAGAGGGAATGTAAAAACCGCTACCCTTGAACTGAATTACAAAACAGACCAGAGTCCCACGTTTAGAAAACACACTATGGCTGCTTAACGGGAAAGGTGAGGTGGGGTGATGCATAAAACAAGGGTTTCAAATTAGGTCAGATACCGTTCCATAAACCCAATATGTAATAGACAAGACCTACTCCTTGATCAGTGAATTGGACTCAACACCCCCTATTCACCAACCAAGAATATATCTGACTAGTAAGAAGCTTAAAACCTATGTTTTGATATCTCTCTGTAAGTGAGTCAAGTGGGTGTAAAGCGGCAGAAACACAGCAGTGAAAAGCAGCTAAACCCCATTATAAAAATCAATTACTTTTAAAAACCCGTGAAACAAAGACAGTGAAAGAGAGAGAAATTCTTACAAAATTCGTTCAGGGGCTGTGATGCCACCTGGATTGACCATATCTAGACCCACAGCTGATGGAGACATACGGGTGGACACTCTTGGGGCTGAGAGGTTTGGTGAGGTTGGGTGAGGAAACGCAGACCCTTTAAAGTAATACTGCGTGGTTCCCATCCCATGGGTCCCAAATCTCCAGGTTCAAGGGCATCTTCCTACATCGAAAACATGCATGAGAAACCCAGAAGATGGTACACCGTGTGATCGGGAAAGGTTTCCAAAACGCACCTCATTTCTCATCTCCTTATGCTCGGGTTCGCCATTCCAGCCGCTTTAGTAGCAATCTCCCTCCTTGGAGAATCAGCACCTTTAACCTCCTGTTCCGTACAGGTTGCAATTTGTCCTGAGGATGAACGGGAAGAGTGGGAACCAATGAGAGACTAGCTCTAGGTGTTGGGACAGGCACAGGTCACTCTACTTCCCCATCAGGAAGAAGAATTAACCACAGGCTCAGCCTGCCGCCCGGGACCAGAATAGGTCCTGAAGCAATCCTGCGCTTTTGCGGCCAGCACCCAAGAAAGCGAGTTGAAAAATGGAGCTCAGGGGCACTGCAATTCACAAACCTGCAGACTTATAAATGATAACTCTCGTCCACAAATATATTGAGGGAAGGCAACGAAGAGGATTGGAAAGCAAGGCAGAATTGCAGGAAACAGATTTCAGGAGGGAGATTCGAATCGCCTTTAAAGCACAGGAAAAGCGGCAAAACCTCGACAATGATGCCCTTGGCCAAAAAGGGCGTATGCGTTTTTTCCTGAATATATTCAGGAAAAAACGCATACGCCCTTTTTGGCCAACCAAGCAACCTGGAAAGGCAAATCAGCGCTACAAAGAAGTCTCGCTTCCCATCGGTCAAAAGGGCCATGCTGAATAAAGTGTCAAAACCAGAAATGCAGGACAGGCCATGGAGAAACGGGAGCCTGGCTACGCTGATGGGAGGGATGTAAATTGCCAACAGCCACTCTGGAGAAGTGTACGGTGTGTCCTGAAACATCTAAAAAACTCAGCTTAGAGAGCACAGGGCACTTCCACTCATGGGCGTATAAACTGGGAAAACTAAAAATCAGCAAGACACAGGCACCCCAAAGTTTAGGGCTGCTCTGTTGACAAGAACCTCCACTTCGTTACACCTTAAATATCCCAGGAAAGAGAAAAATGGATAAAGAAGTTGTGGTCCTTATGTACAATGGAATATCACTCAGCCATGAAATCAACGTCATAAGGCTAGTAGCAGCATGATGAGTGGATTTAGGTACGACGATTCTAAGTGAAATAAGTCACACAGAAAAAGACACTTATCATAAGATATCACTTATAGAGGGAATGTAAAAACCGCTACCCTTGAACTGAATTACAAAACAGACCAGAGTCCCACGTTTAGAAAACACACTATGGCTGCTTAACGGGAAAGGTGAGGTGGGGTGATGCATAAAACAAGGGTTTCAAATTAGGTCAGATACCGTTCCATAAACCCAATATGTAATAGACAAGACCTACTCCTTGATCAGTGAATTGGACTCAACACCCCCTATTCACCGCCCAAGAATATATCTGACTAGTAAGAATCTTAAAACCTATGTTTTGATATCTCTCTGTAAGTGAGTCAAGTGGGTGTAAAGCGGCAGAAACACAGCAGTGAAAAGCAGCTAAACCCCATTATAAAAATCAATTACTTTTAAAAACCCGTGAAACAAAGACAGTGAAAGAGAGAGAAATTCTTACAAAATTCGTTCAGGGGCTGTGATGCCACCTGGATTGACCATATCTAGACCCACAGCTGATGGAGACATAAGGGTGGACACTCTTGGGGCTGAGAGGTTTGGTGAGGTTGGGTGAGGAAACGCAGACCCTTTAAAGAAATACTGCGTGATATCCATCCCATGGGTCCCAAATCTCCAGGTTCAAGGGCATCTTCCTACATCGAAAACATGCATGAGAAACCCAGAAGATGGTACACCGTGTGATCGGGAAAGGTTTCCAAAACGCACCTCATTTCTCATCTCCTTATGCTCGGGTTCGCCATTCCAGCCGCTTTAGTAGCAATCTCCCTCCTTGGAGAATCAGCACCTTTAACCTCCTGTTCCGTACAGGTTGCAATTTGTCCTGAGGATGAACGGGAAGAGTGGGAACCAATGAGAGACTAGCTCTAGGTGTTGGGACAGGCACAGGTCACTCTACTTCCCCATCAGGAAGAAGAATTAACCACAGGCTCAGCCTGCCGCCCGGGACCAGAATAGGGCCTGAAGCAATCCTGCGCTTTTGCGGCCAGCTCCCAAGAAAGCGAGTTGAAAAATGGAGCTCAGGGGCACTGCAATTCACAAACCTGCAGACTTATAAATGATAACTCTCGTCCACAAATATATTGAGGGAAGGCAACGAAGAGGATTGGAAAGCAAGGCAGAATTGCAGGAAACAGATTTCAGGAGGGAGATTCGAATCGCCTTTAAAGCACAGGAAAAGCGGCAAAACCTCGACAATGATGCCCTTGGCCAAAAAGGGCGTATGCGTTTTTTCCTGAATATATTCAGGAAAAAACGCATACGCCCTTTTTGGCCAACCAAGCAACCTGGAAAGGCAAATCAGCGCTACAAAGAAGTCTCGCTTCCCATCGGTCAAAAGGGCCATGCTGAATAAAGTGTCAAAACCAGAAATGCAGGACAGGCCTTGGAGAAACGGGAGCCTGGCTACGCTGATGGGAGGGATGTAAATTGCCAACAGCCACTCTGGAGAAGTGTACGGTGTGTCCTGAAACATCTAAAAAACTCAGCTTAGAGAGCACAGGGCACTTCCACTCATGGGCGTATAAACTGGGAAAACTAAAAATCAGCAAGACACAGGCACCCCAAAGTTTAGGGCTGCTCTGTTGACAAGAACCTCCACTTCGTTACACCTTAAATATCCCAGGAAAGAGAAAAATGGATAAAGAAGTTGTGGTCCTTATGTACAATGGAATATCACTCAGCCATGAAATCAACGTCATAAGGCTAGTAGCAGCATGATGAGTGGATTTAGGTACGACGATTCTAAGTGAAATAAGTCACACAGAAAAAGACACTTATCATAAGATATCACTTATAGAGGGAATGTAAAAACCGCTACCCTTGAACTGAATTACAAAACAGACCAGAGTCCCACGTTTAGAAAACACACTATGGCTGCTTAACGGGAAAGGTGAGGTGGGGTGATGCATAAAACAAGGGTTTCAAATTAGGTCAGATACCGTTCCATAAACCCAATATGTAATAGACAAGACCTACTCCTTGATCAGTGAATTGGACTCAACACCCCCTATTCACCAACCAAGAATATATCTGACTAGTAAGAAGCTTAAAACCTATGTTTTGATATCTCTCTGTAAGTGAGTCAAGTGGGTGTAAAGCGGCAGAAACACAGCAGTGAAAAGCAGCTAAACCCCATTATAAAAATCAATTACTTTTAAAAACCCGTGAAACAAAGACAGTGAAAGAGAGAGAAATTCTTACAAAATTCGTTCAGGGGCTGTGATGCCACCTGGATTGACCATATCTAGACCCACAGCTGATGGAGACATACGGGTGGACACTCTTGGGGCTGAGAGGTTTGGTGAGGTTGGGTGAGGAAACGCAGACCCTTTAAAGTAATACTGCGTGGTTCCCATCCCATGGGTCCCAAATCTCCAGGTTCAAGGGCATCTTCCTACATCGAAAACATGCATGAGAAACCCAGAAGATGGTACACCGTGTGATCGGGAAAGGTTTCCAAAACGCACCTCATTTCTCATCTCCTTATGCTCGGGTTCGCCATTCCAGCCGCTTTAGTAGCAATCTCCCTCCTTGGAGAATCAGCACCTTTAACCTCCTGTTCCGTACAGGTTGCAATTTGTCCTGAGGATGAACGGGAAGAGTGGGAACCAATGAGAGACTAGCTCTAGGTGTTGGGACAGGCACAGGTCACTCTACTTCCCCATCAGGAAGAAGATTTAACCACAGGCTCAGCCTGCCGCCCGGGACCAGAATAGGGCCTGAAGCAATCCTGCGCTTTTGCGGCCAGCTCCCAAGAAAGCGAGTTGAAAAATGGAGCTCAGGGGCACTGCAATTCACAAACCTGCAGACTTATAAATGATAACTCTCGTCCACAAATATATTGAGGGAAGGCAACGAAGAGGATTGGAAAGCAAGGCAGAATTGCAGGAAACAGATTTCAGGAGGGAGATTCGAATCGCCTTTAAAGCACAGGAAAAGCGGCAAAACCTCGACAATGATGCCCTTGGCCAAAAAGGGCGTATGCGTTTTTTCCTGAATATATTCAGGAAAAAACGCATACGCCCTTTTTGGCCAACCAAGCAACCTGGAAAGGCAAATCAGCGCTACAAAGAAGTCTCGCTTCCCATCGGTCAAAAGGGCCATGCTGAATAAAGTGTCAAAACCAGAAATGCAGGACAGGCCATGGAGAAACGGGAGCCTGGCTACGCTGATGGGAGGGATGTAAATTGCCAACAGCCACTCTGGAGAAGTGTACGGTGTGTCCTGAAACATCTAAAAAACTCAGCTTAGAGAGCACAGGGCACTTCCACTCATGGGCGTATAAACTGGGAAAACTAAAAATCAGCAAGACACAGGCACCCCAAAGTTTAGGGCTGCTCTGTTGACAAGAACCTCCACTTCGTTACACCTTAAATATCCCAGGAAAGAGAAAAATGGATAAAGAAGTTGTGGTCCTTATGTACAATGGAATATCACTCAGCCATGAAATCAACGTCATAAGGCTAGTAGCAGCATGATGAGTTGATTTAGGTACGACGATTCTAAGTGAAATAAGTCACACAGAAAAAGACACTTATCATAAGATATCACTTATAGAGGGAATGTAAAAACCGCTACCCTTGAACTGAATTACAAAACAGACCAGAGTCCCACGTTTAGAAAACACACTATGGCTGCTTAACGGGAAAGGTGAGGTGGGGTGATGCATAAAACAAGGGTTTCAAATTAGGTCAGATACCGTTCCATAAACCCAATATGTAATAGACAAGACCTACTCCTTGATCAGTGAATTGGACTCAACACCCCCTATTCACCGCCCAAGAATATATCTGACTAGTAAGAAGCTTAAAACCTATGTTTTGATATCTCTCTGTAAGTGAGTCAAGTGGGTGTAAAGCGGCAGAAACACAGCAGTGAAAAGCAGCTAAACCCCATTATAAAAATCAATTACTTTTAAAAACCCGTGAAACAAAGACAGTGAAAGAGAGAGAAATTCTTACAAAATTCGTTCAGGGGCTGTGATGCCACCTGGATTGACCATATCTAGACCCACAGCTGATGGAGACATACGGGTGGACACTCTTGGGGCTGAGAGGTTTGGTGAGGTTGGGTGAGGAAACGCAGACCCTTTAAAGAAATACTGCGTGATATCCATCCCATGGGTCCCAAATCTCCAGGTTCAAGGGCATCTTCCTACATCGAAAACATGCATGAGAAACCCAGAAGATGGTACACCGTGTGATCGGGAAAGGTTTCCAAAACGCACCTCATTTCTCATCTCCTTATGCTCTGGTTCGCCATTCCAGCCGCTTTAGTAGCAATCTCCCTCCTTGGAGAATCAGCACCTTTAACCTCCTGTTCCGTACAGGTTGCAATTAGTCCTGAGGATGAACGGGAAGAGTGGGAACCAATGAGAGACTAGCTCTAGGTGTTGGGACAGGCACAGGTCACTCTACTTCCCCATCAGGAAGAAGATTTAACCACAGGCTCAGCCTGCCGCCCGGGACCAGAATAGGGCCTGAAGCAATCCTGCGCTTTTGCGGCCAGCTCCCAAGAAAGCGAGTTGAAAAATGGAGCTCAGGGGCACTGCAATTCACAAACCTGCAGACTTATAAATGATAACTCTCGTCCACAAATATATTGAGGGAAGGCAACGAAGAGGATTGGAAAGCAAGGCAGAATTGCAGGAAACAGATTTCAGGAGGGAGATTCGAATCGCCTTTAAAGCACAGGAAAAGCGGCAAAACCTCGACAATGATGCCCTTGGCCAAAAAGGGCGTATGCGTTTTTTCCTGAATATATTCAGGAAAAAACGCATACGCCCTTTTTGGCCAACCAAGCAACCTGGAAAGGCAAATCAGCGCTACAAAGAAGTCTCGCTTCCCATCGGTCAAAAGGGCCATGCTGAATAAAGTGTCAAAACCAGAAATGCAGGACAGGCCATGGAGAAACGGGAGCCTGGCTACGCTGATGGGAGGGATGTAAATTGCCAACAGCCACTCTGGAGAAGTGTACGGTGTGTCCTGAAACATCTAAAAAACTCAGCTCAGAGAGCACAGGGCACTTCCACTCATGGGCGTATAAACTGGGAAAACTAAAAATCAGCAAGACACAGGCACCCCAAAGTTTAGGGCTGCTCTGTTGACAAGAACCTCCACTTCGTTACACCTTAAATATCCCAGGAAAGAGAAAAATGGATAAAGAAGTTGTGGTCGTTATGTACAATGGAATATCACTCAGCCATGAAATCAACGTCATAAGGCTAGTAGCAGCATGATGAGTGGATTTAGGTACGACGATTCTAAGTGAAATAAGTCACACAGAAAAAGACACTTATCATAAGATATCACTTATAGAGGGAATGTAAAAACCGCTACCCTTGAACTGAATTACAAAACAGACCAGAGTCCCACGTTTAGAAAACACACTATGGCTGCTTAACGGGAAAGGTGAGGTGGGGTGATGCATAAAACAAGGGTTTCAAATTAGGTCAGATACCGTTCCATAAACCCAATATGTAATAGACAAGACCTACTCCTTGATCAGTGAATTGGACTCAACACCCCCTATTCACCGCCCAAGAATATATCTGACTAGTAAGAAGCTTAAAACCTATGTTTTGATATCTCTCTGTAAGTGAGTCAAGTGGGTGTAAAGCGGCAGAAACACAGCAGTGAAAAGCAGCTAAACCCCATTATAAAAATCAATTACTTTTAAAAACCCGTGAAACAAAGACAGTGAAAGAGAGAGAAATTCTTACAAAATTCGTTCAGGGGCTGTGATGCCACCTGGATTGACCATATCTAGACCCACAGCTGATGGAGACATACGGGTGGACACTCTTGGGGCTGAGAGGTTTGGTGAGGTTGGGTGAGGAAACGCAGACCCTTTAAAGTAATACTGCGTGGTTCCCATCCCATGGGTCCCAAATCTCCAGGTTCAAGGGCATCTTCCTACATCGAAAACATGCATGAGAAACCCAGAAGATGGTCCACCGTGTGATCGGGAAAGGTTTCCAAAACGCACCTCATTTCTCATCTCCTTATGCTCGGGTTCGCCATTCCAGCCGCTTTAGTAGCAATCTCCCTCCTTGGAGAATCAGCACCTTTAACCTCCTGTTCCGTACAGGTTGCAATTTGTCCTGAGGATGAACGGGAAGAGTGGGAACCAATGAGAGACTAGCTCTAGGTGTTGGGACAGGCACAGGTCACTCTACTTCCCCATCAGGAAGAAGAATTAACCACAGGCTCAGCCTGCCGCCCGGGACCAGAATAGGGCCTGAAGCAATCCTGCGCTTTTGCGGCCAGCTCCCAAGAAAGCGAGTTGAAAAATGGAGCTCAGGGGCACTGCAATTCACAAACCTGCAGACTTATAAATGATAACTCTCGTCCACAAATATATTGAGGGAAGGCAACGAAGAGGATTGGAAAGCAAGGCAGAATTGCAGGAAACAGATTTCAGGAGGGAGATTCGAATCGCCTTTAAAGCACAGGAAAAGCGGCAAAACCTCGACAATGATGCCCTTGGCCAAAAAGGGCGTATGCGTTTTTTCCTGAATGTATTCAGGAAAAAACGCATACGCCCTTTTTGGCCAACCAAGCAACCTGGAAAGGCAAATCAGCGCTACAAAGAAGTCTCGCTTCCCATCGGTCAAAAGGGCCATGCTGAATAAAGTGTCAAAACCAGAAATGCAGGACAGGCCATGGAGAAACGGGAGCCTGGCTACGCTGATGGGAGGGATGTAAATTGCCAACAGCCACTCTGGAGAAGTGTACGGTGTGTCCTGAAACATCTAAAAAACTCAGCTTAGAGAGCACAGGGCACTTCCACTCATGGGCGTATAAACTGGGAAAACTAAAAATCAGCAAGACACAGGCACCCCAAAGTTTAGGGCTGCTCTGTTGACAAGAACCTCCACTTCGTTACACCTTAAATATCCCAGGAAAGAGAAAAATGGATAAAGAAGTTGTGGTCGTTATGTACAATGGAATATCACTCAGCCATGAAATCAACGTCATAAGGCTAGTAGCAGCATGATGAGTGGATTTAGGTACGACGATTCTAAGTGAAATAAGTCACACAGAAAAAGACACTTATCATAAGATATCACTTATAGAGGGAATGTAAAAACCGCTACCCTTGAACTGAATTACAAAACAGACCAGAGTCCCACGTTTAGAAAACACACTATGGCTGCTTAACGGGAAAGGTGAGGTGGGGTGATGCATAAAACAAGGGTTTCAAATTAGGTCAGATACCGTTCCATAAACCCAATATGTAATAGACAAGACCTACTCCTTGATCAGTGAATTGGACTCAACACCCCCTATTCACCAACCAAGAATATATCTGACTAGTAAGAAGCTTAAAACCTATGTTTTGATATCTCTCTGTAAGTGAGTCAAGTGGGTGTAAAGCGGCAGAAACACAGCAGTGAAAAGCAGCTAAACCCCATTATAAAAATCAATTACTTTTAAAAACCCGTGAAACAAAGACAGTGAAAGAGAGAGAAATTCTTACAAAATTCGTTCAGGGGCTGTGATGCCACCTGGATTGACCATATCTAGACCCACAGCTGATGGAGACATACGGGTGGACACTCTTGGGGCTGAGAGGTTTGGTGAGGTTGGGTGAGGAAACGCAGACCCTTTAAAGAAATACTGCGTGATATCCATCCCATGGGTCCCAAATCTCCAGGTTCAAGGGCATCTTCCTACATCGAAAACATGCATGAGAAACCCAGAAGATGGTACACCGTGTGATCGGGAAAGGTTTCCAAAACGCACCTCATTTCTCATCTCCTTATGCTCGGGTTCGCCATTCCAGCCGCTTTAGTAGCAATCTCCCTCCTTGGAGAATCAGCACCTTTAACCTCCTGTTCCGTACAGGTTGCAATTTGTCCTGAGGATGAACGGGAAGAGTGGGAACCAATGAGAGACTAGCTCTAGGTGTTGGGACAGGCACAGGTCACTCTACTTCCCCATCAGGAAGAAGATTTAACCACAGGCTCAGCCTGCCGCCCGGGACCAGAATAGGGCCTGAAGCAATCCTGCGCTTTTGCGGCCAGCTCCCAAGAAAGCGAGTTGAAAAATGGAGCTCAGGGGCACTGCAATTCACAAACCTGCAGACTTATAAATGATAACTCTCGTCCACAAATATATTGAGGGAAGGCAACGAAGAGGATTGGAAAGCAAGGCAGAATTGCAGGAAACAGATTTCAGGAGGGAGATTCGAATCGCCTTTAAAGCACAGGAAAAGCGGCAAAACCTCGACAATGATGCCCTTGGCCAAAAAGGGCGTATGCGTTTTTTCCTGAATGTATTCAGGAAAAAACGCATACGCCCTTTTTGGCCAACCAAGCAACCTGGAAAGGCAAATCAGCGCTACAAAGAAGTCTCGCTTCCCATCGGTCAAAAGGGCCATGCTGAATAAAGTGTCAAAACCAGAAATGCAGGACAGGCCATGGAGAAACGGGAGCCTGGCTACGCTGATGGGAGGGATGTAAATTGCCAACAGCCACTCTGGAGAAGTGTACGGTGTGTCCTGAAACATCTAAAAAACTCAGCTTAGAGAGCACAGGGCACTTCCACTCATGGGCGTATAAACTGGGAAAACTAAAAATCAGCAAGACACAGGCACCCCAAAGTTTAGGGCTGCTCTGTTGACAAGAACCTCCACTTCGTTACACCTTAAATATCCCAGGAAAGAGAAAAATGGATAAAGAAGTTGTGGTCCTTATGTACAATGGAATATCACTCAGCCATGAAATCAACGTCATAAGGCTAGTAGCAGCATGATGAGTGGATTTAGGTACGACGATTCTAAGTGAAATAAGTCACACAGAAAAAGACACTTATCATAAGATATCACTTATAGAGGGAATGTAAAAACCGCTACCCTTGAACTGAATTACAAAACAGACCAGAGTCCCACGTTTAGAAAACACACTATGGCTGCTTAACGGGAAAGGTGAGGTGGGGTGATGCATAAAACAAGGGTTTCAAATTAGGTCAGATACCGTTCCATAAACCCAATATGTAATAGACAAGACCTACTCCTTGATCAGTGAATTGGACTCAACACCCCCTATTCACCGCCCAAGAATATATCTGACTAGTAAGAAGCTTAAAACCTATGTTTTGATATCTCTCTGTAAGTGAGTCAAGTGGGTGTAAAGCGGCAGAAACACAGCAGTGAAAAGCAGCTAAACCCCATTATAAAAATCAATTACTTTTAAAAACCCGTGAAACAAAGACAGTGAAAGAGAGAGAAATTCTTACAAAATTCGTTCAGGGGCGGTGATGCCACCTGGATTGACCATATCTAGACCCACAGCTGATGGAGACATACGGGTGGACACTCTTGGGGCTGAGAGGTTTGGTGAGGTTGGGTGAGGAAACGCAGACCCTTTAAAGTAATACTGCGTGGTTCCCATCCCATGGGTCCCAAATCTCCAGGTTCAAGGGCATCTTCCTACATCGAAAACATGCATGAGAAACCCAGAAGATGGTACACCGTGTGATCGGGAAAGGTTTCCAAAACGCACCTCATTTCTCATCTCCTTATGCTCGGGTTCGCCATTCCAGCCGCTTTAGTAGCAATCTCCCTCCTTGGAGAATCAGCACCTTTAACCTCCTGTTCCGTACAGGTTGCAATTTGTCCTGAGGATGAACGGGAAGAGTGGGAACCAATGAGAGACTAGCTCTAGGTGTTGGGACAGGCACAGGTCACTCTACTTCCCCATCAGGAAGAAGATTTAACCACAGGCTCAGCCTGCCGCCCGGGACCAGAATAGGGCCTGAAGCAATCCTGCGCTTTTGCGGCCAGCTCCCAAGAAAGCGAGTAGAAAAATGGAGCTCAGGGGCACTGCAATTCACAAACCTGCAGACTTATAAATGATAACTCTCGTCCACAAATATATTGAGGGAAGGCAACGAAGAGGATTGGAAAGCAAGGCAGAATTGCAGGAAACAGATTTCAGGAGGGAGATTCGAATCGCCTTTAAAGCACAGGAAAAGCGGCAAAACCTCGACAATGATGCCCTTGGCCAAAAAGGGCGTATGCGTTTTTTCCTGAATATATTCAGGAAAAAACGCATACGCCCTTTTTGGCCAACCAAGCAACCTGGAAAGGCAAATCAGCGCTACAAAGAAGTCTCGCTTCCCATCGGTCAAAAGGGCCATGCTGAATAAAGTGTCAAAACCAGAAATGCAGGACAGGCCTTGGAGAAACGGGAGCCTGGCTACGCTGATGGGAGGGATGTAAATTGCCAACAGCCACTCTGGAGAAGTGTACGGTGTGTCCTGAAACATCTAAAAAACTCAGCTTAGAGAGCACAGGGCACTTCCACTCATGGGCGTATAAACTGGGAAAACTAAAAATCAGCAAGACACAGGCACCCCAAAGTTTAGGGCTGCTCTGTTGACAAGAACCTCCACTTCGTTACACCTTAAATATCCCAGGAAAGAGAAAAATGGATAAAGAAGTTGTGGTCGTTATGTACAATGGAATATCACTCAGCCATGAAATCAACGTCATAAGGCTAGTAGCAGCATGATGAGTGGATTTAGGTACGACGATTCTAAGTGAAATAAGTCACACAGAAAAAGACACTTATCATAAGATATCACTTATAGAGGGAATGTAAAAACCGCTACCCTTGAACTGAATTACAAAACAGACCAGAGTCCCACGTTTAGAAAACACACTATGGCTGCTTAACGGGAAAGGTGAGGTGGGGTGATGCATAAAACAAGGGTTTCAAATTAGGTCAGATACCGTTCCATAAACCCAATATGTAATAGACAAGACCTACTCCTTGATCAGTGAATTGGACTCAACACCCCCTATTCACCAACCAAGAATATATCTGACTAGTAAGAAGCTTAAAACCTATGTTTTGATATCTCTCTGTAAGTGAGTCAAGTGGGTGTAAAGCGGCAGAAACACAGCAGTGAAAAGCAGCTAAACCCCATTATAAAAATCAATTACTTTAAAAAACCCGTGAAACAAAGACAGTGAAAGAGAGAGAAATTCTTACAAAATTCGTTCAGGGGCTGTGATGCCACCTGGATTGACCATATCTAGACCCACAGCTGATGGAGACATACGGGTGGACACTCTTGGGGCTGAGAGGTTTGGTGAGGTTGGGTGAGGAAACGCAGACCCTTTAAAGAAATACTGCGTGATATCCATCCCATGGGTCCCAAATCTCCAGGTTCAAGGGCATCTTCCTACATCGAAAACATGCATGAGAAACCCAGAAGATGGTACACCGTGTGATCGGGAAAGGTTTCCAAAACGCACCTCATTTCTCATCTCCTTATGCTCGGGTTCGCCATTCCAGCCGCTTTAGTAGCAATCTCCCTCCTTGGAGAATCAGCACCTTTAACCTCCTGTTCCGTACAGGTTGCAATTTGTCCTGAGGATGAACGGGAAGAGTGGGAACCAATGAGAGACTAGCTCTAGGTGTTGGGACAGGCACAGGTCACTCTACTTCCCCATCAGGAAGAAGATTTAACCACAGGCTCAGCCTGCCGCCCGGGACCAGAATAGGGCCTGAAGCAATCCTGCGCTTTTGCGGCCAGCTCCCAAGAAAGCGAGTTGAAAAATGGAGCTCAGGGGCACTGCAATTCACAAACCTGCAGACTTATAAATGATAACTCTCGTCCACAAATATATTGAGGGAAGGCAACGAAGAGGATTGGAAAGCAAGGCAGAATTGCAGGAAACAGATTTCAGGAGGGAGATTCGAATCGCCTTTAAAGCACAGGAAAAGCGGCAAAACCTCGACAATGATGCCCTTGGCCAAAAAGGGCGTATGCGTTTTTTCCTGAATATATTCAGGAAAAAACGCATACGCCCTTTTTGGCCAACCAAGCAACCTGGAAAGGCAAATCAGCGCTACAAAGAAGTCTCGCTTCCCATCGGTCAAAAGGGCCATGCTGAATAAAGTGTCAAAACCAGAAATGCAGGACAGGCCATGGAGAAACGGGAGCCTGGCTACGCTGATGGGAGGGATGTAAATTGCCAACAGCCACTCTGGAGAAGTGTACGGTGTGTCCTGAAACATCTAAAAAACTCAGCTTAGAGAGCACAGGGCACTTCCACTCATGGGCGTATAAACTGGGAAAACTAAAAATCAGCAAGACACAGGCACCCCAAAGTTTAGGGCTGCTCTGTTGACAAGAACCTCCACTTCGTTACACCTTAAATATCCCAGGAAAGAGAAAAATGGATAAAGAAGTTGTGGTCCTTATGTACAATGGAATATCACTCAGCCATGAAATCAACGTCATAAGGCTAGTAGCAGCATGATGAGTGGATTTAGGTACGACGATTCTAAGTGAAATAAGTCACACAGAAAAAGACACTTATCATAAGATATCACTTATAGAGGGAATGTAAAAACCGCTACCCTTGAACTGAATTACAAAACAGACCAGAGTCCCACGTTTAGAAAACACACTATGGCTGCTTAACGGGAAAGGTGAGGTGGGGTGATGCATAAAACAAGGGTTTCAAATTAGGTCAGATACCGTTCCATAAACCCAATATGTAATAGACAAGACCTACTCCTTGATCAGTGAATTGGACTCAACACCCCCTATTCACCAACCAAGAATATATCTGACTAGTAAGAAGCTTAAAACCTATGTTTTGATATCTCTCTGTAAGTGAGTCAAGTGGGTGTAAAGCGGCAGAAACACAGCAGTGAAAAGCAGCTAAACCCCATTATAAAAATCAATTACTTTTAAAAACCCGTGAAACAAAGACAGTGAAAGAGAGAGAAATTCTTACAAAATTCGTTCAGGGGCTGTGATGCCACCTGGATTGACCATATCTAGACCCACAGCTGATGGAGACATACGGGTGGACACTCTTGGGGCTGAGAGGTTTGGTGAGGTTGGGTGAGGAAACGCAGACCCTTTAAAGTAATACTGCGTGGTTCCCATCCCATGGGTCCCAAATCTCCAGGTTCAAGGGCATCTTCCTACATCGAAAACATGCATGAGAAACCCAGAAGATGGTACACCGTGTGATCGGGAAAGGTTTCCAAAACGCACCTCATTTCTCATCTCCTTATGCTCGGGTTCGCCATTCCAGCCGCTTTAGTAGCAATCTCCCTCCTTGGAGAATCAGCACCTTTAACCTCCTGTTCCGTACAGGTTGCAATTTGTCCTGAGGATGAACGGGAAGAGTGGGAACCAATGAGAGACTAGCTCTAGGTGTTGGGACAGGCACAGGTCACTCTACTTCCCCATCAGGAAGAAGAATTAACCACAGGCTCAGCCTGCCGCCCGGGACCAGAATAGGGCCTGAAGCAATCCTGCGCTTTTGCGGCCAGCACCCAAGAAAGCGAGTTGAAAAATGGAGCTCAGGGGCACTGCAATTCACAAACCTGCAGACTTATAAATGATAACTCTCGTCCACAAATATATTGAGGGAAGGCAACGAAGAGGATTGGAAAGCAAGGCAGAATTGCAGGAAACAGATTTCAGGAGGGAGATTCGAATCGCCTTTAAAGCACAGGAAAAGCGGCAAAACCTCGACAATGATGCCCTTGGCCAAAAAGGGCGTATGCGTTTTTTCCTGAATATATTCAGGAAAAAACGCATACGCCCTTTTTGGCCAACCAAGCAACCTGGAAAGGCAAATCAGCGCTACAAAGAAGTCTCGCTTCCCATCGGTCAAAAGGGCCATGCTGAATAAAGTGTCAAAACCAGAAATGCAGGACAGGCCATGGAGAAACGGGAGCCTGGCTACGCTGATGGGAGGGATGTAAATTGCCAACAGCCACTCTGGAGAAGTGTACGGTGTGTCCTGAAACATCTAAAAAACTCAGCTTAGAGAGCACAGGGCACTTCCACTCATGGGCGTATAAACTGGGAAAACTAAAAATCAGCAAGACACAGGCACCCCAAAGTTTAGGGCTGCTCTGTTGACAAGAACCTCCACTTCGTTACACCTTAAATATCCCAGGAAAGAGAAAAATGGATAAAGAAGTTGTGGTCCTTATGTACAATGGAATATCACTCAGCCATGAAATCAACGTCATAAGGCTAGTAGCAGCATGATGAGTGGATTTAGGTACGACGATTCTAAGTGAAATAAGTCACACAGAAAAAGACACTTATCATAAGATATCACTTATAGAGGGAATGTAAAAACCGCTACCCTTGAACTGAATTACAAAACAGACCAGAGTCCCACGTTTAGAAAACACACTATGGCTGCTTAACGGGAAAGGTGAGGTGGGGTGATGCATAAAACAAGGGTTTCAAATTAGGTCAGATACCGTTCCATAAACCCAATATGTAATAGACAAGACCTACTCCTTGATCAGTGAATTGGACTCAACACCCCCTATTCACCGCCCAAGAATATATCTGACTAGTAAGAATCTTAAAACCTATGTTTTGATATCTCTCTGTAAGTGAGTCAAGTGGGTGTAAAGCGGCAGAAACACAGCAGTGAAAAGCAGCTAAACCCCATTATAAAAATCAATTACTTTTAAAAACCCGTGAAACAAAGACAGTGAAAGAGAGAGAAATTCTTACAAAATTCGTTCAGGGGCTGTGATGCCACCTGGATTGACCATATCTAGACCCACAGCTGATGGAGACATAAGGGTGGACACTCTTGGGGCTGAGAGGTTTGGTGAGGTTGGGTGAGGAAACGCAGACCCTTTAAAGAAATACTGCGTGATATCCATCCCATGGGTCCCAAATCTCCAGGTTCAAGGGCATCTTCCTACATCGAAAACATGCATGAGAAACCCAGAAGATGGTACACCGTGTGATCGGGAAAGGTTTCCAAAACGCACCTCATTTCTCATCTCCTTATGCTCGGGTTCGCCATTCCAGCCGCTTTAGTAGCAATCTCCCTCCTTGGAGAATCAGCACCTTTAACCTCCTGTTCCGTACAGGTTGCAATTTGTCCTGAGGATGAACGGGAAGAGTGGGAACCAATGAGAGACTAGCTCTAGGTGTTGGGACAGGCACAGGTCACTCTACTTCCCCATCAGGAAGAAGAATTAACCACAGGCTCAGCCTGCCGCCCGGGACCAGAATAGGGCCTGAAGCAATCCTGCGCTTTTGCGGCCAGCTCCCAAGAAAGCGAGTTGAAAAATGGAGCTCAGGGGCACTGCAATTCACAAACCTGCAGACTTATAAATGATAACTCTCGTCCACAAATATATTGAGGGAAGGCAACGAAGAGGATTGGAAAGCAAGGCAGAATTGCAGGAAACAGATTTCAGGAGGGAGATTCGAATCGCCTTTAAAGCACAGGAAAAGCGGCAAAACCTCGACAATGATGCCCTTGGCCAAAAAGGGCGTATGCGTTTTTTCCTGAATATATTCAGGAAAAAACGCATACGCCCTTTTTGGCCAACCAAGCAACCTGGAAAGGCAAATCAGCGCTACAAAGAAGTCTCGCTTCCCATCGGTCAAAAGGGCCATGCTGAATAAAGTGTCAAAACCAGAAATGCAGGACAGGCCTTGGAGAAACGGGAGCCTGGCTACGCTGATGGGAGGGATGTAAATTGCCAACAGCCACTCTGGAGAAGTGTACGGTGTGTCCTGAAACATCTAAAAAACTCAGCTTAGAGAGCACAGGGCACTTCCACTCATGGGCGTATAAACTGGGAAAACTAAAAATCAGCAAGACACAGGCACCCCAAAGTTTAGGGCTGCTCTGTTGACAAGAACCTCCACTTCGTTACACCTTAAATATCCCAGGAAAGAGAAAAATGGATAAAGAAGTTGTGGTCCTTATGTACAATGGAATATCACTCAGCCATGAAATCAACGTCATAAGGCTAGTAGCAGCATGATGAGTGGATTTAGGTACGACGATTCTAAGTGAAATAAGTCACACAGAAAAAGACACTTATCATAAGATATCACTTATAGAGGGAATGTAAAAACCGCTACCCTTGAACTGAATTACAAAACAGACCAGAGTCCCACGTTTAGAAAACACACTATGGCTGCTTAACGGGAAAGGTGAGGTGGGGTGATGCATAAAACAAGGGTTTCAAATTAGGTCAGATACCGTTCCATAAACCCAATATGTAATAGACAAGACCTACTCCTTGATCAGTGAATTGGACTCAACACCCCCTATTCACCAACCAAGAATATATCTGACTAGTAAGAAGCTTAAAACCTATGTTTTGATATCTCTCTGTAAGTGAGTCAAGTGGGTGTAAAGCGGCAGAAACACAGCAGTGAAAAGCAGCTAAACCCCATTATAAAAATCAATTACTTTTAAAAACCCGTGAAACAAAGACAGTGAAAGAGAGAGAAATTCTTACAAAATTCGTTCAGGGGCTGTGATGCCACCTGGATTGACCATATCTAGACCCACAGCTGATGGAGACATACGGGTGGACACTCTTGGGGCTGAGAGGTTTGGTGAGGTTGGGTGAGGAAACGCAGACCCTTTAAAGTAATACTGCGTGGTTCCCATCCCATGGGTCCCAAATCTCCAGGTTCAAGGGCATCTTCCTACATCGAAAACATGCATGAGAAACCCAGAAGATGGTACACCGTGTGATCGGGAAAGGTTTCCAAAACGCACCTCATTTCTCATCTCCTTATGCTCGGGTTCGCCATTCCAGCCGCTTTAGTAGCAATCTCCCTCCTTGGAGAATCAGCACCTTTAACCTCCTGTTCCGTACAGGTTGCAATTTGTCCTGAGGATGAACGGGAAGAGTGGGAACCAATGAGAGACTAGCTCTAGGTGTTGGGACAGGCACAGGTCACTCTACTTCCCCATCAGGAAGAAGAATTAACCACAGGCTCAGCCTGCCGCCCGGGACCAGAATAGGGCCTGAAGCAATCCTGCGCTTTTGCGGCCAGCTCCCAAGAAAGCGAGTTGAAAAATGGAGCTCAGGGGCACTGCAATTCACAAACCTGCAGACTTATAAATGATAACTCTCGTCCACAAATATATTGAGGGAAGGCAACGAAGAGGATTGGAAAGCAAGGCAGAATTGCAGGAAACAGATTTCAGGAGGGAGATTCGAATCGCCTTTAAAGCACAGGAAAAGCGGCAAAACCTCGACAATGATGCCCTTGGCCAAAAAGGGCGTATGCGTTTTTTCCTGAATATATTCAGGAAAAAACGCATACGCCCTTTTTGGCCAACCAAGCAACCTGGAAAGGCAAATCAGCGCTACAAAGAAGTCTCGCTTCCCATCGGTCAAAAGGGCCATGCTGAATAAAGTGTCAAAACCAGAAATGCAGGACAGGCCATGGAGAAACGGGAGCCTGGCTACGCTGATGGGAGGGATGTAAATTGCCAACAGCCACTCTGGAGAAGTGTACGGTGTGTCCTGAAACATCTAAAAAACTCAGCTTAGAGAGCACAGGGCACTTCCACTCATGGGCGTATAAACTGGGAAAACTAAAAATCAGCAAGACACAGGCACCCCAAAGTTTAGGGCTGCTCTGTTGACAAGAACCTCCACTTCGTTACACCTTAAATATCCCAGGAAAGAGAAAAATGGATAAAGAAGTTGTGGTCCTTATGTACAATGGAATATCACTCAGCCATGAAATCAACGTCATAAGGCTAGTAGCAGCATGATGAGTTGATTTAGGTACGACGATTCTAAGTGAAATAAGTCACACAGAAAAAGACACTTATCATAAGATATCACTTATAGAGGGAATGTAAAAACCGCTACCCTTGAACTGAATTACAAAACAGACCAGAGTCCCACGTTTAGAAAACACACTATGGCTGCTTAACGGGAAAGGTGAGGTGGGGTGATGCATAAAACAAGGGTTTCAAATTAGGTCAGATACCGTTCCATAAACCCAATATGTAATAGACAAGACCTACTCCTTGATCAGTGAATTGGACTCAACACCCCCTATTCACCGCCCAAGAATATATCTGACTAGTAAGAAGCTTAAAACCTATGTTTTGATATCTCTCTGTAAGTGAGTCAAGTGGGTGTAAAGCGGCAGAAACACAGCAGTGAAAAGCAGCTAAACCCCATTATAAAAATCAATTACTTTTAAAAACCCGTGAAACAAAGACAGTGAAAGAGAGAGAAATTCTTACAAAATTCGTTCAGGGGCGGTGATGCCACCTGGATTGACCATATCTAGACCCACAGCTGATGGAGACATACGGGTGGACACTCTTGGGGCTGAGAGGTTTGGTGAGGTTGGGTGAGGAAACGCAGACCCTTTAAAGTAATACTGCGTGGTTCCCATCCCATGGGTCCCAAATCTCCAGGTTCAAGGGCATCTTCCTACATCGAAAACATGCATGAGAAACCCAGAAGATGGTACACCGTGTGATCGGGAAAGGTTTCCAAAACGCACCTCATTTCTCATCTCCTTATGCTCGGGTTCGCCATTCCAGCCGCTTTAGTAGCAATCTCCCTCCTTGGAGAATCAGCACCTTTAACCTCCTGTTCCGTACAGGTTGCAATTTGTCCTGAGGATGAACGGGAAGAGTGGGAACCAATGAGAGACTAGCTCTAGGTGTTGGGACAGGCACAGGTCACTCTACTTCCCCATCAGGAAGAAGAATTAACCACAGGCTCAGCCTGCCGCCCGGGACCAGAATAGGGCCTGAAGCAATCCTGCGCTTTTGCGGCCAGCTCCCAAGAAAGCGAGTTGAAAAATGGAGCTCAGGGGCACTGCAATTCACAAACCTGCAGACTTATAAATGATAACTCTCGTCCACAAATATATTGAGGGAAGGCAACGAAGAGGATTGGAAAGCAAGGCAGAATTGCAGGAAACAGATTTCAGGAGGGAGATTCGAATCGCCTTTAAAGCACAGGAAAAGCGGCAAAACCTCGACAATGATGCCCTTGGCCAAAAAGGGCGTATGCGTTTTTTCCTGAATATATTCAGGAAAAAACGCATACGCCCTTTTTGGCCAACCAAGCAACCTGGAAAGGCAAATCAGCGCTACAAAGAAGTCTCGCTTCCCATCGGTCAAAAGGGCCATGCTGAATAAAGTGTCAAAACCAGAAATGCAGGACAGGCCATGGAGAAACGGGAGCCTGGCTACGCTGATGGGAGGGATGTAAATTGCCAACAGCCACTCTGGAGAAGTGTACGGTGTGTCCTGAAACATCTAAAAAACTCAGCTTAGAGAGCACAGGGCACTTCCACTCATGGGCGTATAAACTGGGAAAACTAAAAATCAGCAAGACACAGGCACCCCAAAGTTTAGGGCTGCTCTGTTGACAAGAACCTCCACTTCGTTACACCTTAAATATCCCAGGAAAGAGAAAAATGGATAAAGAAGTTGTGGTCCTTATGTACAATGGAATATCACTCAGCCATGAAATCAACGTCATAAGGCTAGTAGCAGCATGATGAGTTGATTTAGGTACGACGATTCTAAGTGAAATAAGTCACACAGAAAAAGACACTTATCATAAGATATCACTTATAGAGGGAATGTAAAAACCGCTACCCTTGAACTGAATTACAAAACAGACCAGAGTCCCACGTTTAGAAAACACACTATGGCTGCTTAACGGGAAAGGTGAGGTGGGGTGATGCATAAAACAAGGGTTTCAAATTAGGTCAGATACCGTTCCATAAACCCAATATGTAATAGACAAGACCTACTCCTTGATCAGTGAATTGGACTCAACACCCCCTATTCACCGCCCAAGAATATATCTGACTAGTAAGAAGCTTAAAACCTATGTTTTGATATCTCTCTGTAAGTGAGTCAAGTGGGTGTAAAGCGGCAGAAACACAGCAGTGAAAAGCAGCTAAACCCCATTATAAAAATCAATTACTTTTAAAAACCCGTGAAACAAAGACAGTGAAAGAGAGAGAAATTCTTACAAAATTCGTTCAGGGGCTGTGATGCCACCTGGATTGACCATATCTAGACCCACAGCTGATGGAGACATACGGGTGGACACTCTTGGGGCTGAGAGGTTTGGTGAGGTTGGGTGAGGAAACGCAGACCCTTTAAAGAAATACTGCGTGATATCCATCCCATGGGTCCCAAATCTCCAGGTTCAAGGGCATCTTCCTACATCGAAAACATGCATGAGAAACCCAGAAGATGGTACACCGTGTGATCGGGAAAGGTTTCCAAAACGCACCTCATTTCTCATCTCCTTATGCTCTGGTTCGCCATTCCAGCCGCTTTAGTAGCAATCTCCCTCCTTGGAGAATCAGCACCTTTAACCTCCTGTTCCGTACAGGTTGCAATTTGTCCTGAGGATGAACGGGAAGAGTGGGAACCAATGAGAGACTAGCTCTAGGTGTTGGGACAGGCACAGGTCACTCTACTTCCCCATCAGGAAGAAGATTTAACCACAGGCTCAGCCTGCCGCCCGGGACCAGAATAGGGCCTGAAGCAATCCTGCGCTTTTGCGGCCAGCTCCCAAGAAAGCGAGTTGAAAAATGGAGCTCAGGGGCACTGCAATTCACAAACCTGCAGACTTATAAATGATAACTCTCGTCCACAAATATATTGAGGGAAGGCAACGAAGAGGATTGGAAAGCAAGGCAGAATTGCAGGAAACAGATTTCAGGAGGGAGATTCGAATCGCCTTTAAAGCACAGGAAAAGCGGCAAAACCTCGACAATGATGCCCTTGGCCAAAAAGGGCGTATGCGTTTTTTCCTGAATATATTCAGGAAAAAACGCATACGCCCTTTTTGGCCAACCAAGCAACCTGGAAAGGCAAATCAGCGCTACAAAGAAGTCTCGCTTCCCATCGGTCAAAAGGGCCATGCTGAATAAAGTGTCAAAACCAGAAATGCAGGACAGGCCATGGAGAAACGGGAGCCTGGCTACGCTGATGGGAGGGATGTAAATTGCCAACAGCCACTCTGGAGAAGTGTACGGTGTGTCCTGAAACATCTAAAAAACTCAGCTTAGAGAGCACAGGGCACTTCCACTCATGGGCGTATAAACTGGGAAAACTAAAAATCAGCAAGACACAGGCACCCCAAAGTTTAGGGCTGCTCTGTTGACAAGAACCTCCACTTCGTTACACCTTAAATATCCCAGGAAAGAGAAAAATGGATAAAGAAGTTGTGGTCCTTATGTACAATGGAATATCACTCAGCCATGAAATCAACGTCATAAGGCTAGTAGCAGCATGATGAGTGGATTTAGGTACGACGATTCTAAGTGAAATAAGTCACACAGAAAAAGACACTTATCATAAGATATCACTTATAGAGGGAATGTAAAAACCGCTACCCTTGAACTGAATTACAAAACAGACCAGAGTCCCACGTTTAGAAAACACACTATGGCTGCTTAACGGGAAAGGTGAGGTGGGGTGATGCATAAAACAAGGGTTTCAAATTAGGTCAGATACCGTTCCATAAACCCAATATGTAATAGACAAGACCTACTCCTTGATCAGTGAATTGGACTCAACACCCCCTATTCACCGCCCAAGAATATATCTGACTAGTAAGAAGCTTAAAACCTATGTTTTGATATCTCTCTGTAAGTGAGTCAAGTGGGTGTAAAGCGGCAGAAACACAGCAGTGAAAAGCAGCTAAACCCCATTATAAAAATCAATTACTTTTAAAAACCCGTGAAACAAAGACAGTGAAAGAGAGAGAAATTCTTACAAAATTCGTTCAGGGGCGGTGATGCCACCTGGATTGACCATATCTAGACCCACAGCTGATGGAGACATACGGGTGGACACTCTTGGGGCTGAGAGGTTTGGTGAGGTTGGGTGAGGAAACGCAGACCCTTTAAAGTAATACTGCGTGGTTCCCATCCCATGGGTCCCAAATCTCCAGGTTCAAGGGCATCTTCCTACATCGAAAACATGCATGAGAAACCCAGAAGATGGTACACCGTGTGATCGGGAAAGGTTTCCAAAACGCACCTCATTTCTCATCTCCTTATGCTCGGGTTCGCCATTCCAGCCGCTTTAGTAGCAATCTCCCTCCTTGGAGAATCAGCACCTTTAACCTCCTGTTCCGTACAGGTTGCAATTTGTCCTGAGGATGAACGGGAAGAGTGGGAACCAATGAGAGACTAGCTCTAGGTGTTGGGACAGGCACAGGTCACTCTACTTCCCCATCAGGAAGAAGATTTAACCACAGGCTCAGCCTGCCGCCCGGGACCAGAATAGGGCCTGAAGCAATCCTGCGCTTTTGCGGCCAGCTCCCAAGAAAGCGAGTTGAAAAATGGAGCTCAGGGGCACTGCAATTCACAAACCTGCAGACTTATAAATGATAACTCTCGTCCACAAATATATTGAGGGAAGGCAACGAAGAGGATTGGAAAGCAAGGCAGAATTGCAGGAAACAGATTTCAGGAGGGAGATTCGAATCGCCTTTAAAGCACAGGAAAAGCGGCAAAACCTCGACAATGATGCCCTTGGCCAAAAAGGGCGTATGCGTTTTTTCCTGAATATATTCAGGAAAAAACGCATACGCCCTTTTTGGCCAACCAAGCAACCTGGAAAGGCAAATCAGCGCTACAAAGAAGTCTCGCTTCCCATCGGTCAAAAGGGCCATGCTGAATAAAGTGTCAAAACCAGAAATGCAGGACAGGCCTTGGAGAAACGGGAGCCTGGCTACGCTGATGGGAGGGATGTAAATTGCCAACAGCCACTCTGGAGAAGTGTACGGTGTGTCCTGAAACATCTAAAAAACTCAGCTTAGAGAGCACAGGGCACTTCCACTCATGGGCGTATAAACTGGGAAAACTAAAAATCAGCAAGACACAGGCACCCCAAAGTTTAGGGCTGCTCTGTTGACAAGAACCTCCACTTCGTTACACCTTAAATATCCCAGGAAAGAGAAAAATGGATAAAGAAGTTGTGGTCGTTATGTACAATGGAATATCACTCAGCCATGAAATCAACGTCATAAGGCTAGTAGCAGCATGATGAGTGGATTTAGGTACGACGATTCTAAGTGAAATAAGTCACACAGAAAAAGACACTTATCATAAGATATCACTTATAGAGGGAATGTAAAAACCGCTACCCTTGAACTGAATTACAAAACAGACCAGAGTCCCACGTTTAGAAAACACACTATGGCTGCTTAACGGGAAAGGTGAGGTGGGGTGATGCATAAAACAAGGGTTTCAAATTAGGTCAGATACCGTTCCATAAACCCAATATGTAATAGACAAGACCTACTCCTTGATCAGTGAATTGGACTCAACACCCCCTATTCACCAACCAAGAATATATCTGACTAGTAAGAAGCTTAAAACCTATGTTTTGATATCTCTCTGTAAGTGAGTCAAGTGGGTGTAAAGCGGCAGAAACACAGCAGTGAAAAGCAGCTAAACCCCATTATAAAAATCAATTACTTTTAAAAACCCGTGAAACAAAGACAGTGAAAGAGAGAGAAATTCTTACAAAATTCGTTCAGGGGCTGTGATGCCACCTGGATTGACCATATCTAGACCCACAGCTGATGGAGACATACGGGTGGACACTCTTGGGGCTGAGAGGTTTGGTGAGGTTGGGTGAGGAAACGCAGACCCTTTAAAGAAATACTGCGTGATATCCATCCCATGGGTCCCAAATCTCCAGGTTCAAGGGCATCTTCCTACATCGAAAACATGCATGAGAAACCCAGAAGATGGTACACCGTGTGATCGGGAAAGGTTTCCAAAACGCACCTCATTTCTCATCTCCTTATGCTCGGGTTCGCCATTCCAGCCGCTTTAGTAGCAATCTCCCTCCTTGGAGAATCAGCACCTTTAACCTCCTGTTCCGTACAGGTTGCAATTTGTCCTGAGGATGAACGGGAAGAGTGGGAACCAATGAGAGACTAGCTCTAGGTGTTGGGACAGGCACAGGTCACTCTACTTCCCCATCAGGAAGAAGATTTAACCACAGGCTCAGCCTGCCGCCCGGGACCAGAATAGGGCCTGAAGCAATCCTGCGCTTTTGCGGCCAGCTCCCAAGAAAGCGAGTTGAAAAATGGAGCTCAGGGGCACTGCAATTCACAAACCTGCAGACTTATAAATGATAACTCTCGTCCACAAATATATTGAGGGAAGGCAACGAAGAGGATTGGAAAGCAAGGCAGAATTGCAGGAAACAGATTTCAGGAGGGAGATTCGAATCGCCTTTAAAGCACAGGAAAAGCGGCAAAACCTCGACAATGATGCCCTTGGCCAAAAAGGGCGTATGCGTTTTTTCCTGAATGTATTCAGGAAAAAACGCATACGCCCTTTTTGGCCAACCAAGCAACCTGGAAAGGCAAATCAGCGCTACAAAGAAGTCTCGCTTCCCATCGGTCAAAAGGGCCATGCTGAATAAAGTGTCAAAACCAGAAATGCAGGACAGGCCATGGAGAAACGGGAGCCTGGCTACGCTGATGGGAGGGATGTAAATTGCCAACAGCCACTCTGGAGAAGTGTACGGTGTGTCCTGAAACATCTAAAAAACTCAGCTTAGAGAGCACAGGGCACTTCCACTCATGGGCGTATAAACTGGGAAAACTAAAAATCAGCAAGACACAGGCACCCCAAAGTTTAGGGCTGCTCTGTTGACAAGAACCTCCACTTCGTTACACCTTAAATATCCCAGGAAAGAGAAAAATGGATAAAGAAGTTGTGGTCCTTATGTACAATGGAATATCACTCAGCCATGAAATCAACGTCATAAGGCTAGTAGCAGCATGATGAGTGGATTTAGGTACGACGATTCTAAGTGAAATAAGTCACACAGAAAAAGACACTTATCATAAGATATCACTTATAGAGGGAATGTAAAAACCGCTACCCTTGAACTGAATTACAAAACAGACCAGAGTCCCACGTTTAGAAAACACACTATGGCTGCTTAACGGGAAAGGTGAGGTGGGGTGATGCATAAAACAAGGGTTTCAAATTAGGTCAGATACCGTTCCATAAACCCAATATGTAATAGACAAGACCTACTCCTTGATCAGTGAATTGGACTCAACACCCCCTATTCACCGCCCAAGAATATATCTGACTAGTAAGAAGCTTAAAACCTATGTTTTGATATCTCTCTGTAAGTGAGTCAAGTGGGTGTAAAGCGGCAGAAACACAGCAGTGAAAAGCAGCTAAACCCCATTATAAAAATCAATTACTTTTAAAAACCCGTGAAACAAAGACAGTGAAAGAGAGAGAAATTCTTACAAAATTCGTTCAGGGGCGGTGATGCCACCTGGATTGACCATATCTAGACCCACAGCTGATGGAGACATACGGGTGGACACTCTTGGGGCTGAGAGGTTTGGTGAGGTTGGGTGAGGAAACGCAGACCCTTTAAAGTAATACTGCGTGGTTCCCATCCCATGGGTCCCAAATCTCCAGGTTCAAGGGCATCTTCCTACATCGAAAACATGCATGAGAAACCCAGAAGATGGTACACCGTGTGATCGGGAAAGGTTTCCAAAACGCACCTCATTTCTCATCTCCTTATGCTCGGGTTCGCCATTCCAGCCGCTTTAGTAGCAATCTCCCTCCTTGGAGAATCAGCACCTTTAACCTCCTGTTCCGTACAGGTTGCAATTTGTCCTGAGGATGAACGGGAAGAGTGGGAACCAATGAGAGACTAGCTCTAGGTGTTGGGACAGGCACAGGTCACTCTACTTCCCCATCAGGAAGAAGATTTAACCACAGGCTCAGCCTGCCGCCCGGGACCAGAATAGGGCCTGAAGCAATCCTGCGCTTTTGCGGCCAGCTCCCAAGAAAGCGAGTTGAAAAATGGAGCTCAGGGGCACTGCAATTCACAAACCTGCAGACTTATAAATGATAACTCTCGTCCACAAATATATTGAGGGAAGGCAACGAAGAGGATTGGAAAGCAAGGCAGAATTGCAGGAAACAGATTTCAGGAGGGAGATTCGAATCGCCTTTAAAGCACAGGAAAAGCGGCAAAACCTCGACAATGATGCCCTTGGCCAAAAAGGGCGTATGCGTTTTTTCCTGAATATATTCAGGAAAAAACGCATACGCCCTTTTTGGCCAACCAAGCAACCTGGAAAGGCAAATCAGCGCTACAAAGAAGTCTCGCTTCCCATCGGTCAAAAGGGCCATGCTGAATAAAGTGTCAAAACCAGAAATGCAGGACAGGCCTTGGAGAAACGGGAGCCTGGCTACGCTGATGGGAGGGATGTAAATTGCCAACAGCCACTCTGGAGAAGTGTACGGTGTGTCCTGAAACATCTAAAAAACTCAGCTTAGAGAGCACAGGGCACTTCCACTCATGGGCGTATAAACTGGGAAAACTAAAAATCAGCAAGACACAGGCACCCCAAAGTTTAGGGCTGCTCTGTTGACAAGAACCTCCACTTCGTTACACCTTAAATATCCCAGGAAAGAGAAAAATGGATAAAGAAGTTGTGGTCGTTATGTACAATGGAATATCACTCAGCCATGAAATCAACGTCATAAGGCTAGTAGCAGCATGATGAGTGGATTTAGGTACGACGATTCTAAGTGAAATAAGTCACACAGAAAAAGACACTTATCATAAGATATCACTTATAGAGGGAATGTAAAAACCGCTACCCTTGAACTGAATTACAAAACAGACCAGAGTCCCACGTTTAGAAAACACACTATGGCTGCTTAACGGGAAAGGTGAGGTGGGGTGATGCATAAAACAAGGGTTTCAAATTAGGTCAGATACCGTTCCATAAACCCAATATGTAATAGACAAGACCTACTCCTTGATCAGTGACTTGGACTCAACACCCCCTATTCACCAACCAAGAATATATCTGACTAGTAAGAAGCTTAAAACCTATGTTTTGATATCTCTCTGTAAGTGAGTCAAGTGGGTGTAAAGCGGCAGAAACACAGCAGTGAAAAGCAGCTAAACCCCATTATAAAAATCAATTACTTTTAAAAACCCGTGAAACAAAGACAGTGAAAGAGAGAGAAATTCTTACAAAATTCGTTCAGGGGCTGTGATGCCACCTGGATTGACCATATCTAGACCCACAGCTGATGGAGACATACGGGTGGACACTCTTGGGGCTGAGAGGTTTGGTGAGGTTGGGTGAGGAAACGCAGACCCTTTAAAGAAATACTGCGTGATATCCATCCCATGGGTCCCAAATCTCCAGGTTCAAGGGCATCTTCCTACATCGAAAACATGCATGAGAAACCCAGAAGATGGTACACCGTGTGATCGGGAAAGGTTTCCAAAACGCACCTCATTTCTCATCTCCTTATGCTCGGGTTCGCCATTCCAGCCGCTTTAGTAGCAATCTCCCTCCTTGGAGAATCAGCACCTTTAACCTCCTGTTCCGTACAGGTTGCAATTTGTCCTGAGGATGAACGGGAAGAGTGGGAACCAATGAGAGACTAGCTCTAGGTGTTGGGACAGGCACAGGTCACTCTACTTCCCCATCAGGAAGAAGATTTAACCACAGGCTCAGCCTGCCGCCCGGGACCAGAATAGGGCCTGAAGCAATCCTGCGCTTTTGCGGCCAGCTCCCAAGAAAGCGAGTTGAAAAATGGAGCTCAGGGGCACTGCAATTCACAAACCTGCAGACTTATAAATGATAACTCTCGTCCACAAATATATTGAGGGAAGGCAACGAAGAGGATTGGAAAGCAAGGCAGAATTGCAGGAAACAGATTTCAGGAGGGAGATTCGAATCGCCTTTAAAGCACAGGAAAAGCGGCAAAACCTCGACAATGATGCCCTTGGCCAAAAAGGGCGTATGCGTTTTTTCCTGAATATATTCAGGAAAAAACGCATACGCCCTTTTTGGCCAACCAAGCAACCTGGAAAGGCAAATCAGCGCTACAAAGAAGTCTCGCTTCCCATCGGTCAAAAGGGCCATGCTGAATAAAGTGTCAAAACCAGAAATGCAGGACAGGCCATGGAGAAACGGGAGCCTGGCTACGCTGATGGGAGGGATGTAAATTGCCAACAGCCACTCTGGAGAAGTGTACGGTGTGTCCTGAAACATCTAAAAAACTCAGCTTAGAGAGCACAGGGCACTTCCACTCATGGGCGTATAAACTGGGAAAACTAAAAATCAGCAAGACACAGGCACCCCAAAGTTTAGGGCTGCTCTGTTGACAAGAACCTCCACTTCGTTACACCTTAAATATCCCAGGAAAGAGAAAAATGGATAAAGAAGTTGTGGTCCTTATGTACAATGGAATATCACTCAGCCATGAAATCAACGTCATAAGGCTAGTAGCAGCATGATGAGTGGATTTAGGTACGACGATTCTAAGTGAAATAAGTCACACAGAAAAAGACACTTATCATAAGATATCACTTATAGAGGGAATGTAAAAACCGCTACCCTTGAACTGAATTACAAAACAGACCAGAGTCCCACGTTTAGAAAACACACTATGGCTGCTTAACGGGAAAGGTGAGGTGGGGTGATGCATAAAACAAGGGTTTCAAATTAGGTCAGATACCGTTCCATAAACCCAATATGTAATAGACAAGACCTACTCCTTGATCAGTGAATTGGACTCAACACCCCCTATTCACCAACCAAGAATATATCTGACTAGTAAGAAGCTTAAAACCTATGTTTTGATATCTCTCTGTAAGTGAGTCAAGTGGGTGTAAAGCGGCAGAAACACAGCAGTGAAAAGCAGCTAAACCCCATTATAAAAATCAATTACTTTTAAAAACCCGTGAAACAAAGACAGTGAAAGAGAGAGAAATTCTTACAAAATTCGTTCAGGGGCTGTGATGCCACCTGGATTGACCATATCTAGACCCACAGCTGATGGAGACATACGGGTGGACACTCTTGGGGCTGAGAGGTTTGGTGAGGTTGGGTGAGGAAACGCAGACCCTTTAAAGAAATACTGCGTGATATCCATCCCATGGGTCCCAAATCTCCAGGTTCAAGGGCGTCTTCCTACATCGAAAACATGCATGAGAAACCCAGAAGATGGTACACCGTGTGATCGGGAAAGGTTTCCAAAACGCACCTCATTTCTCATCTCCTTATGCTCGGGTTCGCCATTCCAGCCGCTTTAGTAGCAATCTCCCTCCTTGGAGAATCAGCACCTTTAACCTCCTGTTCCGTACAGGTTGCAATTTGTCCTGAGGATGAACGGGAAGAGTGGGAACCAATGAGAGACTAGCTCTAGGTGTTGGGACAGGCACAGGTCACTCTACTTCCCCATCAGGAAGAAGAATTAACCACAGGCTCAGCCTGCCGCCCGGGACCAGAATAGGGCCTGAAGCAATCCTGCGCTTTTGCGGCCAGCTCCCAAGAAAGCGAGTTGAAAAATGGAGCTCAGGGGCACTGCAATTCACAAACCTGCAGACTTATAAATGATAACTCTCGTCCACAAATATATTGAGGGAAGGCAACGAAGAGGATTGGAAAGCAAGGCAGAATTGCAGGAAACAGATTTCAGGAGGGAGATTCGAATCGCCTTTAAAGCACAGGAAAAGCGGCAAAACCTCGACAATGATGCCCTTGGCCAAAAAGGGCGTATGCGTTTTTTCCTGAATATATTCAGGAAAAAACGCATACGCCCTTTTTGGCCAACCAAGCAACCTGGAAAGGCAAATCAGCGCTACAAAGAAGTCTCGCTTCCCATCGGTCAAAAGGGCCATGCTGAATAAAGTGTCAAAACCAGAAATGCAGGACAGGCCATGGAGAAACGGGAGCCTGGCTACGCTGATGGGAGGGATGTAAATTGCCAACAGCCACTCTGGAGAAGTGTACGGTGTGTCCTGAAACATCTAAAAAACTCAGCTTAGAGAGCACAGGGCACTTCCACTCATGGGCGTATAAACTGGGAAAACTAAAAATCAGCAAGACACAGGCACCCCAAAGTTTAGGGCTGCTCTGTTGACAAGAACCTCCACTTCGTTACACCTTAAATATCCCAGGAAAGAGAAAAATGGATAAAGAAGTTGTGGTCCTTATGTACAATGGAATATCACTCAGCCATGAAATCAACGTCATAAGGCTAGTAGCAGCATGATGAGTGGATTTAGGTACGACGATTCTAAGTGAAATAAGTCACACAGAAAAAGACACTTATCATAAGATATCACTTATAGAGGGAATGTAAAAACCGCTACCCTTGAACTGAATTACAAAACAGACCAGAGTCCCACGTTTAGAAAACACACTATGGCTGCTTAACGGGAAAGGTGAGGTGGGGTGATGCATAAAACAAGGGTTTCAAATTAGGTCAGATACCGTTCCATAAACCCAATATGTAATAGACAAGACCTACTCCTTGATCAGTGAATTGGACTCAACACCCCCTATTCACCGCCCAAGAATATATCTGACTAGTAAGAAGCTTAAAACCTATGTTTTGATATCTCTCTGTAAGTGAGTCAAGTGGGTGTAAAGCGGCAGAAACACAGCAGTGAAAAGCAGCTAAACCCCATTATAAAAATCAATTACTTTTAAAAACCCGTGAAACAAAGACAGTGAAAGAGAGAGAAATTCTTACAAAATTCGTTCAGGGGCGGTGATGCCACCTGGATTGACCATATCTAGACCCACAGCTGATGGAGACATACGGGTGGACACTCTTGGGGCTGAGAGGTTTGGTGAGGTTGGGTGAGGAAACGCAGACCCTTTAAAGTAATACTGCGTGGTTCCCATCCCATGGGTCCCAAATCTCCAGGTTCAAGGGCATCTTCCTACATCGAAAACATGCATGAGAAACCCAGAAGATGGTACACCGTGTGATCGGGAAAGGTTTCCAAAACGCACCTCATTTCTCATCTCCTTATGCTCGGGTTCGCCATTCCAGCCGCTTTAGTAGCAATCTCCCTCCTTGGAGAATCAGCACCTTTAACCTCCTGTTCCGTACAGGTTGCAATTTGTCCTGAGGATGAACGGGAAGAGTGGGAACCAATGAGAGACTAGCTCTAGGTGTTGGGACAGGCACAGGTCACTCTACTTCCCCATCAGGAAGAAGATTTAACCACAGGCTCAGCCTGCCGCCCGGGACCAGAATAGGGCCTGAAGCAATCCTGCGCTTTTGCGGCCAGCTCCCAAGAAAGCGAGTTGAAAAATGGAGCTCAGGGGCACTGCAATTCACAAACCTGCAGACTTATAAATGATAACTCTCGTCCACAAATATATTGAGGGAAGGCAACGAAGAGGATTGGAAAGCAAGGCAGAATTGCAGGAAACAGATTTCAGGAGGGAGATTCGAATCGCCTTTAAAGCACAGGAAAAGCGGCAAAACCTCGACAATGATGCCCTTGGCCAAAAAGGGCGTATGCGTTTTTTCCTGAATATATTCAGGAAAAAACGCATACGCCCTTTTTGGCCAACCAAGCAACCTGGCAAATCAGCGCTACAAAGAAGTCTCGCTTCCCATCGGTCAAAAGGGCCATGCTGAATAAAGTGTCAAAACCAGAAATGCAGGACAGGCCATGGAGAAACGGGAGCCTGGCTACGCTGATGGGAGGGATGTAAATTGCCAACAGCCACTCTGGAGAAGTGTACGGTGTGTCCTGAAACATCTAAAAAACTCAGCTTAGAGAGCACAGGGCACTTCCACTCATGGGCGTATAAACTGGGAAAACTAAAAATCAGCAAGACACAGGCACCCCAAAGTTTAGGGCTGCTCTGTTGACAAGAACCTCCACTTCGTTACACCTTAAATATCCCAGGAAAGAGAAAAATGGATAAAGAAGTTGTGGTCCTTATGTACAATGGAATATCACTCAGCCATGAAATCAACGTCATAAGGCTAGTAGCAGCATGATGAGTGGATTTAGGTACGACGATTCTAAGTGAAATAAGTCACACAGAAAAAGACACTTATCATAAGATATCACTTATAGAGGGAATGTAAAAACCGCTACCCTTGAACTGAATTACAAAACAGACCAGAGTCCCACGTTTAGAAAACACACTATGGCTGCTTAACGGGAAAGGTGAGGTGGGGTGATGCATAAAACAAGGGTTTCAAATTAGGTCAGATACCGTTCCATAAACCCAATATGTAATAGACAAGACCTACTCCTTGATCAGTGAATTGGACTAAACACCCCCTATTCACCAACCAAGAATATATCTGACTAGTAAGAAGCTTAAAACCTATGTTTTGATATCTCTCTGTAAGTGAGTCAAGTGGGTGTAAAGCGGCAGAAACACAGCAGTGAAAAGCAGCTAAACCCCATTATAAAAATCAATTACTTTTAAAAACCCGTGAAACAAAGACAGTGAAAGAGAGAGAAATTCTTACAAAATTCGTTCAGGGGCTGTGATGCCACCTGGATTGACCATATCTAGACCCACAGCTGATGGAGACATACGGGTGGACACTCTTGGGGCTGAGAGGTTTGGTGAGGTTGGGTGAGGAAACGCAGACCCTTTAAAGTAATACTGCGTGGTTCCCATCCCATGGGTCCCAAATCTCCAGGTTCAAGGGCATCTTCCTACATCGAAAACATGCATGAGAAACCCAGAAGATGGTACACCGTGTGATCGGGAAAGGTTTCCAAAACGCACCTCATTTCTCATCTCCTTATGCTCGGGTTCGCCATTCCAGCCGCTTTAGTAGCAATCTCCCTCCTTGGAGAATCAGCACCTTTAACCTCCTGTTCCGTACAGGTTGCAATTTGTCCTGAGGATGAACGGGAAGAGTGGGAACCAATGAGAGACTAGCTCTAGGTGTTGGGACAAGCACAGGTCACTCTACTTCCCCATCAGGAAGAAGAATTAACCACAGGCTCAGCCTGCCGCCCGGGACCAGAATAGGGCCTGAAGCAATCCTGCGCTTTTGCGGCCAGCTCCCAAGAAAGCGAGTTGAAAAATGGAGCTCAGGGGCACTGCAATTCACAAACCTGCAGACTTATAAATGATAACTCTCGTCCACAAATATATTGAGGGAAGGCAACGAAGAGGATTGGAAAGCAAGGCAGAATTGCAGGAAACAGATTTCAGGAGGGAGATTCGAATCGCCTTTAAAGCACAGGAAAAGCGGCAAAACCTCGACAATGATGCCCTTGGCCAAAAAGGGCGTATGCGTTTTTTCCTGAATATGTTCAGGAAAAAACGCATACGCCCTTTTTGGCCAACCAAGCAACCTGGAAAGGCAAATCAGCGCTACAAAGAAGTCTCGCTTCCCATCGGTCAAAAGGGCCATGCTGAATAAAGTGTCAAAACCAGAAATGCAGGACAGGCCATGGAGAAACGGGAGCCTGGCTACGCTGATGGGAGGGATGTAAATTGCCAACAGCCACTCTGGAGAAGTGTACGGTGTGTTCTGAAACATCTAAAAAACTCAGCTTAGAGAGCACAGGGCACTTCCACTCATGGGCGTATAAACTGGGAAAACTAAAAATCAGCAAGACACAGGCACCCCAAAGTTTAGGGCTGCTCTGTTGACAAGAACCTCCACTTCGTTACACCTTAAATATCCCAGGAAAGAGAAAAATGGATAAAGAAGTTGTGGTCCTTATGTACAATGGAATATCACTCAGCCATGAAATCAACGTCATAAGGCTAGTAGCAGCATGATGAGTTGATTTAGGTACGACGATTCTAAGTGAAATAAGTCACACAGAAAAAGACACTTATCATAAGATATCACTTATAGAGGGAATGTAAAAACCGCTACCCTTGAACTGAATTACAAAACAGACCAGAGTCCCACGTTTAGAAAACACACTATGGCTGCTTAACGGGAAAGGTGAGGTGGGGTGATGCATAAAACAAGGGTTTCAAATTAGGTCAGATACCGTTCCATAAACCCAATATGTAATAGACAAGACCTACTCCTTGATCAGTGAATTGGACTCAACACCCCCTATTCACCGCCCAAGAATATATCTGACTAGTAAGAAGCTTAAAACCTATGTTTTGATATCTCTCTGTAAGTGAGTCAAGTGGGTGTAAAGCGGCAGAAACACAGCAGTGAAAAGCAGCTAAACCCCATTATAAAAATCAATTACTTTTAAAAACCCGTGAAACAAAGACAGTGAAAGAGAGAGAAATTCTTACAAAATTCGTTCAGGGGCTGTGATGCCACCTGGATTGACCATATCTAGACCCACAGCTGATGGAGACATACTGGTGGACACTCTTGGGGCTGAGAGGTTTGGTGAGGTTGGGTGAGGAAACGCAGACCCTTTAAAGAAATACTGCGTGATATCCATCCCATGGGTCCCAAATCTCCAGGTTCAAGGGCATCTTCCTACATCGAAAACATGCATGAGAAACCCAGAAGATGGTACACCGTGTGATCGGGAAAGGTTTCCAAAACGCACCTCATTTCTCATCTCCTTATGCTCTGGTTCGCCATTCCAGCCGCTTTAGTAGCAATCTCCCTCCTTGGAGAATCAGCACCTTTAACCTCCTGTTCCGTACAGGTTGCAATTTGTCCTGAGGATGAACGGGAAGAGTGGGAACCAATGAGAGACTAGCTCTAGGTGTTGGGACAGGCACAGGTCACTCTACTTCCCCATCAGGAAGAAGAATTAACCACAGGCTCAGCCTGCCGCCCGGGACCAGAATAGGGCCTGAAGCAATCCTGCGCTTTTGCGGCCAGCTCCCAAGAAAGCGAGTTGAAAAATGGAGCTCAGGGGCACTGCAATTCACAAACCTGCAGACTTATAAATGATAACTCTCGTCCACAAATATATTGAGGGAAGGCAACGAAGAGGATTGGAAAGCAAGGCAGAATTGCAGGAAACAGATTTCAGGAGGGAGATTCGAATCGCCTTTAAAGCACAGGAAAAGCGGCAAAACCTCGACAATGATGCCCTTGGCCAAAAAGGGCGTATGCGTTTTTTCCTGAATATATTCAGGAAAAAACGCATACGCCCTTTTTGGCCAACCAAGCAACCTGGAAAGGCAAATCAGCGCTACAAAGAAGTCTCGCTTCCCATCGGTCAAAAGGGCCATGCTGAATAAAGTGTCAAAACCAGAAATGCAGGACAGGCCATGGAGAAACGGGAGCCTGGCTACGCTGATGGGAGGGATGTAAATTGCCAACAGCCACTCTGGAGAAGTGTACGGTGTGTTCTGAAACATCTAAAAAACTCAGCTTAGAGAGCACAGGGCACTTCCACTCATGGGCGTATAAACTGGGAAAACTAAAAATCAGCAAGACACAGGCACCCCAAAGTTTAGGGCTGCTCTGTTGACAAGAACCTCCACTTCGTTACACCTTAAATATCCCAGGAAAGAGAAAAATGGATAAAGAAGTTGTGGTCCTTATGTACAATGGAATATCACTCAGCCATGAAATCAACGTCATAAGGCTAGTAGCAGCATGATGAGTGGATTTAGGTACGACGATTCTAAGTGAAATAAGTCACACAGAAAAAGACACTTATCATAAGATATCACTTATAGAGGGAATGTATAAACCGCTACCCTTGAACTGAATTACAAAACAGACCAGAGTCCCACGTTTAGAAAACACACTATGGCTGCTTAACGGGAAAGGTGAGGTGGGGTGATGCATAAAACAAGGGTTTCAAATTAGGTCAGATACCGTTCCATAAACCCAATATGTAATAGACAAGACCTACTCCTTGATCAGTGAATTGGACTCAACACCCCCTATTCACCGCCCAAGAATATATCTGACTAGTAAGAATCTTAAAACCTATGTTTTGATATCTCTCTGTAAGTGAGTCAAGTGGGTGTAAAGCGGCAGAAACACAGCAGTGAAAAGCAGCTAAACCCCATTATAAAAATCAATTACTTTTAAAAACCCGTGAAACAAAGACAGTGAAAGAGAGAGAAATTCTTACAAAATTCGTTCAGGGGCTGTGATGCCACCTGGATTGACCATATCTAGACCCACAGCTGATGGAGACATAAGGGTGGACACTCTTGGGGCTGAGAGGTTTGGTGAGGTTGGGTGAGGAAACGCAGACCCTTTAAAGTAATACTGCGTGGTTCCCATCCCATGGGTCCCAAATCTCCAGGTTCAAGGGCATCTTCCTACATCGAAAACATGCATGAGAAACCCAGAAGATGGTACACCGTGTGATCGGGAAAGGTTTCCAAAACGCACCTCATTTCTCATCTCCTTATGCTCGGGTTCGCCATTCCAGCCGCTTTAGTAGCAATCTCCCTCCTTGGAGAATCAGCACCTTTAACCTCCTGTTCCGTACAGGTTGCAATTTGTCCTGAGGATGAACGGGAAGAGTGGGAACCAATGAGAGACTAGCTCTAGGTGTTGGGACAGGCACAGGTCACTCTACTTCCCCATCAGGAAGAAGATTTAACCACAGGCTCAGCCTGCCGCCCGGGACCAGAATAGGGCCTGAAGCAATCCTGCGCTTTTGCGGCCAGCTCCCAAGAAAGCGAGTTGAAAAATGGAGCTCAGGGGCACTGCAATTCACAAACCTGCAGACTTATAAATGATAACTCTCGTCCACAAATATATTGAGGGAAGGCAACGAAGAGGATTGGAAAGCAAGGCAGAATTGCAGGAAACAGATTTCAGGAGGGAGATTCGAATCGCCTTTAAAGCACAGGAAAAGCGGCAAAACCTCGACAATGATGCCCTTGGCCAAAAAGGGCGTATGCGTTTTTTCCTGAATATATTCAGGAAAAAACGCATACGCCCTTTTTGGCCAACCAAGCAACCTGGAAAGGCAAATCAGCGCTACAAAGAAGTCTCGCTTCCCATCGGTCAAAAGGGCCATGCTGAATAAAGTGTCAAAACCAGAAATGCAGGACAGGCCATGGAGAAACGGGAGCCTGGCTACGCTGATGGGAGGGATGTAAATTGCCAACAGCCACTCTGGAGAAGTGTACGGTGTGTCCTGAAACATCTAAAAAACTCAGCTTAGAGAGCACAGGGCACTTCCACTCATGGGCGTATAAATTGGGAAAACTAAAAATCAGCAAGACACAGGCACCCCAAAGTTTAGGGCTGCTCTGTTGACAAGAACCTCCACTTCGTTACACCTTAAATATCCCAGGAAAGAGAAAAATGGATAAAGAAGTTGTGGTCCTTATGTACAATGGAATATCACTCAGCCATGAAATCAACGTCATAAGGCTAGTAGCAGCATGATGAGTGGATTTAGGTACGACGATTCTAAGTGAAATAAGTCACACAGAAAAAGACACTTATCATAAGATATCACTTATAGAGGGAATGTATAAACCGCTACCCTTGAACTGAATTACAAAACAGACCAGAGTCCCACGTTTAGAAAACACACTATGGCTGCTTAACGGGAAAGGTGAGGTGGGGTGATGCATAAAACAAGGGTTTCAAATTAGGTCAGATACCGTTCCATAAACCCAATATGTAATAGACAAGACCTACTCCTTGATCAGTGAATTGGACTCAACACCCCCTATTCACCGCCCAAGAATATATCTGACTAGTAAGAATCTTAAAACCTATGTTTTGATATCTCTCTGTAAGTGAGTCAAGTGGGTGTAAAGCGGCAGAAACACAGCAGTGAAAAGCAGCTAAACCCCATTATAAAAATCAATTACTTTTAAAAACCCGTGAAACAAAGACAGTGAAAGAGAGAGAAATTCTTACAAAATTCGTTCAGGGGCTGTGATGCCACCTGGATTGACCATATCTAGACCCACAGCTGATGGAGACATAAGGGTGGACACTCTTGGGGCTGAGAGGTTTGGTGAGGTTGGGTGAGGAAACGCAGACCCTTTAAAGTAATACTGCGTGGTTCCCATCCCATGGGTCCCAAATCTCCAGGTTCAAGGGCATCTTCCTACATCGAAAACATGCATGAGAAACCCAGAAGATGGTACACCGTGTGATCGGGAAAGGTTTCCAAAACGCACCTCATTTCTCATCTCCTTATGCTCGGGTTCGCCATTCCAGCCGCTTTAGTAGCAATCTCCCTCCTTGAGAATCAGCACCTTTAACCTCCTGTTCCGTACAGGTTGCAATTTGTCCTGAGGATGAACGGGAAGAGTGGGAACCAATGAGAGACTAGCTCTAGGTGTTGGGACAGGCACAGGTCACTCTACTTCCCCATCAGGAAGAAGATTTAACCACAGGCTCAGCCTGCCGCCCGGGACCAGAATAGGGCCTGAAGCAATCCTGCGCTTTTGCGGCCAGCTCCCAAGAAAGCGAGTTGAAAAATGGAGCTCAGGGGCACTGCAATTCACAAACCTGCAGACTTATAAATGATAACTCTCGTCCACAAATATATTGAGGGAAGGCAACGAAGAGGATTGGAAAGCAAGGCAGAATTGCAGGAAACAGATTTCAGGAGGGAGATTCGAATCGCCTTTAAAGCACAGGAAAAGCGGCAAAACCTCGACAATGATGCCCTTGGCCAAAAAGGGCGTATGCGTTTTTTCCTGAATATATTCAGGAAAAAACGCATACGCCCTTTTTGGCCAACCAAGCAACCTGGAAAGGCAAATCAGCGCTACAAAGAAGTCTCGCTTCCCATCGGTCAAAAGGGCCATGCTGAATAAAGTGTCAAAACCAGAAATGCAGGACAGGCCATGGAGAAACGGGAGCCTGGCTACGCTGATGGGAGGGATGTAAATTGCCAACAGCCACTCTGGAGAAGTGTACGGTGTGTCCTGAAACATCTAAAAAACTCAGCTTAGAGAGCACAGGGCACTTCCACTCATGGGCGTATAAATTGGGAAAACTAAAAATCAGCAAGACACAGGCACCCCAAAGTTTAGGGCTGCTCTGTTGACAAGAACCTCCACTTCGTTACACCTTAAATATCCCAGGAAAGAGAAAAATGGATAAAGAAGTTGTGGTCCTTATGTACAATGGAATATCACTCAGCCATGAAATCAACGTCATAAGGCTAGTAGCAGCATGATGAGTGGATTTAGGTACGACGATTCTAAGTGAAATAAGTCACACAGAAAAAGACACTTATCATAAGATATCACTTATAGAGGGAATGTAAAAACCGCTACCCTTGAACTGAATTACAAAACAGACCAGAGTCCCACGTTTAGAAAACACACTATGGCTGCTTAACGGGAAAGGTGAGGTGGGGTGATGCATAAAACAAGGGTTTCAAATTAGGTCAGATAACGTTCCATAAACCCAATATGTAATAGACAAGACCTACTCCTTGATCAGTGAATTGGACTCAACACCCCCTATTCACCGCCCAAGAATATATCTGACTAGTAAGAAGCTTAAAACCTATGTTTTGATATCTCTCTGTAAGTGAGTCAAGTGGGTGTAAAGCGGCAGAAACACAGCAGTGAAAAGCAGCTAAACCCCATTATAAAAATCAATTACTTTTAAAAACCCGTGAAACAAAGACAGTGAAAGAGAGAGAAATTCTTACAAAATTCGTTCAGGGGCTGTGATGCCACCTGGATTGACCATATCTAGACCCACAGCTGATGGAGACATACGGGTGGACACTCTTGGGGCTGAGAGGTTTGGTGAGGTTGGGTGAGGAAACGCAGACCCTTTAAAGAAATACTGCGTGATATCCATCCCATGGGTCCCAAATCTCCAGGTTCAAGGGCATCTTCCTACATCGAAAACTTGCATGAGAAACCCAGAAGATGGTACACCGTGTGATCGGGAAAGGTTTCCAAAACGCACCTCATTTCTCATCTCCTTATGCTCGGGTTCGCCATTCCAGCCGCTTTAGTAGCAATCTCCCTCCTTGGAGAATCAGCACCTTTAACCTCCTGTTCCGTACAGGTTGCAATTTGTCCTGAGGATGAACGGGAAGAGTGGGAACCAATGAGAGACTAGCTCTAGGTGTTGGGACAGGCACAGGTCACTCTACTTCCCCATCAGGAAGAAGATTTAACCACAGGCTCAGCCTGCCGCCCGGGACCAGAATAGGGCCTGAAGCAATCCTGCGCTTTTGCGGCCAGCTCCCAAGAAAGCGAGTTGAAAAATGGAGCTCAGGGGCACTGCAATTCACAAACCTGCAGACTTATAAATGATAACTCTCGTCCACAAATATATTGAGGGAAGGCAACGAAGAGGATTGGAAAGCAAGGCAGAATTGCAGGAAACAGATTTCAGGAGGGAGATTCGAATCGCCTTTAAAGCACAGGAAAAGCGGCAAAACCTCGACAATGATGCCCTTGGCCAAAAAGGGCGTATGCGTTTTTTCCTGAATATATTCAGGAAAAAACGCATACGCCCTTTTTGGCCAACCAAGCAACCTGGAAAGGCAAATCAGCGCTACAAAGAAGTCTCGCTTCCCATCGGTCAAAAGGGCCATGCTGAATAAAGTGTCAAAACCAGAAATGCAGGACAGGCCATGGAGAAACGGGAGCCTGGCTACGCTGATGGGAGGGATGTAAATTGCCAACAGCCACTCTGGAGAAGTGTACGGTGTGTCCTGAAACATCTAAAAAACTCAGCTTAGAGAGCACAGGGCACTTCCACTCATGGGCGTATAAATTGGGAAAACTAAAAATCAGCAAGACACAGGCACCCCAAAGTTTAGGGCTGCTCTGTTGACAAGAACCTCCACTTCGTTACACCTTAAATATCCCAGGAAAGAGAAAAATGGATAAAGAAGTTGTGGTCGTTATGTACAATGGAATATCACTCAGCCATGAAATCAACGTCATAAGGCTAGTAGCAGCATGATGAGTGGATTTAGGTACGACGATTCTAAGTGAAATAAGTCACACAGAAAAAGACACTTATCATAAGATATCACTTATAGAGGGAATGTAAAAACCGCTACCCTTGAACTGAATTACAAAACAGACCAGAGTCCCACGTTTAGAAAACACACTATGGCTGCTTAACGGGAAAGGTGAGGTGGGGTGATGCATAAAACAAGGGTTTCAAATTAGGTCAGATACCGTTCCATAAACCCAATATGTAATAGACAAGACCTACTCCTTGATCAGTGAATTGGACTCAACACCCCCTATTCACCGCCCAAGAATATATCTGACTAGTAAGAAGCTTAAAACCTATGTTTTGATATCTCTCTGTAAGTGAGTCAAGTGGGTGTAAAGCGGCAGAAACACAGCAGTGAAAAGCAGCTAAACCCCATTATAAAAATCAATTACTTTTAAAAACCCGTGAAACAAAGACAGTGAAAGAGAGAGAAATTCTTACAAAATTCGTTCAGGGGCGGTGATGCCACCTGGATTGACCATATCTAGACCCACAGCTGATGGAGACATACGGGTGGACACTCTTGGGGCTGAGAGGTTTGGTGAGGTTGGGTGAGGAAACGCAGACCCTTTAAAGTAATACTGCGTGGTTCCCATCCCATGGGTCCCAAATCTCCAGGTTCAAGGGCATCTTCCTACATCGAAAACATGCATGAGAAACCCAGAAGATGGTACACCGTGTGATCGGGAAAGGTTTCCAAAACGCACCTCATTTCTCATCTCCTTATGCTCGGGTTCGCCATTCCAGCCGCTTTAGTAGCAATCTCCCTCCTTGGAGAATCAGCACCTTTAACCTCCTGTTCCGTACAGGTTGCAATTTGTCCTGAGGATGAACGGGAAGAGTGGGAACCAATGAGAGACTAGCTCTAGGTGTTGGGACAGGCACAGGTCACTCTACTTCCCCATCAGGAAGAAGATTTAACCACAGGCTCAGCCTGCCGCCCGGGACCAGAATAGGGCCTGAAGCAATCCTGCGCTTTTGCGGCCAGCTCCCAAGAAAGCGAGTTGAAAAATGGAGCTCAGGGGCACTGCAATTCACAAACCTGCAGACTTATAAATGATAACTCTCGTCCACAAATATATTGAGGGAAGGCAACGAAGAGGATTGGAAAGCAAGGCAGAATTGCAGGAAACAGATTTCAGGAGGGAGATTCGAATCGCCTTTAAAGCACAGGAAAAGCGGCAAAACCTCGACAATGATGCCCTTGGCCAAAAAGGGCGTATGCGTTTTTTCCTGAATATATTCAGGAAAAAACGCATACGCCCTTTTTGGCCAACCAAGCAACCTGGCAAATCAGCGCTACAAAGAAGTCTCGCTTCCCATCGGTCAAAAGGGCCATGCTGAATAAAGTGTCAAAACCAGAAATGCAGGACAGGCCATGGAGAAACGGGAGCCTGGCTACGCTGATGGGAGGGATGTAAATTGCCAACAGCCACTCTGGAGAAGTGTACGGTGTGTCCTGAAACATCTAAAAAACTCAGCTTAGAGAGCACAGGGCACTTCCACTCATGGGCGTATAAACTGGGAAAACTAAAAATCAGCAAGACACAGGCACCCCAAAGTTTAGGGCTGCTCTGTTGACAAGAACCTCCACTTCGTTACACCTTAAATATCCCAGGAAAGAGAAAAATGGATAAAGAAGTTGTGGTCCTTATGTACAATGGAATATCACTCAGCCATGAAATCAACGTCATAAGGCTAGTAGCAGCATGATGAGTGGATTTAGGTACGACGATTCTAAGTGAAATAAGTCACACAGAAAAAGACACTTATCATAAGATATCACTTATAGAGGGAATGTAAAAACCGCTACCCTTGAACTGAATTACAAAACAGACCAGAGTCCCACGTTTAGAAAACACACTATGGCTGCTTAACGGGAAAGGTGAGGTGGGGTGATGCATAAAACAAGGGTTTCAAATTAGGTCAGATACCGTTCCATAAACCCAATATGTAATAGACAAGACCTACTCCTTGATCAGTGAATTGGACTCAACACCCCCTATTCACCAACCAAGAATATATCTGACTAGTAAGAAGCTTAAAACCTATGTTTTGATATCTCTCTGTAAGTGAGTCAAGTGGGTGTAAAGCGGCAGAAACACAGCAGTGAAAAGCAGCTAAACCCCATTATAAAAATCAATTACTTTTAAAAACCCGTGAAACAAAGACAGTGAAAGAGAGAGAAATTCTTACAAAATTCGTTCAGGGGCTGTGATGCCACCTGGATTGACCATATCTAGACCCACAGCTGATGGAGACATACGGGTGGACACTCTTGGGGCTGAGAGGTTTGGTGAGGTTGGGTGAGGAAACGCAGACCCTTTAAAGTAATACTGCGTGGTTCCCATCCCATGGGTCCCAAATCTCCAGGTTCAAGGGCATCTTCCTACATCGAAAACATGCATGAGAAACCCAGAAGATGGTACACCGTGTGATCGGGAAAGGTTTCCAAAACGCACCTCATTTCTCATCTCCTTATGCTCGGGTTCGCCATTCCAGCCGCTTTAGTAGCAATCTCCCTCCTTGGAGAATCAGCACCTTTAACCTCCTGTTCCGTACAGGTTGCAATTTGTCCTGAGGATGAACGGGAAGAGTGGGAACCAATGAGAGACTAGCTCTAGGTGTTGGGACAAGCACAGGTCACTCTACTTCCCCATCAGGAAGAAGAATTAACCACAGGCTCAGCCTGCCGCCCGGGACCAGAATAGGGCCTGAAGCAATCCTGCGCTTTTGCGGCCAGCTCCCAAGAAAGCGAGTTGAAAAATGGAGCTCAGGGGCACTGCAATTCACAAACCTGCAGACTTATAAATGATAACTCTCGTCCACAAATATATTGAGGGAAGGCAACGAAGAGGATTGGAAAGCAAGGCAGAATTGCAGGAAACAGATTTCAGGAGGGAGATTCGAATCGCCTTTAAAGCACAGGAAAAGCGGCAAAACCTCGACAATGATGCCCTTGGCCAAAAAGGGCGTATGCGTTTTTTCCTGAATATGTTCAGGAAAAAACGCATACGCCCTTTTTGGCCAACCAAGCAACCTGGAAAGGCAAATCAGCGCTACAAAGAAGTCTCGCTTCCCATCGGTCAAAAGGGCCATGCTGAATAAAGTGTCAAAACCAGAAATGCAGGACAGGCCATGGAGAAACGGGAGCCTGGCTACGCTGATGGGAGGGATGTAAATTGCCAACAGCCACTCTGGAGAAGTGTACGGTGTGTTCTGAAACATCTAAAAAACTCAGCTTAGAGAGCACAGGGCACTTCCACTCATGGGCGTATAAACTGGGAAAACTAAAAATCAGCAAGACACAGGCACCCCAAAGTTTAGGGCTGCTCTGTTGACAAGAACCTCCACTTCGTTACACCTTAAATATCCCAGGAAAGAGAAAAATGGATAAAGAAGTTGTGGTCCTTATGTACAATGGAATATCACTCAGCCATGAAATCAACGTCATAAGGCTAGTAGCAGCATGATGAGTTGATTTAGGTACGACGATTCTAAGTGAAATAAGTCACACAGAAAAAGACACTTATCATAAGATATCACTTATAGAGGGAATGTAAAAACCGCTACCCTTGAACTGAATTACAAAACAGACCAGAGTCCCACGTTTAGAAAACACACTATGGCTGCTTAACGGGAAAGGTGAGGTGGGGTGATGCATAAAACAAGGGTTTCAAATTAGGTCAGATACCGTTCCATAAACCCAATATGTAATAGACAAGACCTACTCCTTGATCAGTGAATTGGACTCAACACCCCCTATTCACCGCCCAAGAATATATCTGACTAGTAAGAAGCTTAAAACCTATGTTTTGATATCTCTCTGTAAGTGAGTCAAGTGGGTGTAAAGCGGCAGAAACACAGCAGTGAAAAGCAGCTAAACCCCATTATAAAAATCAATTACTTTTAAAAACCCGTGAAACAAAGACAGTGAAAGAGAGAGAAATTCTTACAAAATTCGTTCAGGGGCTGTGATGCCACCTGGATTGACCATATCTAGACCCACAGCTGATGGAGACATACGGGTGGACACTCTTGGGGCTGAGAGGTTTGGTGAGGTTGGGTGAGGAAACGCAGACCCTTTAAAGAAATACTGCGTGATATCCATCCCATGGGTCCCAAATCTCCAGGTTCAAGGGCATCTTCCTACATCGAAAACATGCATGAGAAACCCAGAAGATGGTACACCGTGTGATCGGGAAAGGTTTCCAAAACGCACCTCATTTCTCATCTCCTTATGCTCTGGTTCGCCATTCCAGCCGCTTTAGTAGCAATCTCCCTCCTTGGAGAATCAGCACCTTTAACCTCCTGTTCCGTACAGGTTGCAATTTGTCCTGAGGATGAACGGGAAGAGTGGGAACCAATGAGAGACTAGCTCTAGGTGTTGGGACAGGCACAGGTCACTCTACTTCCCCATCAGGAAGAAGAATTAACCACAGGCTCAGCCTGCCGCCCGGGACCAGAATAGGGCCTGAAGCAATCCTGCGCTTTTGCGGCCAGCTCCCAAGAAAGCGAGTTGAAAAATGGAGCTCAGGGGCACTGCAATTCACAAACCTGCAGACTTATAAATGATAACTCTCGTCCACAAATATATTGAGGGAAGGCAACGAAGAGGATTGGAAAGCAAGGCAGAATTGCAGGAAACAGATTTCAGGAGGGAGATTCGAATCGCCTTTAAAGCACAGGAAAAGCGGCAAAACCTCGACAATGATGCCCTTGGCCAAAAAGGGCGTATGCGTTTTTTCCTGAATATATTCAGGAAAAAACGCATACGCCCTTTTTGGCCAACCAAGCAACCTGGAAAGGCAAATCAGCGCTACAAAGAAGTCTCGCTTCCCATCGGTCAAAAGGGCCATGCTGAATAAAGTGTCAAAACCAGAAATGCAGGACAGGCCATGGAGAAACGGGAGCCTGGCTACGCTGATGGGAGGGATGTAAATTGCCAACAGCCACTCTGGAGAAGTGTACGGTGTGTTCTGAAACATCTAAAAAACTCAGCTTAGAGAGCACAGGGCACTTCCACTCATGGGCGTATAAACTGGGAAAACTAAAAATCAGCAAGACACAGGCACCCCAAAGTTTAGGGCTGCTCTGTTGACAAGAACCTCCACTTCGTTACACCTTAAATATCCCAGGAAAGAGAAAAATGGATAAAGAAGTTGTGGTCCTTATGTACAATGGAATATCACTCAGCCATGAAATCAACGTCATAAGGCTAGTAGCAGCATGATGAGTGGATTTAGGTACGACGATTCTAAGTGAAATAAGTCACACAGAAAAAGACACTTATCATAAGATATCACTTATAGAGGGAATGTATAAACCGCTACCCTTGAACTGAATTACAAAACAGACCAGAGTCCCACGTTTAGAAAACACACTATGGCTGCTTAACGGGAAAGGTGAGGTGGGGTGATGCATAAAACAAGGGTTTCAAATTAGGTCAGATACCGTTCCATAAACCCAATATGTAATAGACAAGACCTACTCCTTGATCAGTGAATTGGACTCAACACCCCCTATTCACCGCCCAAGAATATATCTGACTAGTAAGAATCTTAAAACCTATGTTTTGATATCTCTCTGTAAGTGAGTCAAGTGGGTGTAAAGCGGCAGAAACACAGCAGTGAAAAGCAGCTAAACCCCATTATAAAAATCAATTACTTTTAAAAACCCGTGAAACAAAGACAGTGAAAGAGAGAGAAATTCTTACAAAATTCGTTCAGGGGCTGTGATGCCACCTGGATTGACCATATCTAGACCCACAGCTGATGGAGACATAAGGGTGGACACTCTTGGGGCTGAGAGGTTTGGTGAGGTTGGGTGAGGAAACGCAGACCCTTTAAAGTAATACTGCGTGGTTCCCATCCCATGGGTCCCAAATCTCCAGGTTCAAGGGCATCTTCCTACATCGAAAACATGCATGAGAAACCCAGAAGATGGTACACCGTGTGATCGGGAAAGGTTTCCAAAACGCACCTCATTTCTCATCTCCTTATGCTCGGGTTCGCCATTCCAGCCGCTTTAGTAGCAATCTCCCTCCTTGGAGAATCAGCACCTTTAACCTCCTGTTCCGTACAGGTTGCAATTTGTCCTGAGGATGAACGGGAAGAGTGGGAACCAATGAGAGACTAGCTCTAGGTGTTGGGACAGGCACAGGTCACTCTACTTCCCCATCAGGAAGAAGATTTAACCACAGGCTCAGCCTGCCGCCCGGGACCAGAATAGGGCCTGAAGCAATCCTGCGCTTTTGCGGCCAGCTCCCAAGAAAGCGAGTTGAAAAATGGAGCTCAGGGGCACTGCAATTCACAAACCTGCAGACTTATAAATGATAACTCTCGTCCACAAATATATTGAGGGAAGGCAACGAAGAGGATTGGAAAGCAAGGCAGAATTGCAGGAAACAGATTTCAGGAGGGAGATTCGAATCGCCTTTAAAGCACAGGAAAAGCGGCAAAACCTCGACAATGATGCCCTTGGCCAAAAAGGGCGTATGCGTTTTTTCCTGAATATATTCAGGAAAAAACGCATACGCCCTTTTTGGCCAACCAAGCAACCTGGAAAGGCAAATCAGCGCTACAAAGAAGTCTCGCTTCCCATCGGTCAAAAGGGCCATGCTGAATAAAGTGTCAAAACCAGAAATGCAGGACAGGCCATGGAGAAACGGGAGCCTGGCTACGCTGATGGGAGGGATGTAAATTGCCAACAGCCACTCTGGAGAAGTGTACGGTGTGTCCTGAAACATCTAAAAAACTCAGCTTAGAGAGCACAGGGCACTTCCACTCATGGGCGTATAAATTGGGAAAACTAAAAATCAGCAAGACACAGGCACCCCAAAGTTTAGGGCTGCTCTGTTGACAAGAACCTCCACTTCGTTACACCTTAAATATCCCAGGAAAGAGAAAAATGGATAAAGAAGTTGTGGTCCTTATGTACAATGGAATATCACTCAGCCATGAAATCAACGTCATAAGGCTAGTAGCAGCATGATGAGTGGATTTAGGTACGACGATTCTAAGTGAAATAAGTCACACAGAAAAAGACACTTATCATAAGATATCACTTATAGAGGGAATGTATAAACCGCTACCCTTGAACTGAATTACAAAACAGACCAGAGTCCCACGTTTAGAAAACACACTATGGCTGCTTAACGGGAAAGGTGAGGTGGGGTGATGCATAAAACAAGGGTTTCAAATTAGGTCAGATACCGTTCCATAAACCCAATATGTAATAGACAAGACCTACTCCTTGATCAGTGAATTGGACTCAACACCCCCTATTCACCGCCCAAGAATATATCTGACTAGTAAGAATCTTAAAACCTATGTTTTGATATCTCTCTGTAAGTGAGTCAAGTGGGTGTAAAGCGGCAGAAACACAGCAGTGAAAAGCAGCTAAACCCCATTATAAAAATCAATTACTTTTAAAAACCCGTGAAACAAAGACAGTGAAAGAGAGAGAAATTCTTACAAAATTCGTTCAGGGGCTGTGATGCCACCTGGATTGACCATATCTAGACCCACAGCTGATGGAGACATAAGGGTGGACACTCTTGGGGCTGAGAGGTTTGGTGAGGTTGGGTGAGGAAACGCAGACCCTTTAAAGTAATACTGCGTGGTTCCCATCCCATGGGTCCCAAATCTCCAGGTTCAAGGGCATCTTCCTACATCGAAAACATGCATGAGAAACCCAGAAGATGGTACACCGTGTGATCGGGAAAGGTTTCCAAAACGCACCTCATTTCTCATCTCCTTATGCTCGGGTTCGCCATTCCAGCCGCTTTAGTAGCAATCTCCCTCCTTGAGAATCAGCACCTTTAACCTCCTGTTCCGTACAGGTTGCAATTTGTCCTGAGGATGAACGGGAAGAGTGGGAACCAATGAGAGACTAGCTCTAGGTGTTGGGACAGGCACAGGTCACTCTACTTCCCCATCAGGAAGAAGATTTAACCACAGGCTCAGCCTGCCGCCCGGGACCAGAATAGGGCCTGAAGCAATCCTGCGCTTTTGCGGCCAGCTCCCAAGAAAGCGAGTTGAAAAATGGAGCTCAGGGGCACTGCAATTCACAAACCTGCAGACTTATAAATGATAACTCTCGTCCACAAATATATTGAGGGAAGGCAACGAAGAGGATTGGAAAGCAAGGCAGAATTGCAGGAAACAGATTTCAGGAGGGAGATTCGAATCGCCTTTAAAGCACAGGAAAAGCGGCAAAACCTCGACAATGATGCCCTTGGCCAAAAAGGGCGTATGCGTTTTTTCCTGAATATATTCAGGAAAAAACGCATACGCCCTTTTTGGCCAACCAAGCAACCTGGAAAGGCAAATCAGCGCTACAAAGAAGTCTCGCTTCCCATCGGTCAAAAGGGCCATGCTGAATAAAGTGTCAAAACCAGAAATGCAGGACAGGCCATGGAGAAACGGGAGCCTGGCTACGCTGATGGGAGGGATGTAAATTGCCAACAGCCACTCTGGAGAAGTGTACGGTGTGTCCTGAAACATCTAAAAAACTCAGCTTAGAGAGCACAGGGCACTTCCACTCATGGGCGTATAAATTGGGAAAACTAAAAATCAGCAAGACACAGGCACCCCAAAGTTTAGGGCTGCTCTGTTGACAAGAACCTCCACTTCGTTACACCTTAAATATCCCAGGAAAGAGAAAAATGGATAAAGAAGTTGTGGTCCTTATGTACAATGGAATATCACTCAGCCATGAAATCAACGTCATAAGGCTAGTAGCAGCATGATGAGTGGATTTAGGTACGACGATTCTAAGTGAAATAAGTCACACAGAAAAAGACACTTATCATAAGATATCACTTATAGAGGGAATGTAAAAACCGCTACCCTTGAACTGAATTACAAAACAGACCAGAGTCCCACGTTTAGAAAACACACTATGGCTGCTTAACGGGAAAGGTGAGGTGGGGTGATGCATAAAACAAGGGTTTCAAATTAGGTCAGATAACGTTCCATAAACCCAATATGTAATAGACAAGACCTACTCCTTGATCAGTGAATTGGACTCAACACCCCCTATTCACCGCCCAAGAATATATCTGACTAGTAAGAAGCTTAAAACCTATGTTTTGATATCTCTCTGTAAGTGAGTCAAGTGGGTGTAAAGCGGCAGAAACACAGCAGTGAAAAGCAGCTAAACCCCATTATAAAAATCAATTACTTTTAAAAACCCGTGAAACAAAGACAGTGAAAGAGAGAGAAATTCTTACAAAATTCGTTCAGGGGCTGTGATGCCACCTGGATTGACCATATCTAGACCCACAGCTGATGGAGACATACGGGTGGACACTCTTGGGGCTGAGAGGTTTGGTGAGGTTGGGTGAGGAAACGCAGACCCTTTAAAGAAATACTGCGTGATATCCATCCCATGGGTCCCAAATCTCCAGGTTCAAGGGCATCTTCCTACATCGAAAACTTGCATGAGAAACCCAGAAGATGGTACACCGTGTGATCGGGAAAGGTTTCCAAAACGCACCTCATTTCTCATCTCCTTATGCTCGGGTTCGCCATTCCAGCCGCTTTAGTAGCAATCTCCCTCCTTGGAGAATCAGCACCTTTAACCTCCTGTTCCGTACAGGTTGCAATTTGTCCTGAGGATGAACGGGAAGAGTGGGAACCAATGAGAGACTAGCTCTAGGTGTTGGGACAGGCACAGGTCACTCTACTTCCCCATCAGGAAGAAGATTTAACCACAGGCTCAGCCTGCCGCCCGGGACCAGAATAGGGCCTGAAGCAATCCTGCGCTTTTGCGGCCAGCTCCCAAGAAAGCGAGTTGAAAAATGGAGCTCAGGGGCACTGCAATTCACAAACCTGCAGACTTATAAATGATAACTCTCGTCCACAAATATATTGAGGGAAGGCAACGAAGAGGATTGGAAAGCAAGGCAGAATTGCAGGAAACAGATTTCAGGAGGGAGATTCGAATCGCCTTTAAAGCACAGGAAAAGCGGCAAAACCTCGACAATGATGCCCTTGGCCAAAAAGGGCGTATGCGTTTTTTCCTGAATATATTCAGGAAAAAACGCATACGCCCTTTTTGGCCAACCAAGCAACCTGGAAAGGCAAATCAGCGCTACAAAGAAGTCTCGCTTCCCATCGGTCAAAAGGGCCATGCTGAATAAAGTGTCAAAACCAGAAATGCAGGACAGGCCATGGAGAAACGGGAGCCTGGCTACGCTGATGGGAGGGATGTAAATTGCCAACAGCCACTCTGGAGAAGTGTACGGTGTGTCCTGAAACATCTAAAAAACTCAGCTTAGAGAGCACAGGGCACTTCCACTCATGGGCGTATAAATTGGGAAAACTAAAAATCAGCAAGACACAGGCACCCCAAAGTTTAGGGCTGCTCTGTTGACAAGAACCTCCACTTCGTTACACCTTAAATATCCCAGGAAAGAGAAAAATGGATAAAGAAGTTGTGGTCGTTATGTACAATGGAATATCACTCAGCCATGAAATCAACGTCATAAGGCTAGTAGCAGCATGATGAGTGGATTTAGGTACGACGATTCTAAGTGAAATAAGTCACACAGAAAAAGACACTTATCATAAGATATCACTTATAGAGGGAATGTAAAAACCGCTACCCTTGAACTGAATTACAAAACAGACCAGAGTCCCACGTTTAGAAAACACACTATGGCTGCTTAACGGGAAAGGTGAGGTGGGGTGATGCATAAAACAAGGGTTTCAAATTAGGTCAGATACCGTTCCATAAACCCAATATGTAATAGACAAGACCTACTCCTTGATCAGTGAATTGGACTCAACACCCCCTATTCACCAACCAAGAATATATCTGACTAGTAAGAAGCTTAAAACCTATGTTTTGATATCTCTCTGTAAGTGAGTCAAGTGGGTGTAAAGCGGCAGAAACACAGCAGTGAAAAGCAGCTAAACCCCATTATAAAAATCAATTACTTTTAAAAACCCGTGAAACAAAGACAGTGAAAGAGAGAGAAATTCTTACAAAATTCGTTCAGGGGCTGTGATGCCACCTGGATTGACCATATCTAGACCCACAGCTGATGGAGACATACGGGTGGACACTCTTGGGGCTGAGAGGTTTGGTGAGGTTGGGTGAGGAAACGCAGACCCTTTAAAGTAATACTGCGTGGTTCCCATCCCATGGGTCCCAAATCTCCAGGTTCAAGGGCATCTTCCTACATCGAAAACATGCATGAGAAACCCAGAAGATGGTACACCGTGTGATCGGGAAAGGTTTCCAAAACGCACCTCATTTCTCATCTCCTTATGCTCGGGTTCGCCATTCCAGCCGCTTTAGTAGCAATCTCCCTCCTTGGAGAATCAGCACCTTTAACCTCCTGTTCCGTACAGGTTGCAATTTGTCCTGAGGATGAACGGGAAGAGTGGGAACCAATGAGAGACTAGCTCTAGGTGTTGGGACAGGCACAGGTCACTCTACTTCCCCATCAGGAAGAAGAATTAACCACAGGCTCAGCCTGCCGCCCGGGACCAGAATAGGGCCTGAAGCAATCCTGCGCTTTTGCGGCCAGCTCCCAAGAAAGCGAGTTGAAAAATGGAGCTCAGGGGCACTGCAATTCACAAACCTGCAGACTTATAAATGATAACTCTCGTCCACAAATATATTGAGGGAAGGCAACGAAGAGGATTGGAAAGCAAGGCAGAATTGCAGGAAACAGATTTCAGGAGGGAGATTCGAATCGCCTTTAAAGCACAGGAAAAGCGGCAAAACCTCGACAATGATGCCCTTGGCCAAAAAGGGCGTATGCGTTTTTTCCTGAATATATTCAGGAAAAAACGCATACGCCCTTTTTGGCCAACCAAGCAACCTGGAAAGGCAAATCAGCGCTACAAAGAAGTCTCGCTTCCCATCGGTCAAAAGGGCCATGCTGAATAAAGTGTCAAAACCAGAAATGCAGGACAGGCCATGGAGAAACGGGAGCCTGGCTACGCTGATGGGAGGGATGTAAATTGCCAACAGCCACTCTGGAGAAGTGTACGGTGTGTCCTGAAACATCTAAAAAACTCAGCTTAGAGAGCACAGGGCACTTCCACTCATGGGCGTATAAACTGGGAAAACTAAAAATCAGCAAGACACAGGCACCCCAAAGTTTAGGGCTGCTCTGTTGACAAGAACCTCCACTTCGTTACACCTTAAATATCCCAGGAAAGAGAAAAATGGATAAAGAAGTTGTGGTCCTTATGTACAATGGAATATCACTCAGCCATGAAATCAACGTCATAAGGCTAGTAGCAGCATGATGAGTTGATTTAGGTACGACGATTCTAAGTGAAATAAGTCACACAGAAAAAGACACTTATCATAAGATATCACTTATAGAGGGAATGTAAAAACCGCTACCCTTGAACTGAATTACAAAACAGACCAGAGTCCCACGTTTAGAAAACACACTATGGCTGCTTAACGGGAAAGGTGAGGTGGGGTGATGCATAAAACAAGGGTTTCAAATTAGGTCAGATACCGTTCCATAAACCCAATATGTAATAGACAAGACCTACTCCTTGATCAGTGAATTGGACTCAACACCCCCTATTCACCGCCCAAGAATATATCTGACTAGTAAGAAGCTTAAAACCTATGTTTTGATATCTCTCTGTAAGTGAGTCAAGTGGGTGTAAAGCGGCAGAAACACAGCAGTGAAAAGCAGCTAAACCCCATTATAAAAATCAATTACTTTTAAAAACCCGTGAAACAAAGACAGTGAAAGAGAGAGAAATTCTTACAAAATTCGTTCAGGGGCTGTGATGCCACCTGGATTGACCATATCTAGACCCACAGCTGATGGAGACATACGGGTGGACACTCTTGGGGCTGAGAGGTTTGGTGAGGTTGGGTGAGGAAACGCAGACCCTTTAAAGAAATACTGCGTGATATCCATCCCATGGGTCCCAAATCTCCAGGTTCAAGGGCATCTTCCTACATCGAAAACATGCATGAGAAACCCAGAAGATGGTACACCGTGTGATCGGGAAAGGTTTCCAAAACGCACCTCATTTCTCATCTCCTTATGCTCTGGTTCGCCATTCCAGCCGCTTTAGTAGCAATCTCCCTCCTTGGAGAATCAGCACCTTTAACCTCCTGTTCCGTACAGGTTGCAATTTGTCCTGAGGATGAACGGGAAGAGTGGGAACCAATGAGAGACTAGCTCTAGGTGTTGGGACAGGCACAGGTCACTCTACTTCCCCATCAGGAAGAAGAATTAACCACAGGCTCAGCCTGCCGCCCGGGACCAGAATAGGGCCTGAAGCAATCCTGCGCTTTTGCGGCCAGCTCCCAAGAAAGCGAGTTGAAAAATGGAGCTCAGGGGCACTGCAATTCACAAACCTGCAGACTTATAAATGATAACTCTCGTCCACAAATATATTGAGGGAAGGCAACGAAGAGGATTGGAAAGCAAGGCAGAATTGCAGGAAACAGATTTCAGGAGGGAGATTCGAATCGCCTTTAAAGCACAGGAAAAGCGGCAAAACCTCGACAATGATGCCCTTGGCCAAAAAGGGCGTATGCGTTTTTTCCTGAATATATTCAGGAAAAAACGCATACGCCCTTTTTGGCCAACCAAGCAACCTGGAAAGGCAAATCAGCGCTACAAAGAAGTCTCGCTTCCCATCGGTCAAAAGGGCCATGCTGAATAAAGTGTCAAAACCAGAAATGCAGGACAGGCCATGGAGAAACGGGAGCCTGGCTACGCTGATGGGAGGGATGTAAATTGCCAACAGCCACTCTGGAGAAGTGTACGGTGTGTCCTGAAACATCTAAAAAACTCAGCTTAGAGAGCACAGGGCACTTCCACTCATGGGCGTATAAACTGGGAAAACTAAAAATCAGCAAGACACAGGCACCCCAAAGTTTAGGGCTGCTCTGTTGACAAGAACCTCCACTTCGTTACACCTTAAATATCCCAGGAAAGAGAAAAATGGATAAAGAAGTTGTGGTCCTTATGTACAATGGAATATCACTCAGCCATGAAATCAACGTCATAAGGCTAGTAGCAGCATGATGAGTGGATTTAGGTACGACGATTCTAAGTGAAATAAGTCACACAGAAAAAGACACTTATCATAAGATATCACTTATAGAGGGAATGTAAAAACCGCTACCCTTGAACTGAATTACAAAACAGACCAGAGTCCCACGTTTAGAAAACACACTATGGCTGCTTAACGGGAAAGGTGAGGTGGGGTGATGCATAAAACAAGGGTTTCAAATTAGGTCAGATACCGTTCCATAAACCCAATATGTAATAGACAAGACCTACTCCTTGATCAGTGAATTGGACTCAACACCCCCTATTCACCGCCCAAGAATATATCTGACTAGTAAGAATCTTAAAACCTATGTTTTGATATCTCTCTGTAAGTGAGTCAAGTGGGTGTAAAGCGGCAGAAACACAGCAGTGAAAAGCAGCTAAACCCCATTATAAAAATCAATTACTTTTAAAAACCCGTGAAACAAAGACAGTGAAAGAGAGAGAAATTCTTACAAAATTCGTTCAGGGGCTGTGATGCCACCTGGATTGACCATATCTAGACCCACAGCTGATGGAGACATAAGGGTGGACACTCTTGGGGCTGAGAGGTTTGGTGAGGTTGGGTGAGGAAACGCAGACCCTTTAAAGTAATACTGCGTGGTTCCCATCCCATGGGTCCCAAATCTCCAGGTTCAAGGGCATCTTCCTACATCGAAAACATGCATGAGAAACCCAGAAGATGGTACACCGTGTGATCGGGAAAGGTTTCCAAAACGCACCTCATTTCTCATCTCCTTATGCTCGGGTTCGCCATTCCAGCCGCTTTAGTAGCAATCTCCCTCCTTGGAGAATCAGCACCTTTAACCTCCTGTTCCGTACAGGTTGCAATTTGTCCTGAGGATGAACGGGAAGAGTGGGAACCAATGAGAGACTAGCTCTAGGTGTTGGGACAGGCACAGGTCACTCTACTTCCCCATCAGGAAGAAGATTTAACCACAGGCTCAGCCTGCCGCCCGGGACCAGAATAGGGCCTGAAGCAATCCTGCGCTTTTGCGGCCAGCTCCCAAGAAAGCGAGTTGAAAAATGGAGCTCAGGGGCACTGCAATTCACAAACCTGCAGACTTATAAATGATAACTCTCGTCCACAAATATATTGAGGGAAGGCAACGAAGAGGATTGGAAAGCAAGGCAGAATTGCAGGAAACAGATTTCAGGAGGGAGATTCGAATCGCCTTTAAAGCACAGGAAAAGCGGCAAAACCTCGACAATGATGCCCTTGGCCAAAAAGGGCGTATGCGTTTTTTCCTGAATATATTCAGGAAAAAACGCATACGCCCTTTTTGGCCAACCAAGCAACCTGGAAAGGCAAATCAGCGCTACAAAGAAGTCTCGCTTCCCATCGGTCAAAAGGGCCATGCTGAATAAAGTGTCAAAACCAGAAATGCAGGACAGGCCATGGAGAAACGGGAGCCTGGCTACGCTGATGGGAGGGATGTAAATTGCCAACAGCCACTCTGGAGAAGTGTACGGTGTGTTCTGAAACATCTAAAAAACTCAGCTTAGAGAGCACAGGGCACTTCCACTCATGGGCGTATAAACTGGGAAAACTAAAAATCAGCAAGACACAGGCACCCCAAAGTTTAGGGCTGCTCTGTTGACAAGAACCTCCACTTCGTTACACCTTAAATATCCCAGGAAAGAGAAAAATGGATAAAGAAGTTGTGGTCCTTATGTACAATGGAATATCACTCAGCCATGAAATCAACGTCATAAGGCTAGTAGCAGCATGATGAGTGGATTTAGGTACGACGATTCTAAGTGAAATAAGTCACACAGAAAAAGACACTTATCATAAGATATCACTTATAGAGGGAATGTATAAACCGCTACCCTTGAACTGAATTACAAAACAGACCAGAGTCCCACGTTTAGAAAACACACTATGGCTGCTTAACGGGAAAGGTGAGGTGGGGTGATGCATAAAACAAGGGTTTCAAATTAGGTCAGATACCGTTCCATAAACCCAATATGTAATAGACAAGACCTACTCCTTGATCAGTGAATTGGACTCAACACCCCCTATTCACCGCCCAAGAATATATCTGACTAGTAAGAATCTTAAAACCTATGTTTTGATATCTCTCTGTAAGTGAGTCAAGTGGGTGTAAAGCGGCAGAAACACAGCAGTGAAAAGCAGCTAAACCCCATTATAAAAATCAATTACTTTTAAAAACCCGTGAAACAAAGACAGTGAAAGAGAGAGAAATTCTTACAAAATTCGTTCAGGGGCTGTGATGCCACCTGGATTGACCATATCTAGACCCACAGCTGATGGAGACATAAGGGTGGACACTCTTGGGGCTGAGAGGTTTGGTGAGGTTGGGTGAGGAAACGCAGACCCTTTAAAGTAATACTGCGTGGTTCCCATCCCATGGGTCCCAAATCTCCAGGTTCAAGGGCATCTTCCTACATCGAAAACATGCATGAGAAACCCAGAAGATGGTACACCGTGTGATCGGGAAAGGTTTCCAAAACGCACCTCATTTCTCATCTCCTTATGCTCGGGTTCGCCATTCCAGCCGCTTTAGTAGCAATCTCCCTCCTTGGAGAATCAGCACCTTTAACCTCCTGTTCCGTACAGGTTGCAATTTGTCCTGAGGATGAACGGGAAGAGTGGGAACCAATGAGAGACTAGCTCTAGGTGTTGGGACAGGCACAGGTCACTCTACTTCCCCATCAGGAAGAAGATTTAACCACAGGCTCAGCCTGCCGCCCGGGACCAGAATAGGGCCTGAAGCAATCCTGCGCTTTTGCGGCCAGCTCCCAAGAAAGCGAGTTGAAAAATGGAGCTCAGGGGCACTGCAATTCACAAACCTGCAGACTTATAAATGATAACTCTCGTCCACAAATATATTGAGGGAAGGCAACGAAGAGGATTGGAAAGCAAGGCAGAATTGCAGGAAACAGATTTCAGGAGGGAGATTCGAATCGCCTTTAAAGCACAGGAAAAGCGGCAAAACCTCGACAATGATGCCCTTGGCCAAAAAGGGCGTATGCGTTTTTTCCTGAATATATTCAGGAAAAAACGCATACGCCCTTTTTGGCCAACCAAGCAACCTGGAAAGGCAAATCAGCGCTACAAAGAAGTCTCGCTTCCCATCGGTCAAAAGGGCCATGCTGAATAAAGTGTCAAAACCAGAAATGCAGGACAGGCCATGGAGAAACGGGAGCCTGTCTACGCTGATGGGAGGGATGTAAATTGCCAACAGCCACTCTGGAGAAGTGTACGGTGTGTCCTGAAACATCTAAAAAACTCAGCTTAGAGAGCACAGGGCACTTCCACTCATGGGCGTATAAATTGGGAAAACTAAAAATCAGCAAGACACAGGCACCCCAAAGTTTAGGGCTGCTCTGTTGACAAGAACCTCCACTTCGTTACACCTTAAATATCCCAGGAAAGAGAAAAATGGATAAAGAAGTTGTGGTCCTTATGTACAATGGAATATCACTCAGCCATGAAATCAACGTCATAAGGCTAGTAGCAGCATGATGAGTGGATTTAGGTACGACGATTCTAAGTGAAATAAGTCACACAGAAAAAGACACTTATCATAAGATATCACTTATAGAGGGAATGTATAAACCGCTACCCTTGAACTGAATTACAAAACAGACCAGAGTCCCACGTTTAGAAAACACACTATGGCTGCTTAACGGGAAAGGTGAGGTGGGGTGATGCATAAAACAAGGGTTTCAAATTAGGTCAGATACCGTTCCATAAACCCAATATGTAATAGACAAGACCTACTCCTTGATCAGTGAATTGGACTCAACACCCCCTATTCACCGCCCAAGAATATATCTGACTAGTAAGAATCTTAAAACCTATGTTTTGATATCTCTCTGTAAGTGAGTCAAGTGGGTGTAAAGCGGCAGAAACACAGCAGTGAAAAGCAGCTAAACCCCATTATAAAAATCAATTACTTTTAAAAACCCGTGAAACAAAGACAGTGAAAGAGAGAGAAATTCTTACAAAATTCGTTCAGGGGCTGTGATGCCACCTGGATTGACCATATCTAGACCCACAGCTGATGGAGACATAAGGGTGGACACTCTTGGGGCTGAGAGGTTTGGTGAGGTTGGGTGAGGAAACGCAGACCCTTTAAAGTAATACTGCGTGGTTCCCATCCCATGGGTCCCAAATCTCCAGGTTCAAGGGCATCTTCCTACATCGAAAACATGCATGAGAAACCCAGAAGATGGTACACCGTGTGATCGGGAAAGGTTTCCAAAACGCACCTCATTTCTCATCTCCTTATGCTCGGGTGTTCGCCATTCCAGCCGCTTTAGTAGCAATCTCCCTCCTTGAGAATCAGCACCTTTAACCTCCTGTTCCGTACAGGTTGCAATTGTCCTGAGGATGAACGGGAAGAGTGGGAACCAATGAGAGACTAGCTCTAGGTGTTGGGACAGGCACAGGTCACTCTACTTCCCCATCAGGAAGAAGATTTAACCACAGGCTCAGCCTGCCGCCCGGGACCAGAATAGGGCCTGAAGCAATCCTGCGCTTTTGCGGCCAGCTCCCAAGAAAGCGAGTTGAAAAATGGAGCTCAGGGGCACTGCAATTCACAAACCTGCAGACTTATAAATGATAACTCTCGTCCACAAATATATTGAGGGAAGGCAACGAAGAGGATTGGAAAGCAAGGCAGAATTGCAGGAAACAGATTTCAGGAGGGAGATTCGAATCGCCTTTAAAGCACAGGAAAAGCGGCAAAACCTCGACAATGATGCCCTTGGCCAAAAAGGGCGTATGCGTTTTTTCCTGAATATATTCAGGAAAAAACGCATACGCCCTTTTTGGCCAACCAAGCAACCTGGAAAGGCAAATCAGCGCTACAAAGAAGTCTCGCTGTCCCATCGGTCAAAAGGGCCATGCTGAATAAAGTGTCAAAACCAGAAATGCAGGACAGGCCATGGAGAAACGGGAGCCTGGCTACGCTGATGGGAGGGATGTAAATTGCCAACAGCCACTCTGGAGAAGTGTACGGTGTGTCCTGAAACATCTAAAAAACTCAGCTTAGAGAGCACAGGGCACTTCCACTCATGGGCGTATAAATTGGGAAAACTAAAAATCAGCAAGACACAGGCACCCCAAAGTTTAGGGCTGCTCTGTTGACAAGAACCTCCACTTCGTTACACCTTAAATATCCCAGGAAAGAGAAAAATGGATAAAGAAGTTGTGGTCCTTATGTACAATGGAATATCACTCAGCCATGAAATCAACGTCATAAGGCTAGTAGCAGCATGATGAGTGGATTTAGGTACGACGATTCTAAGTGAAATAAGTCACACAGAAAAAGACACTATCATAAGATATCACTTATAGAGGGAATGTAAAAACCGCTACCCTTGAACTGAATTACAAAACAGACCAGAGTCCCACGTTAGAAAACACACTATGGCTGCTTAACGGGAAAGGTGAGGTGGGGTGATGCATAAAACAAGGGTTTCAAATTAGGTCAGATACCGTTCCATAAACCCAATATGTAATAGACAAGACCTACTCCTTGATCAGTGAATTGGACTCAACACCCCCTATTCACCGCCCAAGAATATATCTGACTAGTAAGAAGCTTAAAACCTATGTTTTGATATCTCTCTGTAAGTGAGTCAAGTGGGTGTAAAGCGGCAGAAACACAGCAGTGAAAAGCAGCTAAACCCCATTATAAAAATCAATTACTTTTAAAAACCCGTGAAACAAAGACAGTGAAAGAGAGAGAAATTCTTACAAAATTCGTTCAGGGGCTGTGATGCCACCTGGATTGACCATATCTAGACCCACAGCTGATGGAGACATACGGGTGGACACTCTTGGGGCTGAGAGGTTTGGTGAGGTTGGGTGAGGAAACGCAGACCCTTTAAAGAAATACTGCGTGATATCCATCCCATGGGTCCCAAATCTCCAGGTTCAAGGGCATCTTCCTACATCGAAAACATGCATGAGAAACCCAGAAGATGGTACACCGTGTGATCGGGAAAGGTTTCCAAAACGCACCTCATTTCTCATCTCCTTATGCTCTGGTTCGCCATTCCAGCCGCTTTAGTAGCAATCTCCCTCCTTGGAGAATCAGCACCTTTAACCTCCTGTTCCGTACAGGTTGCAATTTGTCCTGAGGATGAACGGGAAGAGTGGGAACCAATGAGAGACTAGCTCTAGGTGTTGGGACAGGCACAGGTCACTCTACTTCCCCATCAGGAAGAAGAATTAACCACAGGCTCAGCCTGCCGCCCGGGACCAGAATAGGGCCTGAAGCAATCCTGCGCTTTTGCGGCCAGCTCCCAAGAAAGCGAGTTGAAAAATGGAGCTCAGGGGCACTGCAATTCACAAACCTGCAGACTTATAAATGATAACTCTCGTCCACAAATATATTGAGGGAAGGCAACGAAGAGGATTGGAAAGCAAGGCAGAATTGCAGGAAACAGATTTCAGGAGGGAGATTCGAATCGCCTTTAAAGCACAGGAAAAGCGGCAAAACCTCGACAATGATGCCCTTGGCCAAAAAGGGCGTATGCGTTTTTTCCTGAATATATTCAGGAAAAAACGCATACGCCCTTTTTGGCCAACCAAGCAACCTGGAAAGGCAAATCAGCGCTACAAAGAAGTCTCGCTTCCCATCGGTCAAAAGGGCCATGCTGAATAAAGTGTCAAAACCAGAAATGCAGGACAGGCCATGGAGAAACGGGAGCCTGGCTACGCTGATGGGAGGGATGTAAATTGCCAACAGCCACTCTGGAGAAGTGTACGGTGTGTCCTGAAACATCTAAAAAACTCAGCTTAGAGAGCACAGGGCACTTCCACTCATGGGCGTATAAACTGGGAAAACTAAAAATCAGCAAGACACAGGCACCCCAAAGTTTAGGGCTGCTCTGTTGACAAGAACCTCCACTTCGTTACACCTTAAATATCCCAGGAAAGAGAAAAATGGATAAAGAAGTTGTGGTCCTTATGTACAATGGAATATCACTCAGCCATGAAATCAACGTCATAAGGCTAGTAGCAGCATGATGAGTGGATTTAGGTACGACGATTCTAAGTGAAATAAGTCACACAGAAAAAGACACTTATCATAAGATATCACTTATAGAGGGAATGTAAAAACCGCTACCCTTGAACTGAATTACAAAACAGACCAGAGTCCCACGTTTAGAAAACACACTATGGCTGCTTAACGGGAAAGGTGAGGTGGGGTGATGCATAAAACAAGGGTTTCAAATTAGGTCAGATACCGTTCCATAAACCCAATATGTAATAGACAAGACCTACTCCTTGATCAGTGAATTGGACTCAACACCCCCTATTCACCGCCCAAGAATATATCTGACTAGTAAGAATCTTAAAACCTATGTTTTGATATCTCTCTGTAAGTGAGTCAAGTGGGTGTAAAGCGGCAGAAACACAGCAGTGAAAAGCAGCTAAACCCCATTATAAAAATCAATTACTTTTAAAAACCCGTGAAACAAAGACAGTGAAAGAGAGAGAAATTCTTACAAAATTCGTTCAGGGGCTGTGATGCCACCTGGATTGACCATATCTAGACCCACAGCTGATGGAGACATAAGGGTGGACACTCTTGGGGCTGAGAGGTTTGGTGAGGTTGGGTGAGGAAACGCAGACCCTTTAAAGTAATACTGCGTGGTTCCCATCCCATGGGTCCCAAATCTCCAGGTTCAAGGGCATCTTCCTACATCGAAAACATGCATGAGAAACCCAGAAGATGGTACACCGTGTGATCGGGAAAGGTTTCCAAAACGCACCTCATTTCTCATCTCCTTATGCTCGGGTTCGCCATTCCAGCCGCTTTAGTAGCAATCTCCCTCCTTGGAGAATCAGCACCTTTAACCTCCTGTTCCGTACAGGTTGCAATTTGTCCTGAGGATGAACGGGAAGAGTGGGAACCAATGAGAGACTAGCTCTAGGTGTTGGGACAGGCACAGGTCACTCTACTTCCCCATCAGGAAGAAGATTTAACCACAGGCTCAGCCTGCCGCCCGGGACCAGAATAGGGCCTGAAGCAATCCTGCGCTTTTGCGGCCAGCTCCCAAGAAAGCGAGTTGAAAAATGGAGCTCAGGGGCACTGCAATTCACAAACCTGCAGACTTATAAATGATAACTCTCGTCCACAAATATATTGAGGGAAGGCAACGAAGAGGATTGGAAAGCAAGGCAGAATTGCAGGAAACAGATTTCAGGAGGGAGATTCGAATCGCCTTTAAAGCACAGGAAAAGCGGCAAAACCTCGACAATGATGCCCTTGGCCAAAAAGGGCGTATGCGTTTTTTCCTGAATATATTCAGGAAAAAACGCATACGCCCTTTTTGGCCAACCAAGCAACCTGGAAAGGCAAATCAGCGCTACAAAGAAGTCTCGCTTCCCATCGGTCAAAAGGGCCATGCTGAATAAAGTGTCAAAACCAGAAATGCAGGACAGGCCATGGAGAAACGGGAGCCTGGCTACGCTGATGGGAGGGATGTAAATTGCCAACAGCCACTCTGGAGAAGTGTACGGTGTGTTCTGAAACATCTAAAAAACTCAGCTTAGAGAGCACAGGGCACTTCCACTCATGGGCGTATAAACTGGGAAAACTAAAAATCAGCAAGACACAGGCACCCCAAAGTTTAGGGCTGCTCTGTTGACAAGAACCTCCACTTCGTTACACCTTAAATATCCCAGGAAAGAGAAAAATGGATAAAGAAGTTGTGGTCCTTATGTACAATGGAATATCACTCAGCCATGAAATCAACGTCATAAGGCTAGTAGCAGCATGATGAGTGGATTTAGGTACGACGATTCTAAGTGAAATAAGTCACACAGAAAAAGACACTTATCATAAGATATCACTTATAGAGGGAATGTATAAACCGCTACCCTTGAACTGAATTACAAAACAGACCAGAGTCCCACGTTTAGAAAACACACTATGGCTGCTTAACGGGAAAGGTGAGGTGGGGTGATGCATAAAACAAGGGTTTCAAATTAGGTCAGATACCGTTCCATAAACCCAATATGTAATAGACAAGACCTACTCCTTGATCAGTGAATTGGACTCAACACCCCCTATTCACCGCCCAAGAATATATCTGACTAGTAAGAATCTTAAAACCTATGTTTTGATATCTCTCTGTAAGTGAGTCAAGTGGGTGTAAAGCGGCAGAAACACAGCAGTGAAAAGCAGCTAAACCCCATTATAAAAATCAATTACTTTTAAAAACCCGTGAAACAAAGACAGTGAAAGAGAGAGAAATTCTTACAAAATTCGTTCAGGGGCTGTGATGCCACCTGGATTGACCATATCTAGACCCACAGCTGATGGAGACATAAGGGTGGACACTCTTGGGGCTGAGAGGTTTGGTGAGGTTGGGTGAGGAAACGCAGACCCTTTAAAGTAATACTGCGTGGTTCCCATCCCATGGGTCCCAAATCTCCAGGTTCAAGGGCATCTTCCTACATCGAAAACATGCATGAGAAACCCAGAAGATGGTACACCGTGTGATCGGGAAAGGTTTCCAAAACGCACCTCATTTCTCATCTCCTTATGCTCGGGTTCGCCATTCCAGCCGCTTTAGTAGCAATCTCCCTCCTTGGAGAATCAGCACCTTTAACCTCCTGTTCCGTACAGGTTGCAATTTGTCCTGAGGATGAACGGGAAGAGTGGGAACCAATGAGAGACTAGCTCTAGGTGTTGGGACAGGCACAGGTCACTCTACTTCCCCATCAGGAAGAAGATTTAACCACAGGCTCAGCCTGCCGCCCGGGACCAGAATAGGGCCTGAAGCAATCCTGCGCTTTTGCGGCCAGCTCCCAAGAAAGCGAGTTGAAAAATGGAGCTCAGGGGCACTGCAATTCACAAACCTGCAGACTTATAAATGATAACTCTCGTCCACAAATATATTGAGGGAAGGCAACGAAGAGGATTGGAAAGCAAGGCAGAATTGCAGGAAACAGATTTCAGGAGGGAGATTCGAATCGCCTTTAAAGCACAGGAAAAGCGGCAAAACCTCGACAATGATGCCCTTGGCCAAAAAGGGCGTATGCGTTTTTTCCTGAATATATTCAGGAAAAAACGCATACGCCCTTTTTGGCCAACCAAGCAACCTGGAAAGGCAAATCAGCGCTACAAAGAAGTCTCGCTTCCCATCGGTCAAAAGGGCCATGCTGAATAAAGTGTCAAAACCAGAAATGCAGGACAGGCCATGGAGAAACGGGAGCCTGTCTACGCTGATGGGAGGGATGTAAATTGCCAACAGCCACTCTGGAGAAGTGTACGGTGTGTCCTGAAACATCTAAAAAACTCAGCTTAGAGAGCACAGGGCACTTCCACTCATGGGCGTATAAATTGGGAAAACTAAAAATCAGCAAGACACAGGCACCCCAAAGTTTAGGGCTGCTCTGTTGACAAGAACCTCCACTTCGTTACACCTTAAATATCCCAGGAAAGAGAAAAATGGATAAAGAAGTTGTGGTCCTTATGTACAATGGAATATCACTCAGCCATGAAATCAACGTCATAAGGCTAGTAGCAGCATGATGAGTGGATTTAGGTACGACGATTCTAAGTGAAATAAGTCACACAGAAAAAGACACTTATCATAAGATATCACTTATAGAGGGAATGTATAAACCGCTACCCTTGAACTGAATTACAAAACAGACCAGAGTCCCACGTTTAGAAAACACACTATGGCTGCTTAACGGGAAAGGTGAGGTGGGGTGATGCATAAAACAAGGGTTTCAAATTAGGTCAGATACCGTTCCATAAACCCAATATGTAATAGACAAGACCTACTCCTTGATCAGTGAATTGGACTCAACACCCCCTATTCACCGCCCAAGAATATATCTGACTAGTAAGAATCTTAAAACCTATGTTTTGATATCTCTCTGTAAGTGAGTCAAGTGGGTGTAAAGCGGCAGAAACACAGCAGTGAAAAGCAGCTAAACCCCATTATAAAAATCAATTACTTTTAAAAACCCGTGAAACAAAGACAGTGAAAGAGAGAGAAATTCTTACAAAATTCGTTCAGGGGCTGTGATGCCACCTGGATTGACCATATCTAGACCCACAGCTGATGGAGACATAAGGGTGGACACTCTTGGGGCTGAGAGGTTTGGTGAGGTTGGGTGAGGAAACGCAGACCCTTTAAAGTAATACTGCGTGGTTCCCATCCCATGGGTCCCAAATCTCCAGGTTCAAGGGCATCTTCCTACATCGAAAACATGCATGAGAAACCCAGAAGATGGTACACCGTGTGATCGGGAAAGGTTTCCAAAACGCACCTCATTTCTCATCTCCTTATGCTCGGGTTCGCCATTCCAGCCGCTTTAGTAGCAATCTCCCTCCTTGAGAATCAGCACCTTTAACCTCCTGTTCCGTACAGGTTGCAATTTGTCCTGAGGATGAACGGGAAGAGTGGGAACCAATGAGAGACTAGCTCTAGGTGTTGGGACAGGCACAGGTCACTCTACTTCCCCATCAGGAAGAAGATTTAACCACAGGCTCAGCCTGCCGCCCGGGACCAGAATAGGGCCTGAAGCAATCCTGCGCTTTTGCGGCCAGCTCCCAAGAAAGCGAGTTGAAAAATGGAGCTCAGGGGCACTGCAATTCACAAACCTGCAGACTTATAAATGATAACTCTCGTCCACAAATATATTGAGGGAAGGCAACGAAGAGGATTGGAAAGCAAGGCAGAATTGCAGGAAACAGATTTCAGGAGGGAGATTCGAATCGCCTTTAAAGCACAGGAAAAGCGGCAAAACCTCGACAATGATGCCCTTGGCCAAAAAGGGCGTATGCGTTTTTTCCTGAATATATTCAGGAAAAAACGCATACGCCCTTTTTGGCCAACCAAGCAACCTGGAAAGGCAAATCAGCGCTACAAAGAAGTCTCGCTTCCCATCGGTCAAAAGGGCCATGCTGAATAAAGTGTCAAAACCAGAAATGCAGGACAGGCCATGGAGAAACGGGAGCCTGGCTACGCTGATGGGAGGGATGTAAATTGCCAACAGCCACTCTGGAGAAGTGTACGGTGTGTCCTGAAACATCTAAAAAACTCAGCTTAGAGAGCACAGGGCACTTCCACTCATGGGCGTATAAATTGGGAAAACTAAAAATCAGCAAGACACAGGCACCCCAAAGTTTAGGGCTGCTCTGTTGACAAGAACCTCCACTTCGTTACACCTTAAATATCCCAGGAAAGAGAAAAATGGATAAAGAAGTTGTGGTCCTTATGTACAATGGAATATCACTCAGCCATGAAATCAACGTCATAAGGCTAGTAGCAGCATGATGAGTGGATTTAGGTACGACGATTCTAAGTGAAATAAGTCACACAGAAAAAGACACTTATCATAAGATATCACTTATAGAGGGAATGTAAAAACCGCTACCCTTGAACTGAATTACAAAACAGACCAGAGTCCCACGTTTAGAAAACACACTATGGCTGCTTAACGGGAAAGGTGAGGTGGGGTGATGCATAAAACAAGGGTTTCAAATTAGGTCAGATAACGTTCCATAAACCCAATATGTAATAGACAAGACCTACTCCTTGATCAGTGAATTGGACTCAACACCCCCTATTCACAGCCCAAGAATATATCTGACTAGTAAGAAGCTTAAAACCTATGTTTTGATATCTCTCTGTAAGTGAGTCAAGTGGGTGTAAAGCGGCAGAAACACAGCAGTGAAAAGCAGCTAAACCCCATTATAAAAATCAATTACTTTTAAAAACCCGTGAAACAAAGACAGTGAAAGAGAGAGAAATTCTTACAAAATTCGTTCAGGGGCTGTGATGCCACCTGGATTGACCATATCTAGACCCACAGCTGATGGAGACATACGGGTGGACACTCTTGGGGCTGAGAGGTTTGGTGAGGTTGGGTGAGGAAACGCAGACCCTTTAAAGAAATACTGCGTGATATCCATCCCATGGGTCCCAAATCTCCAGGTTCAAGGGCATCTTCCTACATCGAAAACATGCATGAGAAACCCAGAAGATGGTACACCGTGTGATCGGGAAAGGTTTCCAAAACGCACCTCATTTCTCATCTCCTTATGCTCGGGTTCGCCATTCCAGCCGCTTTAGTAGCAATCTCCCTCCTTGGAGAATCAGCACCTTTAACCTCCTGTTCCGTACAGGTTGCAATTTGTCCTGAGGATGAACGGGAAGAGTGGGAACCAATGAGAGACTAGCTCTAGGTGTTGGGACAGGCACAGGTCACTCTACTTCCCCATCAGGAAGAAGATTTAACCACAGGCTCAGCCTGCCGCCCGGGACCAGAATAGGGCCTGAAGCAATCCTGCGCTTTTGCGGCCAGCTCCCAAGAAAGCGAGTTGAAAAATGGAGCTCAGGGGCACTGCAATTCACAAACCTGCAGACTTATAAATGATAACTCTCGTCCACAAATATATTGAGGGAAGGCAACGAAGAGGATTGGAAAGCAAGGCAGAATTGCAGGAAACAGATTTCAGGAGGGAGATTCGAATCGCCTTTAAAGCACAGGAAAAGCGGCAAAACCTCGACAATGATGCCCTTGGCCAAAAAGGGCGTATGCGTTTTTTCCTGAATATATTCAGGAAAAAACGCATACGCCCTTTTTGGCCAACCAAGCAACCTGGAAAGGCAAATCAGCGCTACAAAGAAGTCTCGCTTCCCATCGGTCAAAAGGGCCATGCTGAATAAAGTGTCAAAACCAGAAATGCAGGACAGGCCATGGAGAAACGGGAGCCTGGCTACGCTGATGGGAGGGATGTAAATTGCCAACAGCCACTCTGGAGAAGTGTACGGTGTGTCCTGAAACATCTAAAAAACTCAGCTTAGAGAGCACAGGGCACTTCCACTCATGGGCGTATAAATTGGGAAAACTAAAAATCAGCAAGACACAGGCACCCCAAAGTTTAGGGCTGCTCTGTTGACAAGAACCTCCACTTCGTTACACCTTAAATATCCCAGGAAAGAGAAAAATGGATAAAGAATTTGTGGTCCTTATGTACAATGGAATATCACTCAGCCATGAAATCAACGTCATAAGGCTAGTAGCAGCATGATGAGTGGATTTAGGTACGACGATTCTAAGTGAAATAAGTCACACAGAAAAAGACACTTATCATAAGATATCACTTATAGAGGGAATGTAAAAACCGCTACCCTTGAACTGAATTACAAAACAGACCAGAATCCCACGTTTAGAAAACACACTATGGCTGCTTAACGGGAAAGGTGAGGTGGGGTGATGCATAAAACAAGGGTTTCAAATTAGGTCAGATACCGTTCCATAAACCCAATAGGTAATAGACAAGACCTACTCCTTGATCAGTGAATTGGACTCAACACCCCCTATTCACCGCCCAAGAATATATCTGACTAGTAAGAATCTTAAAACCTATGTTTTGATATCTCTCTGTAAGTGAGTCAAGTGGGTGTAAAGCGGCAGAAACACAGCAGTGAAAAGCAGCTAAACCCCATTATAAAAATCAATTACTTTTAAAAACCCGTGAAACAAAGACAGTGAAAGAGAGAGAAATTCTTACAAAATTCGTTCAGGGGCTGTGATGCCACCTGGATTGACCATATCTAGACCCACAGCTGATGGAGACATACGGGTGGACACTCTTGGGGCTGAGAGGTTTGGTGAGGTTGGGTGAGGAAACGCAGACCCTTTAAAGAAATACTGCGTGGTTCCCATCCCATGGGTCCCAAATCTCCAGGTTCAAGGGCATCTTCCTACATCGAAAACATGCATGAGAAACCCAGAAGATGGTACACCGTGTGATCGGGAAAGGTTTCCAAAACGCACCTCATTTCTCATCTCCTTATGCTCGGGTTCGCCATTCCAGCCGCTTTAGTAGCAATCTCCCTCCTTGGAGAATCAGCACCTTTAACCTCCTGTTCCGTACAGGTTGCAATTTGTCCTGAGGATGAACGGGAAGAGTGGGAACCAATGAGAGACTAGCTCTAGGTGTTGGGACAGGCACAGGTCACTCTACTTCCCCATCAGGAAGAAGATTTAACCACAGGCTCAGCCTGCCGCCCGGGACCAGAATAGGGCCTGAAGCAATCCTGCGCTTTTGCGGCCAGCTCCCAAGAAAGCGAGTTGAAAAATGGAGCTCAGGGGCACTGCAATTCACAAACCTGCAGACTTATAAATGATAACTCTCGTCCACAAATATATTGAGGGAAGGCAACGAAGAGGATTGGAAAGCAAGGCAGAATTGCAGGAAACAGATTTCAGGAGGGAGATTCGAATCGCCTTTAAAGCACAGGAAAAGCGGCAAAACCTCGACAATGATGCCCTTGGCCAAAAAGGGCGTATGCGTTTTTTCCTGAATATATTCAGGAAAAAACGCATACGCCCTTTTTGGCCAACCAAGCAACCTGGAAAGGCAAATCAGCGCTACAAAGAAGTCTCGCTTCCCATCGGTCAAAAGGGCCATGCTGAATAAAGTGTCAAAACCAGAAATGCAGGACAGGCCATGGAGAAACGGGAGCCTGGCTACGCTGATGGGAGGGATGTAAATTGCCAACAGCCACTCTGGAGAAGTGTACGGTGTGTCCTGAAACATCTAAAAAACTCAGCTTAGAGAGCACAGGGCACTTCCACTCATGGGCGTATAAACTGGGAAAACTAAAAATCAGCAAGACACAGGCACCCCAAAGTTTAGGGCTGCTCTGTTGACAAGAACCTCCACTTCGTTACACCTTAAATATCCCAGGAAAGAGAAAAATGGATAAAGAAGTTGTGGTCCTTATGTACAATGGAATATCACTCAGCCATGAAATCAACGTCATAAGGCTAGTAGCAGCATGATGAGTGGATTTAGGTACGACGATTCTAAGTGAAATAAGTCACACAGAAAAAGACACTTATCATAAGATATCACTTATAGAGGGAATGTAAAAACCGCTACCCTTGAACTGAATTACAAAACAGACCAGAGTCCCACGTTTAGAAAACACACTATGGCTGCTTAACGGGAAAGGTGAGGTGGGGTGATGCATAAAACAAGGGTTTCAAATTAGGTCAGATACCGTTCCATAAACCCAATATGTAATAGACAAGACCTACTCCTTGATCAGTGAATTGGACTCAACACCCCCTATTCACCGCCCAAGAATATATCTGACTAGTAAGAATCTTAAAACTTATGTTTTGATATCTCTCTGTAAGTGAGTCAAGTGGGTGTAAAGCGGCAGAAACACAGCAGTGAAAAGCAGCTAAACCCCATTATAAAAATCAATTACTTTTAAAAACCCGTGAAACAAAGACAGTGAAAGAGAGAGAAATTCTTACAAAATTCGTTCAGGGGCTGTGATGCCACCTGGATTGACCATATCTAGACCCACAGCTGAATGAGACATACGGGTGGACACTCTTGGGGCTGAGAGGTTTGGTGAGGTTGGGTGAGGAAACGCAGACCCTTTAAAGAAATACTGCGTGATATCCATCCCATGGGTCCGAAATCTCCAGGTTCAAGGGCATCTTCCTACATCGAAAACATGCATGAGAAACCCAGAAGATGGTACACCGTGTGATCGGGAAAGGTTTCCAAAACGCACCTCATTTCTCATCTCCTTATGCTCGGGTTCGCCATTCCAGCCGCTTTAGTAGCAATCTCCCTCCTTGGAGAATCAGCACCTTTAACCTCCTGTTCCGTACAGGTTGCAATTTGTCCTGAGGATGAACGGGAAGAGTGGGAACCAATGAGAGACTAGCTCTAGGTGTTGGGACAGGCACAGGTCACTCTACTTCCCCATCAGGAAGAAGAATTAACCACAGGCTCAGCCTGCCGCCCGGGACCAGAATAGGGCCTGAAGCAATCCTGCGCTTTTGCGGCCAGCTCCCAAGAAAGCGAGTTGAAAAATGGAGCTCAGGGGCACTGCAATTCACAAACCTGCAGACTTATAAATGATAACTCTCGTCCACAAATATATTGAGGGAAGGCAACGAAGAGGATTGGAAAGCAAGGCAGAATTGCAGGAAACAGATTTCAGGAGGGAGATTCGAATCGCCTTTAAAGCACAGGAAAAGCGGCAAAACCTCGACAATGATGCCCTTGGCCAAAAAGGGCGTATGCGTTTTTTCCTGAATATATTCAGGAAAAAACGCATACGCCCTTTTTGGCCAACCAAGCAACCTGGAAAGGCAAATCAGCGCTACAAAGAAGTCTCGCTTCCCATCGGTCAAAAGGGCCATGCTGAATAAAGTGTCAAAACCAGAAATGCAGGACAGGCCATGGAGAAACGGGAGCCTGGCTACGCTGATGGGAGGGATGTAAATTGCCAACAGCCACTCTGGAGAAGTGTACGGTGTGTCCTGAAACATCTAAAAAACTCAGCTTAGAGAGCACAGGGCACTTCCACTCATGGGCGTATAAATTGGGAAAACTAAAAATCAGCAAGACACAGGCACCCCAAAGTTTAGGGCTGCTCTGTTGACAAGAACCTCCACTTCGTTACACCTTAAATATCCCAGGAAAGAGAAAAATGGATAAAGAAGTTGTGGTCCTTATGTACAATGGAATATCACTCAGCCATGAAATCAACGTCATAAGGCTAGTAGCAGCATGATGAGTGGATTTAGGTACGACGATTCTAAGTGAAATAAGTCACACAGAAAAAGACACTTATCATAAGATATCACTTATAGAGGGAATGTAAAAACCGCTACCCTTGAACTGAATTACAAAACAGACCAGAGTCCCACGTTTAGAAAACACACTATGGCTGCTTAACGGGAAAGGTGAGGTGGGGTGATGCATAAAACAAGGGTTTCAAATTAGGTCAGATACCGTTCCATAAACCCAATATGTAATAGACAAGACCTACTCCTTGATCAGTGAATTGGACTCAACACCCCCTATTCACCGCCCAAGAATATATCTGACTAGTAAGAATCTTAAAACCTATGTTTTGATATCTCTCTGTAAGTGAGTCAAGTGGGTGTAAAGCGGCAGAAACACAGCAGTGAAAAGCAGCTAAACCCCATTATAAAAATCAATTACTTTTAAAAACCCGTGAAACAAAGACAGTGAAAGAGAGAGAAATTCTTACAAAATTCGTTCAGGGGCTGTGATGCCACCTGGATTGACCATATCTAGACCCACAGCTGATTGAGACATACGGGTGGACACTCTTGGGGCTGAGAGGTTTGGTGAGGTTGGGTGAGGAAACGCAGACCCTTTAAAGAAATACTGCGTGATATCCATCCCATGGGTCCGAAATCTCCAGGTTCAAGGGCATCTTCCTACATCGAAAACATGCATGAGAAACCCAGAAGATGGTACACCGTGTGATCGGGAAAGGTTTCCAAAACGCACCTCATTTCTCATCTCCTTATGCTCGGGTTCGCCATTCCAGCTGCTTTAGTAGCCATCTCCCTCCTTGGAGAATCAGCACCTTTAACCTCCTGTTCCGCACAGGCTGCAATTTGTCCTGAGGATGAACGGGAAGAGTGGGAACCAATGAGAGACTAGCTCTAGGTGTTGGGACAGGCACAGGTCACTCTACTTCCCCATCAGGAAGAAGAATTAACGACAGGCTCAGCCTGCCGCCCGGGACCAGAATAGGGCCTGAAGCAATCCTGCGCTTATGCGGCCAGCTCCCAAGAAAGCGAGTTGAAAAATGGAGCTCAGGGGCACTGCAATTCACAAACCTGCAGACTTATAAATGATAACTCTCGTCCACAAATATATTGAGGGAAGGCAACGAAGAGGATTGGAAAGCAAGGCAGAATTGCAGGAAACAGATTTCAGGAGGGAGATTCGAATCGCCTTTAAAGCACAGGAAAAGCGGCAAAACCTCGACAATGATGCCCTTGGCCAAAAAGGGCGTATGCGTTTTTTCCTGAATATATTCAGGAAAAAACGCATACGCCCTTTTTGGCCAACCAAGCAACCTGGAAAGGCAAATCAGCGCTACAAAGAAGTCTCGCTTCCCATCGGTCAAAAGGGCCATGCTGAATAAAGTGTCAAAACCAGAAATGCAGGACAGGCCATGGAGAAACGGGAGCCTGGCTACGCTGATGGGAGGGATGTAAATTGCCAACAGCCACTCTGGAGAAGTGTACGGTGTGTCCTGAAACATCTAAAAAACTCAGCTTAGAGAGCACAGGGCACTTCCACTCATGGGCGTATAAATTGGGAAAACTAAAAATCAGCAAGACACAGGCACCCCAAAGTTTAGGGCTGCTCTGTTGACAAGAACCTCCACTTCGTTACACCTTAAATATCCCAGGAAAGAGAAAAATGGATAAAGAAGTTGTGGTCCTTATGTACAATGGAATATCACTCAGCCATGAAATCAACGTCATAAGGCTAGTAGCAGCATGATGAGTGGATTTAGGTACGACGATTCTAAGTGAAATAAGTCACACAGAAAAAGACACTTATCATAAGATATCACTTATAGAGGGAATGTAAAAACCGCTACCCTTGAACTGAATTACAAAACAGACCAGAGTCCCACGTTTAGAAAACACACTATGGCTGCTTAACGGGAAAGGTGAGGTGGGGTGATGCATAAAACAAGGGTTTCAAATTAGGTCAGATACCGTTCCATAAACCCAATATGTAATAGACAAGACCTACTCCTTGATCAGTGAATTGGACTCAACACCCCCTATTCACCGCCCAAGAATATATCTGACTAGTAAGAATCTTAAAACCTATGTTTTGATATCTCTCTGTAAGTGAGTCAAGTGGGTGTAAAGCGGCAGAAACACAGCAGTGAAAAGCAGCTAAACCCCATTATAAAAATCAATTACTTTTAAAAACCCGTGAAACAAAGACAGTGAAAGAGAGAGAAATTCTTACAAAATTCGTTCAGGGGCTGTGATGCCACCTGGATTGACCATATCTAGACCCACAGCTGAATGAGACATACGGGTGGACACTCTTGGGGCTGAGAGGTTTGGTGAGGTTGGGTGAGGAAACGCAGACCCTTTAAAGAAATACTGCGTGATATCCATCCCATGGGTCCGAAATCTCCAGGTTCAAGGGCATCTTCCTACATCGAAAACATGCATGAGAAACCCAGAAGATGGTACACCGTGTGATCGGGAAAGGTTTCCAAAACGCACCTCATTTCTCATCTCCTTATGCTCGGGTTCGCCATTCCAGCCGCTTTAGTAGCAATCTCCCTCCTTGGAGAATCAGCACCTTTAACCTCCTGTTCCGTACAGGTTGCAATTTGTCCTGAGGATGAACGGGAAGAGTGGGAACCAATGAGAGACTAGCTCTAGGTGTTGGGACAGGCACAGGTCACTCTACTTCCCCATCAGGAAGAAGAATTAACCACAGGCTCAGCCTGCCGCCCGGGACCAGAATAGGGCCTGAAGCAATCCTGCGCTTTTGCGGCCAGCTCCCAAGAAAGCGAGTTGAAAAATGGAGCTCAGGGGCACTGCAATTCACAAACCTGCAGACTTATAAATGATAACTCTCGTCCACAAATATATTGAGGGAAGGCAACGAAGAGGATTGGAAAGCAAGGCAGAATTGCAGGAAACAGATTTCAGGAGGGAGATTCGAATCGCCTTTAAAGCACAGGAAAAGCGGCAAAACCTCGACAATGATGCCCTTGGCCAAAAAGGGCCTATGCGTTTTTTCCTGAATATATTCAGGAAAAAACGCATACGCCCTTTTTGGCCAACCAAGCAACCTGGAAAGGCAAATCAGCGCTACAAAGAAGTCTCGCTTCCCATCGGTCAAAAGGGCCATGCTGAATAAAGTGTCAAAACCAGAAATGCAGGACAGGCCATGGAGAAACGGGAGCCTGGCTACGCTGATGGGAGGGATGTAAATTGCCAACAGCCACTCTGGAGAAGTGTACGGTGTGTCCTGAAACATCTAAAAAACTCAGCTTAGAGAGCACAGGGCACTTCCACTCATGGGCGTATAAATTGGGAAAACTAAAAATCAGCAAGACACAGGCACCCCAAAGTTTAGGGCTGCTCTGTTGACAAGAACCTCCACTTCGTTACACCTTAAATATCCCAGGAAAGAGAAAAATGGATAAAGAAGTTGTGGTCCTTATGTACAATGGAATATCACTCAGCCATGAAATCAACGTCATAAGGCTAGTAGCAGCATGATGAGTGGATTTAGGTACGACGATTCTAAGTGAAATAAGTCACACAGAAAAAGACACTTATCATAAGATATCACTTATAGAGGGAATGTAAAAACCGCTACCCTTGAACTGAATTACAAAACAGACCAGAGTCCCACGTTTAGAAAACACACTATGGCTGCTTAACGGGAAAGGTGAGGTGGGGTGATGCATAAAACAAGGGTTTCAAATTAGGTCAGATACCGTTCCATAAACCCAATATGTAATAGACAAGACCTACTCCTTGATCAGTGAATTGGACTCAACACCCCCTATTCACCGCCCAAGAATATATCTGACTAGTAAGAATCTTAAAACCTATGTTTTGATATCTCTCTGTAAGTGAGTCAAGTGGGTGTAAAGCGGCAGAAACACAGCAGTGAAAAGCAGCTAAACCCCATTATAAAAATCAATTACTTTTAAAAACCCGTGAAACAAAGACAGTGAAAGAGAGAGAAATTCTTACAAAATTCGTTCAGGGGCTGTGATGCCACCTGGATTGACCATATCTAGACCCACAGCTGATGGAGACATAAGGGTGGACACTCTTGGGGCTGAGAGGTTTGGTGAGGTTGGGTGAGGAAACGCAGACCCTTTAAAGTAATACTGCGTGGTTCCCATCCCATGGGTCCCAAATCTCCAGGTTCAAGGGCATCTTCCTACATCGAAAACATGCATGAGAAACCCAGAAGATGGTACACCGTGTGATCGGGAAAGGTTTCCAAAACGCACCTCATTTCTCATCTCCTTATGCTCGGGTTCGCCATTCCAGCCGCTTTAGTAGCAATCTCCCTCCTTGGAGAATCAGCACCTTTAACCTCCTGTTCCGTACAGGTTGCAATTTGTCCTGAGGATGAACGGGAAGAGTGGGAACCAATGAGAGACTAGCTCTAGGTGTTGGGACAGGCACAGGTCACTCTACTTCCCCATCAGGAAGAAGATTTAACCACAGGCTCAGCCTGCCGCCCGGGACCAGAATAGGGCCTGAAGCAATCCTGCGCTTTTGCGGCCAGCTCCCAAGAAAGCGAGTTGAAAAATGGAGCTCAGGGGCACTGCAATTCACAAACCTGCAGACTTATAAATGATAACTCTCGTTCACAAATATATTGAGGGAAGGCAACGAAGAGGATTGGAAAGCAAGGCAGAATTGCAGGAAACAGATTTCAGGAGGGAGATTCGAATCGCCTTTAAAGCACAGGAAAAGCGGCAAAACCTCGACAATGATGCCCTTGGCCAAAAAGGGCGTATGCGTTTTTTCCTGAATATATTCAGGAAAAAACGCATACGCCCTTTTTGGCCAACCAAGCAACCTGGAAAGGCAAATCAGCGCTACAAAGAAGTCTCGCTTCCCATCGGTCAAAAGGGCCATGCTGAATAAAGTGTCAAAACCAGAAATGCAGGACAGGCCATGGAGAAACGGGAGCCTGGCTACGCTGATGGGAGGGATGTAAATTGCCAACAGCCACTCTGGAGAAGTGTACGGTGTGTCCTGAAACATCTAAAAAACTCAGCTTAGAGAGCACAGGGCACTTCCACTCATGGGCGTATAAACTGGGAAAACTAAAAATCAGCAAGACACAGGCACCCCAAAGTTTAGGGCTGCTCTGTTGACAAGAACCTCCACTTCGTTACACCTTAAATATCCCAGGAAAGAGAAAAATAGATAAAGAAGTTGTGGTCCTTATGTACAATGGAATATCACTCAGCCATGAAATCAACGTCATAAGGCTAGTAGCAGCATGATGAGTGGATTTAGGTACGACGATTCTAAGTGAAATAAGTCACACAGAAAAAGACACTTATCATAAGATATCACTTATAGAGGGAATGTATAAACCGCTACCCTTGAACTGAATTACAAAACAGACCAGAGTCCCACGTTTAGAAAACACACTATGGCTGCTTAACGGGAAAGGTGAGGTGGGGTGATGCATAAAACAAGGGTTTCAAATTAGGTCAGATACCGTTCCATAAACCCAATATGTAATAGACAAGACCTACTCCTTGATCAGTGAATTGGACTCAACACCCCCTATTCACCGCCCAAGAATATATCTGACTAGTAAGAATCTTAAAACCTATGTTTTGATATCTCTCTGTAAGTGAGTCAAGTGGGTGTAAAGCGGCAGAAACACAGCAGTGAAAAGCAGCTAAACCCCATTATAAAAATCAATTACTTTTAAAAACCCGTGAAACAAAGACAGTGAAAGAGAGAGAAATTCTTACAAAATTCGTTCAGGGGCTGTGATGCCACCTGGATTGACCATATCTAGACCCACAGCTGAATGAGACATACGGGTGGACACTCTTGGGGCTGAGAGGTTTGGTGAGGTTGGGTGAGGAAACGCAGACCCTTTAAAGAAATACTGCGTGATATCCATCCCATGGGTCCGAAATCTCCAGGTTCAAGGGCATCTTCCTACATCGAAAACATGCATGAGAAACCCAGAAGATGGTACACCGTGTGATCGGGAAAGGTTTCCAAAACGCACCTCATTTCTCATCTCCTTATGCTCGGGTTCGCCATTCCAGCCGCTTTAGTAGCAATCTCCCTCCTTGGAGAATCAGCACCTTTAACCTCCTGTTCCGTACAGGTTGCAATTTGTCCTGAGGATGAACGGGAAGAGTGGGAACCAATGAGAGACTAGCTCTAGGTGTTGGGACAGGCACAGGTCACTCTACTTCCCCATCAGGAAGAAGAATTAACCACAGGCTCAGCCTGCCGCCCGGGACCAGAATAAGGCCTGAAGCAATCCTGCGCTTTTGCGGCCAGCTCCCAAGAAAGCGAGTTGAAAAATGGAGCTCAGGGGCACTGCAATTCACAAACCTGCAGACTTATAAATGATAACTCTCGTCAACAAATATATTGAGGGAAGGCAACGAAGAGGATTGGAAAGCAAGGCAGAATTGCAGGAAACAGATTTCAGGAGGGAGATTCGAATCGCCTTTAAAGCACAGGAAAAGCGGCAAAACCTCGACAATGATGCCCTTGGCCAAAAAGGGCGTATGCGTTTTTTCCTGAATATATTCAGGAAAAAACGCATACGCCCTTTTTGGCCAACCAAGCAACCTGGAAAGGCAAATCAGCGCTACAAAGAAGTCTCGCTTCCCATCGGTCAAAAGGGCCATGCTGAATAAAGTGTCAAAACCAGAAATGCAGGACAGGCCATGGAGAAACGGGAGCCTGGCTACGCTGATGGGAGGGATGTAAATTGCCAACAGCCACTCTGGAGAAGTGTACGGTGTGTCCTGAAACATCTAAAAAACTCAGCTTAGAGAGCACAGGGCACTTCCACTCATGGGCGTATAAATTGGGAAAACTAAAAATCAGCAAGACACAGGCACCCCAAAGTTTAGGGCTGCTCTGTTGACAAGAACCTCCACTTCGTTACACCTTAAATATCCCAGGAAAGAGAAAAATGGATAAAGAAGTTGTGGTCCTTATGTACAATGGAATATCACTCAGCCATGAAATCAACGTCATAAAGCTAGTAGCAGCATGATGAGTGGATTTAGGTACGACGATTCTAAGTGAAATAAGTCACACAGAAAAAGACACTTATCATAAGATATCACTTATAGAGGGAATGTATAAACCGCTACCCTTGAACTGAATTACAAAACAGACCAGAGTCCCACGTTTAGAAAACACACTATGGCTGCTTAACGGGAAAGGTGAGGTGGGGTGATGCATAAAACAAGGGTTTCAAATTAGGTCAGATACCGTTCCATAAACCCAATATGTAATAGACAAGACCTACTCCTTGATCAGTGAATTGGACTCAACACCCCCTATTCACCGCCCAAGAATATATCTGACTAGTAAGAATCTTAAAACCTATGTTTTGATATCTCTCTGTAAGTGAGTCAAGTGGGTGTAAAGCGGCAGAAACACAGCAGTGAAAAGCAGCTAAACCCCATTATAAAAATCAATTACTTTTAAAAACCCGTGAAACAAAGACAGTGAAAGAGAGAGAAATTCTTACAAAATTCGTTCAGGGGCTGTGATGCCACCTGGATTGACCATATCTAGACCCACAGCTGATGGAGACATAGGGGTGGACACTCTTGGGGCTGAGAGGTTTGGTGAGGTTGGGTGAGGAAACGCAGACCCTTTAAAGTAATACTGCGTGGTTCCCATCCCATGGGTCCCAAATCTCCAGGTTCAAGGGCATCTTCCTACATCGAAAACATGCATGAGAAACCCAGAAGATGGTACACCGTGTGATCGGGAAAGGTTTCCAAAACGCACCTCATTTCTCATCTCCTTATGCTCAGGTTCGCCATTCCAGCCGCTTTAGTAGCAATCTCCCTCCTTGGAGAATCAGCACCTTTAACCTCCTGTTCCGTACAGGTTGCAATTTGTCCTGAGGATGAACGGGAAGAGTGGGAACCAATGAGAGACTAGCTCTAGGTGTTGGGACAGGCACAGGTCACTCTACTTCCCCATCAGGAAGAAGATTTAACCACAGGCTCAGCCTGCCGCCCGGGACCAGAATAGGGCCTGAAGCAATCCTGCGCTTTTGCGGCCAGCTCCCAAGAAAGCGAGTTGAAAAATGGAGCTCAGGGGCACTGCAATTCACAAACCTGCAGACTTATAAATGATAACTCTCGTCCACAAATATATTGAGGGAAGGCAACGAAGAGGATTGGAAAGCAAGGCAGAATTGCAGGAAACAGATTTCAGGAGGGAGATTCGAATCGCCTTTAAAGCACAGGAAAAGCGGCAAAACCTCGACAATGATGCCCTTGGCCAAAAAGGGCGTATGCGTTTTTTCCTGAATATATTCAGGAAAAAACGCATACGCCCTTTTTGGCCAACCAAGCAACCTGGAAAGGCAAATCAGCGCTACAAAGAAGTCTCGCTTCCCATCGGTCAAAAGGGCCATGCTGAATAAAGTGTCAAAACCAGAAATGCAGGACAGGCCATGGAGAAACGGGAGCCTGGCTACGCTGATGGGAGGGATGTAAATTGCCAACAGCCACTCTGGAGAAGTGTACGGTGTGTCCTGAAACATCTAAAAAACTCAGCTTAGAGAGCACAGGGCACTTCCACTCATGGGCGTATAAACTGGGAAAACTAAAAATCAGCAAGACACAGGCACCCCAAAGTTTAGGGCTGCTCTGTTGACAAGAACCTCCACTTCGTTACACCTTAAATATCCCAGGAAAGAGAAAAATGGATAAAGAAGTTGTGGTCCTTATGTACAATGGAATATCACTCAGCCATGAAATCAACGTCATAAAGCTAGTAGCAGCATGATGAGTGGATTTAGGTACGACGATTCTAAGTGAAATAAGTCACACAGAAAAAGACACTTATCATAAGATATCACTTATAGAGGGAATGTATAAACCGCTACCCTTGAACTGAATTACAAAACAGACCAGAGTCCCACGTTTAGAAAACACACTATGGCTGCTTAACGGGAAAGGTGAGGTGGGGTGATGCATAAAACAAGGGTTTCAAATTAGGTCAGATACCGTTCCATAAACCCAATATGTAATAGACAAGACCTACTCCTTGATCAGTGAATTGGACTCAACACCCCCTATTCACCGCCCAAGAATATATCTGACTAGTAAGAATCTTAAAACCTATGTTTTGATATCTCTCTGTAAGTGAGTCAAGTGGGTGTAAAGCGGCAGAAACACAGCAGTGAAAAGCAGCTAAACCCCATTATAAAAATCAATTACTTTTAAAAACCCGTGAAACAAAGACAGTGAAAGAGAGAGAAATTCTTACAAAATTCGTTCAGGGGCTGTGATGCCACCTGGATTGACCATATCTAGACCCACAGCTGATGGAGACATAGGGGTGGACACTCTTGGGGCTGAGAGGTTTGGTGAGGTTGGGTGAGGAAACGCAGACCCTTTAAAGTAATACTGCGTGGTTCCCATCCCATGGGTCCCAAATCTCCAGGTTCAAGGGCATCTTCCTACATCGAAAACATGCATGAGAAACCCAGAAGATGGTACACCGTGTGATCGGGAAAGGTTTCCAAAACGCACCTCATTTCTCATCTCCTTATGCTCAGGTTCGCCATTCCAGCCGCTTTAGTAGCAATCTCCCTCCTTGGAGAATCAGCACCTTTAACCTCCTGTTCCGTACAGGTTGCAATTTGTCCTGAGGATGAACGGGAAGAGTGGGAACCAATGAGAGACTAGCTCTAGGTGTTGGGACAGGCACAGGTCACTCTACTTCCCCATCAGGAAGAAGATTTAACCACAGGCTCAGCCTGCCGCCCGGGACCAGAATAGGGCCTGAAGCAATCCTGCGCTTTTGCGGCCAGCTCCCAAGAAAGCGAGTTGAAAAATGGAGCTCAGGGGCACTGCAATTCACAAACCTGCAGACTTATAAATGATAACTCTCGTCCACAAATATATTGAGGGAAGGCAACGAAGAGGATTGGAAAGCAAGGCAGAATTGCAGGAAACAGATTTCAGGAGGGAGATTCGAATCGCCTTTAAAGCACAGGAAAAGCGGCAAAACCTCGACAATGATGCCCTTGGCCAAAAAGGGCGTATGCGTTTTTTCCTGAATATATTCAGGAAAAAACGCATACGCCCTTTTTGGCCAACCAAGCAACCTGGAAAGGCAAATCAGCGCTACAAAGAAGTCTCGCTTCCCATCGGTCAAAAGGGCCATGCTGAATAAAGTGTCAAAACCAGAAATGCAGGACAGGCCATGGAGAAACGGGAGCCTGGCTACGCTGATGGGAGGGATGTAAATTGCCAACAGCCACTCTGGAGAAGTGTACGGTGTGTCCTGAAACATCTAAAAAACTCAGCTTAGAGAGCACAGGGCACTTCCACTCATGGGCGTATAAACTGGGAAAACTAAAAATCAGCAAGACACAGGCACCCCAAAGTTTAGGGCTGCTCTGTTGACAAGAACCTCCACTTCGTTACACCTTAAATATCCCAGGAAAGAGAAAAATGGATAAAGAAGTTGTGGTCCTTATGTACAATGGAATATCACTCAGCCATGAAATCAACGTCATAAGGCTAGTAGCAGCATGATGAGTGGATTTAGGTACGACGATTCTAAGTGAAATAAGTCACACAGAAAAAGACACTTATCATAAGATATCACTTATAGAGGGAATGTAAAAACCGCTACCCTTGAACTGAATTACAAAACAGACCAGAGTCCCACGTTTAGAAAACACACTATGGCTGCTTAACGGGAAAGGTGAGGTGGGGTGATGCATAAAACAAGGGTTTCAAATTAGGTCAGATACCGTTCCATAAACCCAATATGTAATAGACAAGACCTACTCCTTGATCAGTGAATTGGACTCAACACCCCCTATTCACCGCCCAAGAATATATCTGACTAGTAAGAATCTTAAAACCTATGTTTTGATATCTCTCTGTAAGTGAGTCAAGTGGGTGTAAAGCGGCAGAAACACAGCAGTGAAAAGCAGCTAAACCCCATTATAAAAATCAATTACTTTTAAAAACCCGTGAAACAAAGACAGTGAAAGAGAGAGAAATTCTTACAAAATTCGTTCAGGGGCTGTGATGCCACCTGGATTGACCATAATTAGACCCACAGCTGAATGAGACATACGGGTGGACACTCTTGGGGCTGAGAGGTTTGGTGAGGTTGGGTGAGGAAACGCAGACCCTTTAAAGAAATACTGCGTGATATCCATCCCATGGGTCCGAAATCTCCAGGTTCAAGGGCATCTTCCTACATCGAAAACATGCATGAGAAACCCAGAAGATGGTACACCGTGTGATCGGGAAAGGTTTCCAAAACGCACCTCATTTCTCATCTCCTTATGCTCGGGTTCGCCATTCCAGCCGCTTTAGTAGCAATCTCCCTCCTTGGAGAATCAGCACCTTTAACCTCCTGTTCCGTACAGGTTGCAATTTGTCCTGAGGATGAACGGGAAGAGTGGGAACCAATGAGAGACTAGCTCTAGGTGTTGGGACAGGCACAGGTCACTCTACTTCCCCATCAGGAAGAAGAATTAACCACAGGCTCAGCCTGCCGCCCGGGACCAGAATAGGGCCTGAAGCAATCCTGCGCTTATGCAGCCAGCTCCCAAGAAAGCGAGTTGAAAAATGGAGCTCAGGGGCACTGCAATTCACAAACCTGCAGACTTATAAATGATAACTCTCGTCCACAAATATATTGAGGGAAGGCAACGAAGAGGATTGGAAAGCAAGGCAGAATTGCAGGAAACAGATTTCAGGAGGGAGATTCGAATCGCCTTTAAAGCACAGGAAAAGCGGCAAAACCTCGACAATGATGCCCTTGGCCAAAAAGGGCGTATGCGTTTTTTCCTGAATATATTCAGGAAAAAACGCATACGCCCTTTTTGGCCAACCAAGCAACCTGGAAAGGCAAATCAGCGCTACAAAGAAGTCTTGCTTCCCATCGGTCAAAAGGGCCATGCTGAATAAAGTGTCAAAACCAGAAATGCAGGACAGGCCATGGAGAAACGGGAGCCAGGCTACGCTGATGGGCGGGATGTAAATTGCCAACGGCCACTCTGGAGAAGTGTACGGTGTGTCCTGAAACATCTAAAAAACTCAGCTTAGAGAGCATAGGGCACTTCCACTCATGGGCGTATAAATTGGGAAAACTAAAAATCAGCAAGACACAGGCACCCCAAAGTTTGGGGCTGCTCTGTTGACAAGAACCTCCACTTCGTTACACCTTAAATATCCCAGGAAAGAGAAAAATGGAGAAAGACGTTGTGGTCCTTATGTACAATGGAATATCACTGAGCCATGAAATCAACGTCATAAGGCTAGTAGCAGCATGATGAGTGGATTTAGGTACGACGATTCTAAGTGAAATAAGTCACACAGAAAAAGACACTTATCATAAGATATCACTTATAGAGGGAATGTAAAAACCGCTACCCTTGAAATGAATTACAAAACAGAACAGAGTCACTCGTTTAGAAAACACACCATGGCTGCTTAACGGGAAAGGTGAGGAGGGGTGATGCATAAAAGAAGGGTTTCAAATTAGCTCAGATACTGTTCCATAAACCCAATAAGTAATAGACAAGACCTACTCCTTGCTCAGTGAATTGGAGTCAACACACCCTACTCACCGCCCAAGAATATATCTGACTAGTAAGAATCTTAAAACCTATGTATTGATATCTCTCTGTAAGTGAGTCAAGTGGGTGTAAAGCGGCAGAAACGCAGCAGTGAAGAGCAGCTAAACCCCATTATAAAAATCAATTACTTTTAAAAACCTATGAAACAAAGACAGTGAAAGAGAGAGAAATTCTTACAAAATTCGTTCAGGGGCTGTGATGCCACCTGGATTGACCATGTCTAGACCCACAGCTGATTGAGACATAAGGGTGGACACTCTTGGGGCTGAGAGGTTTGGTGAGGTTGGGTGAGGAAACACAGGCCCTTTAAAGTAATACTGCGTGGTACCCATCCGATGATTCCCAAATCTCCAGGTTGAAGGGCATCTTCCTACATCGAAAACATGCATGAGAAACCCAGAAGATGGTACACCGTGTGATCGGGAAAGGTTTCCAAAACGCACCTCATTTCTCATCTCCTTGTGCTCGGGTTCGCCATTCCAGCCGCTTTACTAACAATCTCCCTCCTTGGAGAATCAGCACCTTTAACCTCCTGTTCCGTACAGGTTGCAATTTGTCCTGAGGATGAACGGGAAGAGGGGGAACCAATGAGAGACTAGCTCTAGGTGTTGGGACAGGCACAGGTCACTCTATTTTCCCATCAGGAAGAAGAATTAACAACAGGCTCAGCCTGCCGCCCGGAACCAGAATAGGGCCTGAAGCAATCCTGCGCTGTTGCGGCCAGCTCCCAAGAAAGCTAGTGGAAAATGGAGCTCAAGGGCACTGAATTCACAAACCTGCAGACTTATAAATGATCACTCTCGTCCACAAATATATTGAGGAAAGGTAACGAAGAGGATTTGAAAGCAAGGCAGAATTGCAGGAAACAGATTTCAGGAGGGAGATTCGAATCGCCTTTAAAGCACAGGAAAGGCGGCAAAACCTCGACAATGATGCCCTTGGCCAAAACGGGCGTATGCATTTTTTCCTGAATATATTCAGGAAAAAACGCATACGCCCTTTTTGGCCAACCAAGCAACCTCAAAGGCAAATCATCTCTACAAAGAAGGCTCGATTCCCATCGGTCAAAAGGGCCATGCTGAATAAAGTGTCAAAAGCAGAAATGCAGGACAGGCCATGGAGAAACGGGAGCCTTGCTACGCTGATGGGCGGGATGTAAATTGCCAAGAGCCACTCTGGAGAAGTGTACTGGGTGTCCTGAAACATCTAAAAAACTCAGCCTAGAGAGCATAGGGCACTTCCACTCATGGGCGTATAAATTGGGAAAACTAAAAATCAGCAAGACACAGGCACCCCAAAGTTTAGGGCTGCTCTGTTGACAAGAACCTCCACTTCGTTACACCTTAAATATCTCAGGAAAGAAAAAATGGATAAAGAAGTTGTGGTCCTTATGTACAATGGACTATCACTCAGCCATGAAATCAACGTCACAAGGCTAGTAGCAGCATGATGAGTGGATTTAGGTACGACGATTCTAAGTGAAATAAGTCACACAGAAAAAGACACTTATCATAAGATATCACTTATAGAGGGAATGTAAAAACCGCTACCCTTGAACTGAATTACAAAACAGACCAGAGTCCCACGTTTAGAAAACACACTATGGCTGCTTAACGGGAAAGGTGAGGTGTGGTGATGCATAAAACAAGGGTTTCAAATGAGCTCAGATACCGTTCCATAAACCCAATATGTAATAGACAAGACGTACTCCTTGCTCAGTGAATTGGACTCAACACCCCCTATTCACCTCCCAAGAATATATCTGACAAGTAAGAATCTTAAAACCTATGTATTGAGATCTCTCTGTAAGTGAGTCAAGTGGGTGTAAAGCGGCATAAACACAGCAGTAAAAAGCAGTTAAACCCCATTATAAAAATCAATTACTTTTAAAAACCCGTGAAACAAAGACAGTGAAAGAGAGAGAAATTCTTACAAAATTCGTTCAGGGGCTGTGATGCCACCTGGATTGACCATATCTAGACCCACAGCTTATTGAGACATAAGGGTGGACACTCTTGGGGCTGAGAGGTTTGGTGAGGTTGGGTGAGGAAACACAGACCCTTTAAAGTAATACTGCATGGTACCCATCCCATGGGTCCCAAATCTCCAGGTTCAAGGGCATCTTCCTACATCGAAAACATGCATGAGAAACCCAGAAGATGGTACACCGTGTGATCGGGAAAGGTTTCCAAAACGCACCTCTTTTATCATCTCCTTGTGCTCGGGTTCGCCATTCCAGCCGCTTTACTAGCAATCTCCCTCCTTGGAGAATCAGCACCTTTAACCTCCTGTTCCGTACAGGTTGCAATTTGTCCTGAGGATGAACGGGAAGAGGGGGAACCAATGAGAGACTAGCTCTAGGTATCGGGACAGGCACAGGTCACTCTATTTTCCCATCAGGAAGAAGAATTAACCACAGGCTCAGCCTGCCGCCCGGGACCAGAATAGGGCCTGAAGCAATCCTGCGCTTTTGCGGCCAGCTCCCAAGAAAGTGAGTTGAAAAATGGAGCTAAGGGGCACTGCAATTCACAAACCTGCAGACTTATAAATGATAACTCTCGTCCACAAATATATTGAGGGAAGGTAACGAAGAGGAATGGAAAGCAAGGCAGAATTGCAGGAAACAGATTTCAGGAGGGAGATTCGAATCGCCTTTAAAGCACAGGAAAAGCGGCAAAACCTCGACAATGAAGCCCTTGGCCAAAAAGGGCGTATGCGTTTTTTCCTGAATATATTCAGGAAAAAACGCATACGCCCTTTTTGCCCAACCAAGCAACCTGGAAAGGCAAATCAGCGCTACAAAGAAGTCTCGCTTCCCATCGGTCAAAAGGGCCATGCTGAATAAAGTGTCAAAACCAGAAATGCAGGACAGGCCATGGAGAAACGGGAGCCTGGCTACGCTGATGGGCGGGATGTAAATTGCCAACAGCCACTCTGGAGAAGTGTACGGTGTGTCCTGAAACATCTAAAAAACTCAGCTTAGAGAGCATAGGGCACTTCCACTCATGGGCGTATAAATTGGGAAAACTAAAAATCAACAAGACACAGGCACCCCAAAGTTTAGGGCTGCTCTGTTGACAAGAACCTCCACTTCGTTACACCTTAAATATCCCAGGAAAGAGAAAAAAGGATAAAGAAGTTGTGGTCCTTTTGGACAATGGAATATCACTCAGCCATGAAATCAACGTCATAAGGCTAGTAGCAGCATGATGAGTGGATTTAGGTACGACGATTCTAAGTGAAATAAGTCACACAGAAAAAGACACTTATCATAAGATATCACTTATAGAGGGAATGTAAAAACCGCTACCCTTGAACTGAATTACAAAACAGAACAGAGTCCCACGTTTAGAAAACACACTATGGCTGCTTAACGGGAAAGGTGAGGTGGGGTGATGCATAAAACAAGGGTTTCAAATTAGCTCAGATACCGTTCCATAAACCCAATATGTAATAGACAAGACCTACTCCTTACTCAGTGATTTGGACTCAACACCCCCTATTCACCGCCCAAGAATATATCTGACTAGTAAGAATGTTAAAACCTATGTATTGATATCCCTCTGTAAGTGAGTCAAGTGGGTGTAAAGCGGCATAAACACAGCAGTAAAAAGCAGCTAAACCCCATTATAAAAATCAATTACATTTAAAAACCCGTGAAACAAAGACAGTGAAAGAGAGAGAAATTCTTACAAAATTCGTTCAGGGGCTGTGATGCCACCTGGATTGACCATATCTAGACCCACAGCTGATTGAGACATAAGCGTGGACACTCTTGGGGCTGAGAGGTATGGTGAGGTTGGGTGAGGAAACGCAGACCCTTTAAAGTAATACTGCGTGGTTCCCATCCCATGGGTCCCAAATCTCCAGGTTCAAGGGCATCTTCCTACATCAAAAACATGCATGAGAAACCCAGAAGATGGTACACCGTGTGATCGGGAAAGGTTTCCAAAACGCACCTCATTTCTCATCTCCTTGTGCTCGGGTTCGCCATTCCAGCCGCTTTACTAGCAATCTCCCTCCTTGGAGAATCAGCACCTTTAACCTCCTGTTCCGTACAGGTTGCAATTTGTCCTGACGATGAACGGGAAGAGTGGGAAGCAATGAGAGACTAGCTCTAGGTGTTGGGACAGGCACAGGTCACTCTACTTTCCCATCAGGAAGAAGAATTAACCACAGGCTCATCCTGCCGCCCGGGACCAGAATAGGGCCTGAAGCAATCCTGCGCTGTTGCGGCCAGCTCCCAAGAAAGCTAGTGGAAAATGGAGCTCAAGGGCACTGCAATTCACAAACCTGCAGACTTATAAATGATCACTCTCGTCCACAAATATATTGAGGAAAGGTAACGAAGAGGATTTGAAAGCAAGGCAGAATTGCAGGAAACAGATTTCAGGAGGGAGATTCGAATCGCCTTTAAAGCACAGGAAAGGCGGCAAAACCTCGACAATGATGCCCTTGGCCAAAACGGGCGTATGCATTTTTTCCTGAATATATTCAGGAAAAAACGCATACGCCCTTTTTGGCCAACCAAGCAACCTCAAAGGCAAATCATCTCTACAAAGAAGGCTCGATTCCCATCGGTCAAAAGGGCCATGCTGAATAAAGTGTCAAAAGCAGAAATGCAGGACAGGCCATGGAGAAACGGGAGCCTTGCTACGCTGATGGACGGGATGTAAATTGCCAAGAGCCACTCTGGAGAAGTGTACTGGGTGTCCTGAAACATCTAAAAAACTCAGCCTAGAGAGCATAGGGCACTTCCACTCATGGGCGTATAAATTGGGAAAACTAAAAATCAGCAAGACACAGGCACCCCAAAGTTTAGGGCTGCTCTGTTGACAAGAACCTCCACTTCGTTACACCTTAAATATCTCAGGAAAGAAAAAATGGATAAAGAAGTTGTGGTCCTTATGTACAATGGACTATCACTCAGCCATGAAATCAACGTCACAAGGCTAGTAGCAGCATGATGAGTGGATTTAGGTACGACGATTCTAAGTGAAATAAGTCACACAGAAAAAGACACTTATCATAAGATATCACTTATAGAGGGAATGTAAAAACCGCTACCCTTGAACTGAATTACAAAACAGAACAGAGTCCCACGTTTAGAAAACACACTATGGCTGCTTAACGGGAAAGGTGAGGTGTGGTGATGCATAAAACAAGGGTTTCAAATGAGCTCAGATACCGTTCCATAAACCCAATATGTAATAGAAAAGACGTACTCCTTGCTCAGTGAATTGGACTCAACACCCCCTATTCACCTCCCAAGAATATATCTGACAAGTAAGAATCTTAAAACCTATGTATTGATATCTCTCTGTAAGTGAGTCAAGTGGGTGTAAAGCGGCATAAACACAGCAGTAAAAAGCAGTTAAACCCCATTATAAAAATCAATTACTTTTAAAAACCCGTGAAACAAAGACAGTGAAAGAGAGAGAAATTCTTACAAAATTCGTTCAGGGGCTGTGATGCCACCTGGATTGACCATATCTAGACCCACAGCTTATTGATACATAAGGGTGGACACTCTTGGGGCTGAGAGGTTTGGTGAGGTTGGGTGAGGAAACACAGACCCTTTAAAGTAATACTGCATGGTACCCATCCCATGGGTCCCAAATCTCCAGGTTCAAGGGCATCTTCCTACATCGAAAACATGCATGAGAAACCCAGAAGATGGTACACCGTGTGATCGGGAAAGGTTTCCAAAACGCACCTCTTTTCTCATCTCCTTGTGCTCGGGTTCGCCATTCCAGCCGCTTTACTAGCAATCTCCCTCCTTGGAGAATCAGCACCTTTAACCTCCTGTTCCGTACAGGTTGCAATTTGTCCTGAGGATGAACGGGAAGAGGGGGAACCAATGAGAGACTAGCTCTAGGTATCGGGACAGGCACAGGTCACTCTATTTTCCCATCAGGAAGAAGAATTAACCACAGGCTCAGCCTGCCGCCCGGGACCAGAATAGGGCCTGAAGCAATCCTGCGCTTTTGCGGCCAGCTCCCAAGAAAGTGAGTTGAAGAATGGAGCTCAGGGGCACTGCAATTCACAAACCTGCAGATTTATAAATGATAACTCTCGTCCACAAATATATTGAGGGAAGGTAACGAAGAGGAATGGAAAGCAAGGCAGAATTGCAGGAAACAGATTTCAGGAGGGAGATTCGAATCGCCTTTAAAGCACAGGAAAAGCGGCAAAACCTCGACAATGAAGCCCTTGGCCAAAAAGGGCGTATGCGTTTTTTCCTGAATATATTCAGGAAAAAACGCATACGCCCTTTTTGGCCAACCAAGCAACCTGGAAAGGCAAATCAGCGCTACAAAGAAGTCTCGCTTCCCATCGGTCAAAAGGGCCATGCTGAATAAAGTGTCAAAACCAGAAATGCAGGACAGGCCATGGAGAAACGGGAGCCTGGCTACGCTGATGGGCGGGATGTAAATTGCCAACGGCCACTCTGGAGAAGTGTACGGTGTGTCCTGAAACCTCTAAAAAACTCAGCTTAGAGAGCATAGGGCACTTCCACTCATGGGCGTATAAATTGGGAAAACTAAAAATCAGCAAGACACAGGCACCCCAAAGTTAAGGGCTGCTCTCTTGACAAGAACCTCCACTTCGTTACACCTTAAATATCCCAGGAAAGAGAAAAATGGATAAAGAAGTTGTGGTCCCTATGTACAATGGAATATCACTCAGCCATGAAATCAACGTCATAAGGCTAGTAGCAGCATGATGAGTGGATTTAGGTACGACGATTCTAAGTGAAATAAGTCACACAGAAAAAGACACTTATCATAAGATATCACTTATAGGGGGAATGTAAAAACCGCTACCCTTGAACTGAATTACAAAACAGAACAGAGTCCCACGTTTAGAAAACACACTATGGCTGCTTAACGGGAAAGGTGAGGTGGGGTGATGCATAAAACAAGGGTTTAAAATTAGCTCAGATACCGTTCCATAAACCCAATATGTAATAGACAAGACCTACTCCTTGCTCAGTGATTTGGACTCAACACCCCCTATTCACCGCCCAAGAATATATCTGACTAGTAAGAATCTTAAAACCTATGTATTGATATCTCTCTGTAAGTGAGTCAAGTGGGTGTAAAGCGGCATAAACACAGCAGTAAAAAGCAGCTAAACCCCATTATAAAAATCAATTACTTTTAAAAACCCGTGAAACAAAGACAGTGAAAGAGAAATTCTTACAAAATTCGTTCAGGGGCTGTGATTCCACCTGGATTGACCATATCTAGACCCACAGCTGATTGAGACATAAGCGTGGACACTCTTGGGGCTGAGACGTTTGGTGAGGTTGGGTGAGGAAATGCAGACCCTTTAAAGTAATACTGCGTGGTACCCATCCCATGGGTCCCAAATCTCCAGGTTCAAGGGCATCTTCCTACATCGAAAACATGCATGAGAAACCCAGGAAATGGTACAACGTGTGATCGGGAAAGGTTTCCAAAACGCACCTCATTTCTCATCTCCTTGTGCTCGGGTTCGCCATTCCAGCCGCTTTACTAGCAATCTCCCTCCTTGGAGAATCAGCACCTTTAACCTCCTGTTCCGTACAGGTTGCAATTTGTCCTGAGGATGAACGGGAAGAGTGGGAACCAATGAGAGCCTAGCTCTAGGTGTTGGGACAGGCACAGGTCACTCTACTTTCCCATCAGGAAGAAGAATTAACCACAGGCTCAGCCTGCCGCCCGGGACCAGAATAGAGCCTGAAGCAATCCTTCGCTTTTGTGGCCAGCTCCCAAGAAAGCGAGTTGAAAAATGGAGCTCAGGGGCACTGCAATTCACAAACCTGCAGACTTATAAATGATAACTCTCGTCCACAAATATATTGAGGGAAGGCAACGAAGAAGATTGGAAAGCAAGGCAGAATTGCAGGAAACAGATTTCAGGAGGGAGATTCGAATCGCTTTTAAAGCACAGGAAAAGCGGCAAAACCTCGACAATGATGCCCTTGGCCAAAAAGGGCGTATGCGTTTTTTCCTGAATATATTCAGGAAAAAACGCATACGCCCTTTTTGGCCAACCAAGCAACCTGGAAAGGCAAATCAGCGCTACAAAGAAGTCTTGCTTCCCATCGGTCAAAAGGGCCATGCTGAATAAAGTGTCAAAACCAGAAATGCAGGACAGGCCATGGAGAAACGGGAGCCAGGCTACGCTGATGGGCGGGATGTAAATTGCCAACGGCCACTCTGGAGAAGTGTACGGTGTGTCCTGAAACATCTAAAAAACTCAGCTTAGAGAGCATAGGGCACTTCCACTCATGGGCGTATAAATTGGGAAAACTAAAAATCAGCAAGACACAGGCACCCCAAAGTTTGGGGCTGCTCTGTTGACAAGAACCTCCACTTCGTTACACCTTAAATATCCCAGGAAAGAGAAAAATGGAGAAAGACGTTGTGGTCCTTATGTACAATGGAATATCACTGAGCCATGAAATCAACGTCATAAGGCTAGTAGCAGCATGATGAGTGGATTTAGGTACGACGATTCTAAGTGAAATAAGTCACACAGAAAAAGACACTTATCATAAGATATCACTTATAGAGGGAATGTAAAAACCGCTACCCTTGAACTGAATTACAAAACAGAACAGAGTCACTCGTTTAGAAAACACACCATGGCTGCTTAACGGGAAAGGTGAGGTGGGGTGATGCATAAAAGAAGGGTTTCAAATTAGCTCAGATACTGTTCCATAAAACCAATAGGTAATAGACAAGACCTACTCCTTGCTCAGTGAATTGGACTCAACACACCCTTCTCACCGCCCAAGAATATATCTGACTAGTAAGAATCTTAAAACCTATGTATTGATATCTCTCTGTAAGTGAGTCAAGTGGGTGTAAAGCGGCAGAAACGCAGCAGTGAAGAGCAGCTAAACCCCATTATAAAAATCAATTACTTTTAAAAACCCATGAAACAAAGACAGTGAAAGAGAGAGAAATTCTTACAAAATTCGTTCAGGGGCTGTGATGCCACCTGGATTGACCATGTCTAGACCCACAGCTGATTGAGACATAAGGGTGGACACTCTTGGGGCTGAGAGGTTTGGTGAGGTTGGGTGAGGAAACACAGACCCTTTAAAGTAATACTGCGTGGTACCCATCCGATGATTCCCAAATCTCCAGGTTGAAGGGCATCTTCCTACATCGAAAACATGCATGAGAAACCCAGAAGATGGTACACCGTGTGATCGGGAAAGGTTTCCAAAACGCACCTCATTTCTCATCTCCTTGTGCTCGGGTTCGCCATTCCAGCCGCTTTACTAACAATCTCCCTCCTTGGAGAATCAGCACCTTTAACCTCCTGTTCCGTACAGGTTGCAATTTGTCCTGAGGATGAACGGGAAGAGGGGGAACCAATGAGAGACTAGCTCTAGGTGTTGGGACAGGCACAGGTCACTCTATTTTCCCATCAGGAAGAAGAATTAACCACAGGCTCAGCCTGCCGCCCGGAACCAGAATAGGGCCTGAAGAAATCCTGCGCTGTTGCGGCCAGCTCCCAAGAAAGCTAGTGGAAAATGAAGCTCAAGGGCACTGCAATTCACAAACCTGCAGACTTATAAATGATCACTCTCGTCCACAAATATATTGAGGAAAGGTAACGAAGAGGATTTGAAAGCAAGGCAGAATTGCAGGAAACAGATTTCAGTAGGGAGATTTGAATCGCCTTTAAAGCACAGGAAAGGCGGCAAAACCTCGACAATGATGCCCTTGGCCAAAACGGGCGTATGCATTTTTTCCTGAATATATTCAGGAAAAAACGCATACGCCCTTTTTGGCCAACCAAGCAACCTCAAAGGCAAATCATCTCTACAAAGAAGGCTCGATTCCCATCGGTCAAAAGGGCCATGCTGAATAAAGTGTCAAAAGCAGAAATGCAGGACAGGCCATGGAGAAACGGGAGCCTTGCTACGCTGATGGGCGGGATGTAAATTGCCAAGAGCCACTCTGGAGAAGTGTACTGGGTGTCCTGAAACATCTAAAAAACTCAGCCTAGAGAGCATAGGGCACTTCCACTCATGGGCGTATAAATTGGGAAAACTAAAAATCAGCAAGACACAGGCACCCCAAAGTTTAGGGCTGCTCTGTTGACAAGAACCTCCACTTCGTTACACCTTAAATATCTCAGGAAAGAAAAAATGGATAAAGAAGTTGTGGTCCTTATGTACAATGGACTATCACTCAGCCATGAAATCAACGTCACAAGGCTAGTAGCAGCATGATGAGTGGATTTAGGTACGACGATTCTAAGTGAAATAAGTCACACAGAAAAAGACACTTATCATAAGATATCACTTATAGAGGGAATGTAAAAACCGCTACCCTTGAACTGAATTACAAAACAGAACAGAGTCCCACGTTTAGAAAACACACTATGGCTGCTTAACGGGAAAGGTGAGGTGTGGTGATGCATAAAACAAGGGTTTCAAATGAGCTCAGATACCGTTCCATAAACCCAATATGTAATAGACAAGACGTACTCCTTGCTCAGTGAATTGGACTCAACACCCCCTATTCACCTCCCAAGAATATATCTGACAAGTAAGAATCTTAAAACCTATGTATTGATATCTCTCTGTAAGTGAGTCAAGTGGGTGTAAAGCGGCATAAACACAGCAGTAAAAAGCAGTTAAACCCCATTATAAAAATCAATTACTTTTAAAAACCCGTGAAACAAAGACAGTGAAAGAGAGATAAATTCTTACAAAATTCGTTCAGGGGCTGTGATGCCACCTGGATTGACCATATCTAGACCCACAGCTTATTGAGACATAAGGGTGGACACTCTTGGGGCTGAGAGGTTTGGTGAGGTTGGGTGAGGAAACACAGACCCTTTAAAGTAATACTGCATGGTACCCATCCCATGGGTCCCAAATCTCCAGGTTCAAGGGCATCTTCCTACATCGAAAACATGCATGAGAAACCCAGAAGATGGTACACCGTGTGATCGGGAAAGGTTTCCAAAACGCACCTCTTTTCTCATCTCCTTGTGCTCGGGTTCGCCATTCCAGCCGCTTTACTAGCAATCTCCCTCCTTGGAGAATCAGCACCTTTAACCTCCTGTTCCGTACAGGTTGCAATTTCTCCTGAGGATGAACGGGAAGAGTGGGAACCAATGAGAGACTAGCTCTAGGTGTTGGGACAGGCACAGGTCACTCTACTTTCCCATCAGGAAGAAGAATTAACCACAGGCTCAGCCTGCCGCCCGGGACCAGAATAGAGCCTGAAGCAATCCTACGCTTTTGCGGCCAGCTCCCAAGAAAGCGAGTTGAAGAATGGAGCTCAGGGGCACTGCAATTCACAAACCTGCAGACTTATAAATGATCACTCTCGTCCACAAATATATTGAGGAAAGGTAACGAAGAGGATTTGAAAGCAAGGCAGAATTGCAGGAAACAGATTTCAGGAGGGAGATTCGAATCGCCTTTAAAGCACAGGAAAAGCGGCAAAACCTCGACAATGAAGCCCTTGGCCAAAACGGGCGTATGCGTTTTTTCCTGAATATATTCAGGAAAAAACGCATACGCCCTTTTTGGCCAACCAAGCAACCTGGAAAGGCAAATCAGCGCTACAAAGAAGTCTCGCTTCCCATCGGTCAAAAGGGCCATGCTGAATAAAGTGTCAAAACCAGAAATGCAGGACAGGCCATGGAGAAACGGGAGCCTGGCTACGCTGATGGGCGGGATGTAAATTGCCAACGGCCACTCTGGAGAAGTGTACGGTGTGTCCTGAAACATCTAAAAAACTCAGCTTAGAGAGCATAGGGCACTTCCACTCATGGGCGTATAAATTGGGAAAACTAAAAATCAGCAAGACACAGGCACCCCAAAGTTTAGGGCTGCTCTGTTGACAAGAACCTCCACTTCGTTACACCTTAAATATCCCAGGAAAGAGAAAAATGGAGAAAGAAGTTGTGGTCCTTATGTACAATGGAATATCACTCAGCCATGAAATCAACGTCATAAGGCTAGTAGCAGCATGATGAGTGGATTTAGGTACGACGATTCTAAGTGAAATAAGTCACACAGAAAAAGACACTTATCATAAGATATCACTTATAGAGGGAATGTAAAAACCGCTACCCTTGAACTGAATTACAAAACAGAACAGAGTCACTCGTTTAGAAAACACACCATGGCTGCTTAACGGGAAAGGTGAGGTGGGGTGATGCATAAAAGAAGGGTTTCAAATTAGCTCAGATACTGTTCCATAAACCCAATAGGTAATAGACAAGACCTACTCCTTGCTCAGTGAATTGGACTCAACACACCCTACTCACCGCCCAAGAATATATCTGACTAGTAAGAATCTTAAAACCTATGTATTGATATCTCTCTGTAAGTGAGTCAAGTGGGTGTAAAGCGGCAGAAACGCAGCAGTGAAGAGCAGCTAAACCCCATTATAAAAATCAATTACTTTTAAAAACCCATGAAACAAAGACAGTGAAAGAGAGAGAAATTCTTACAAAATTCGTTCAGGGGCTGTGATGCCACCTGGATTGACCATGTCTAGACCCACAGCTGATTGAGACATAAGGGTGGACACTCTTGGGGCTGAGAGGTTTGGTGAGGTTGGGTGAGGAAACACAGACCCTTTAAAGTAATACTGCGTGGTACCCATCCGATGATTCCCAAATCTCCAGGTTGAAGGGCATCTTCCTACATCGAAAACATGCATGAGAAACCCAGAAGATGGTACACCGTGTGATCGGGAAAGGTTTCCAAAACGCACCTCATTTCTCATCTCCTTGTGCTCGGGTTCGCCATTCCAGCCGCTTTACTAACAATCTCCCTCCTTGGAGAATCAGCACCTTTAACCTCCTGTTCCGTACAGGTTGCAATTTGTCCTGAGGATGAACGGGAAGAGGGGGAACCAATGAGAGACTAGCTCTAGGTGTTGGGACAGGCACAGGTCACTCTATTTTCCCATCAGGAAGAAGAATTAACCACAGGCTCAGACTGCCGCCCGGGACCAGAATAGGGCCTGAAGCAATCCTGCGCTTTTGCGGCCAGCTCCCAAGAAAGTGAGTTGAAAAATGGAGCTAAGGGGCACTGCAATTCACAAACCTGCAGACTTATAAATGATAACTCTCGCCCACAAATATATTGAGGGAAGGTAACGAAGAGGAATGGAAAGCAAGGCAGAATTGCAGGAAACAGATTTCAGGAGGGAGATTCGAATCGCCTTTAAAGCACAGGAAAAGCGGCAAAACCTCAACAATGAAGCCCTTGGCCAAAAAGGGCGTATGCGTTTTTTCCTGAATATATTCAGGAAAAAACGCATACGCCCTTTTTGCCCAACCAAGCAACCTGGAAAGGCAAATCAGCGCTACAAAGAAGTCTCGCTTCCCATCGGTCAAAAGGGCCATGCTGAATAAAGTGTCAAAACCAGAAATGCAGGACAGGCCATGGAGAAACGGGAGCCTGGCTACGCTGATGGGCGGGATGTAAATTGCCAACAGCCACTCTGGAGAAGTGTACGGTGTGTCCTGAAACCTCTAAAAAACTCAGCTTAGAGAGCATAGGGCACTTCCACTCATGGGCGTATAAATTGGGAAAACTAAAAATCAGCAAGACACAGGCACCCCAAAGTTTAGGGCTGCTCTGTTGACAAGAACCTCCACTTCGTTACACCTTAAATATCCCAGGAAAGAGAAAAATGGATAAAGACGTTGTGGTCCTTATGTAAAATGGAATATCACTCAGCCATGAAACCAACGTCATAAGGCTAGTAGCAGCATGATGAGTGGATTTAGGTATGACGATTCTAAGTGAAATAAGTCATACAGAAAAAGACACTTATCATAAGATATCACTTATAGAGGGAATGTAAAAACCGCTACCCTTGAACTGAATTACAAAACAGAACAGAGTCCCAAGTTTAGAAAACACACTATGGCTGCTTCACGGGAAAGGTGAGGTGGGGTGATGTATAAAACAAGGGTTTCAAATTAGGTCAGATACCGTTCCATAAACCCAATATGTAATAGACAAGACCTACTCCTTGATCAGTGAATTGGACTCAACACCCCCTATTCACCGCCCAAGAATATATCTGACTAGTAAGAATCTTAAAACCTATGTTTTGATATCTCTCTGTAAGTGAGTCAAGTGGGTGTAAAGCGGCAGAAACACAGCAGAGGAAAGCAGCTAAACCACATTATAAAAATCAATTACTTTTAAAAACCCGTGAAACAAAGACAGTGAAAGAGAGAGAAATTCTTACAAAATTCGTTCAGGGGCTGTGATGCCACCTGGATTGACCATGTCTAGACCCACAGCTGATTGAGACATAAGGGTGGACACTCTTGGGGCTGAGAGGTTTGGTGAGGTTGGGTGAGGAAACACAGACCCTTTAAAGTAATACTGCATGGTACCCATCCCATGGGTCCCAAATCTCCAGGTTCAAGGGCATCTTCCTATATCGAAAACATGCATGAGAAACCCAGAAGATGGTACACCGTGTGATCGGGAAAGGTTTCCAAAACGCACCTCTTTTCTCATCTCCTTGTGCTCGGGTTCGCCATTCCAGCCGCTTTACTAGCAATCTCCCTCCTTGGAGAATCAGCACCTTTAACCTCCTGTTCCGTACAGGTTGCAATTTGTCCTGAGGATGAACGGGAAGAGGGGGAACCAATGAGAGACTAGCTCTAGGTATCGGGACAGGCACAGGTCACTCTATTTTCCCATCAGGAAGAAGAATTAACCACAGGCTCAGCCTGCCGCCCGGGACCAGAATAGGGCCTGAAGCAATCCTGCGCTTTTGCGGCCAGCTCCCAAGAAAGTGAGTTGAAAAATGGAGCTCACGGGCACTGCAATTCACAATCCTGCAGACTTATAAATGATAACTCTCGTCCACAAATATATTGAGGGAAGGCAACGAAGAGGATTGGAAAGCAAGGCAGAATTGCAGGAAACAGATTTCAGGAGGGAGATTCGAATCGCCTTTAAAGCACAGGAAAAGCGGCAAAACCTCGACAATGAAGCCCTTGGCCAAAAAGGGCGTATGCGTTTTTTCCTGAATATATTCAGGAAAAAACGCATACGCCCTTTTTGGCCAACCAAGCAACCTGGAAAGGCAAATCAGGGCTACAAAGAAGTCTCGCTTCCCATCGGTCAAAAGGGTCATGAGGAATAAAGTGTCAAAACCAGAAATGCAGGACAGGCCATGGAGAAACGGGAGCCTGGCTACGCTGATGGGCGAGATGTAATTTGCCAACAGCCACTCTGGAGAAGTGTACGGTGTGTCCTGAAACATCTAAAAATCTCAGCTTAGAGAGCATAGAGCACTTCCACTCATGGGCGTATAAATTGGGAAAACTAAAAATCAGCAAGACACAGGCACCCCATAGTTTAGGGCTGCTCTGTTGACAAGACCCTCCACTTCGTTACACCTTAAATATCCCAGGAAAGAGAAAAATGGATAAAGAAGTTGTGGTCCTTATGTACAATGGAATATCACTGAGCCATGAAATCAACGTCATAAGGCTAGTAGCAGCATGATGAGTGGATTTAGGTACGACAATTCTAAGTGAAATAAGTCACACAGAAAAAGACACTTATCATAAGATATCACTTATAGAGGGAATGTAAAAACCGCTACCCTTGAACTGAATTACAAAACAGAACAGAGTCACTCGTTTAGAAAACACACCATGGCTGCTTAACGGGAAAGGTGAGGAGGGGTGATGCATAAAAGAAGGGTTTCAAATTAGCTCAGATACTGTTCCATAAACCCAATAAGTAATAGACAAGACCTACTCCTTGCTCAGTGAATTGGACTCAACACACCCTACTCACCGCCCAAGAATATATCTGACTAGTAAGAATCTTAAAACCTATGTATTGATATCTCTCTGTAAGTGAGTCAAGTGGGTGTAAAGCGGCAGAAACGCAGCAGTGAAGAGCAGCTAAACCCCATTATAAAAATCAATTACTTTTAAAAACCTATGAAACAAAGACAGTGAAAGAGAGAGAAATTCTTACAAAATTCGTTCAGGCGCTGTGATGCCACCTGGATTGACCATGTCTAGACCCACAGCTGATTGAGACATAAGGGTGGACACTCTTGGGGCTGAGAGGTTTGGTGAGGTTGGGTGAGGAAACACAGGCCCTTTAAAGTAATACTGCGTGGTACCCATCCGATGATTCCCAAATCTCCAGGTTGAAGGGCATCTTCCTACATCGAAAACATGCATGAGAAACCCAGAAGATGGTACACCGTGTGATCGGGAAAGGTTTCCAAAACGCACCTCATTTCTCATCTCCTTGTGCTCGGGTTCGCCATTCCAGCCGCTTTACTAACAATCTCCCTCCTTGGAGAATCAGCACCTTTAACCTCCTGTTCCGTACAGGTTGCAATTTGTCCTGAGGATGAACGGGAAGAGGGGGAACCAATGAGAGACTAGCTCTAGGTGTTGAGACAGGCACAGGTCACTCTATTTTCCCATCAGGAAGAAGAATTAACCACAGGCTCAGCCTGCCGCCCGGAACCAGAATAGGGCCTGAAGCAATCCTGCGCTGTTGCGGCCAGCTCCCAAGAAAGCTAGTGGAAAATGGAGCTCAAGGGCACTGCAATTCACAAACCTGCAGACTTATAAATGATCACTCTCGTCCACAAATATATTGAGGAAAGGTAACGAAGAGGATTTGAAAGCAAGGCAGAATTGCAGGAAACAGATTTCAGGAGGGAGATTCGAATCGCCTTTAAAGCACAGGAAAGGCGGCAAAACCTCGACAATGATGCCCTTGGCCAAAACGGGCGTATGCATTTTTTCCTGAATATATTCAGGAAAAAACGCATACGCCCTTTTTGGCCAACCAAGCAACCTCAAAGGCAAATCATCTCTACAAAGAAGGCTCGATTCCCATCGGTCAAAAGGGCCATGCTGAATAAAGTTTCAAAAGCAGAAATGCAGGACAGGCCATGGAGAAACGGGAGCATTGCTACGCTGATGGGCGGGATGTAAATTGCCAAGAGCCACTCTGGAGAAGTGTACTGGGTGTCCTGAAACATCTAAAAAACTCAGCCTAGAGAGCATAGGGCACTTCCACTCATGGGCGTATAAATTGGGAAAACTAAAAATCAGCAAGACACAGGCACCCCAAAGTTTAGGGCTGCTCTGTTGACAAGAACCTCCACTTCGTTACACCTTAAATATCTCAGGAAAGAAAAAATGGATAAAGAAGTTGTGGTCCTTATGTACAATGGACTATCACTCAGCCATGAAATCAACGTCACAAGGCTAGTGGCAGCATGATGAGTGGATTTAGGTACGACGATTCTAAGTGAAATAAGTCACACAGAAAAAGACACTTATCATAAGATATCACTTATAGAGGGAATGTAAAAACCGCTACCCTTGAACTGAATTACAAAACAGAACAGAGTCCGACGTTTAGAAAACACACTATGGCTGCTTAACGGGAAAGGTGAGGTGTGGTGATGCATAAAACAAGGGTTTCAAATGAGCTCAGATACCGTTCCATAAACCCAATATGTAATAGACAAGACGTACTCCTTGCTCAGTGAATTGGACTCAACACCCCCTATTCACCTCCCAAGAATATATCTGACAAGTAAGAATCTTAAAACCTATGTATTGATATCTCTCTGTAAGTGAGTCAAGTGGGTGTAAAGCGGCATAAACACAGCAGTTAAAAGCAGTTAAACCCCATTATAAAAATCAATTACTTTTAAAAACCCGTGAAACAAAGACAGTGAAAGAGAGAGAAATTCTTACAAAATTCGTTCAGGGGCTGTGATGCCACCTGGATTGACCATATCTAGACCCACAGCTTATTGAGACATAAGGGTGGACACTCTTTGGGCTGAGAGGTTTGGTGAGGTTGGGTGAGGAAACACAGACCCTTTAAAGTAATACTGCATGGTACCCATCCCATGGGTCCCAAATCTCCAGGTTCAAGGGCATCTTCCTACATCGAAAACATGCATGAGAAACCCAGAAGATGGTACACCGTGTGATCGGGAAAGGTTTCCAAAACGCACCTCTTTTCTCATCTCCTTGTGCTCGGGTTCGCCATTCCAGCCGCTTTACTAGCAATCTCCCTCCTTGGAGAATCAGCACCTTTAACCTCCTGTTCCGTACAGGTTGCAATTTGTCCTGAGGATGAACGGGAAGAGGGGGAACCAATGAGAGACTAGCTCTAGGTATCGGGACAGGCACAGGTCACTCTATTTTCCCATCAGGAAGAAGAATTAACCACAGGCTCAGCCTGCCGCCCGGGACCAGAATAGGGCCTGAAGCAATCCTGCGCTTTTGCGGCCAGCTCCCAAGAAAGTGAGTTGAAGAATGGAGCTCAGGGGCACTGCAATTCACAAACCTGCAGATTTATAAATGATAACTCTCGTCCACAAATATATTGAGGGAAGGTAACGAAGAGGAATGGAAAGCAAGGCAGAATTGCAGGAAACAGATTTCAGGAGGGAGATTCGAATCGCCTTTAAAGCACAGGAAAAGCGGCAAAACCTCGACAATGAAGCCCTTGGCCAAAAAGGGCGTATGCGTTTTTTCCTGAATATATTCAGGAAAAAACGCATACGCCCTTTTTGGCCAACCAAGCAACCTGGAAAGGCAAATCAGCGCTACAAAGAAGTCTCGCTTCCCATCGGTCAAAAGGGCCATGCTGAATAAAGTGTCAAAACAAGAAATGCAGGACAGGCCATGGAGAAACGGGAGCCTGGCTACGCTGATGGGCGGGATGTAAATTGCCAACGGCCACTCTGGAGAAGTGTACGGTGTGTCCTGAAACCTCTAAAAAACTCAGCTTAGAGAGCATAGGGCACTTCCACTCATGGGCGTATAAATTGGGAAAACTAAAAATCAGCAAGACACAGGCACCCCAAAGTTAAGGGCTGCTCTCTTGACAAGAACCTCCACTTCGTTACACCTTAAATATCCCAGGAAAGAGAAAAATGGATAAAGAAGTTGTGGTCCCTATGTACAATGGAATATCACTCAGCCATGAAATCAACGTCATAAGGCTAGTAGCAGCATGATGAGTGGATTTAGGTACGACGATTCTAATTGAAATAAGTCACACAGAAAAAGACACTTATCATAAGATATCACTTATAGGGGGAATGTAAAAACCGCTACCCTTGAACTGAATTACAAAACAGAACAGAGTCCCACGTTTAGAAAACACACTATGGCTGCTTAACGGGAAAGGTGAGGTGGGGTGATGCATAAAACAAGGGTTTAAAATTAGCTCAGATACCGTTCCATAAACCCAATATGTAATAGACAAGACCTACTCCTTGCTCAGTGATTTGGACTCAACACCCCCTATTCACCGCCCAAGAATATATCTGACTAGTAAGAATCTTAAAACCTATGTATTGATATCTCTCTGTAAGTGAGTCAAGTGGGTGTAAAGCGGCATAAACACAGCAGTAAAAAGCAGCTAAACCCCATTATAAAAATCAATTACTTTTAAAAACCCGTGAAACAAAGACAGTGAAAGAGAAATTCTTACAAAATTCGTTCACGGGCTGTGATTCCACCTGGATTGACCATATCTAGACCCACAGCTGATTGAGACATAAGCGTGGACACTCTTGGGGCTGAGAGGTTTGGTGAGGTTGGGTGAGGAAATGCAGACCCTTTAAAGTAATACTGCGTGGTACCCATCCCATGGGTCCCAAATCTCCAGGTTCAAGGGCATCTTCCTACATCGAAAACATGCATGAGAAACCCAGGAAATGGTACAACGTGTGATCGGGAAAGGTTTCCAAAACGCACCTCATTTCTCATCTCCTTGTGCTCGGGTTCGCCATTCCAGCCGCTTTACTAGCAATCTCCCTCCTTGGAGAATCAGCACCTTTAACCTCCTGTTCCGTACAGGTTGCAATTTGTCCTGAGGATGAACGGGAAGAGTGGGAACCAATGAGAGCCTAGCTCTAGGTGTTGGGACAGGCACAGGTCACTCTACTTTCCCATCAGGAAGAAGAATTAACCACAGGCTCAGCCTGCCGCCCGGGACCAGAATAGAGCCTGAAGCAATCCTTCGCTTTTGCGGCCAGCTCCCAAGAAAGCGAGTTGAAAAATGGAACTCAGGGGCACTGCAATTCACAAACCTGCAGACTTATAAATGATAACTCTCGTCCACAAATATATTGAGGGAAGGCAACGAAGAAGATTGGAAAGCAAGGCAGAATTGCAGGAAACAGATTTCAGGAGGGAGATTCGAATCGCCTTTAAAGCACAGGAAAAGCGGCAAAACCTCGACAATGATGCCCTTGGCCAAAAAGGGCGTATGCGTTTTTTCCTGAATATATTCAGGAAAAAACGCATACGCCCTTTTTGGCCAACCAAGCAACCTGGAAAGGCAAATCAGCGCTACAAAGAAGTCTTGCTTCCCATCGGTCAAAAGGGCCATGCTGAATAAAGTGTCAAAACCAGAAATGCAGGACAGGCCATGGAGAAACGGGAGCCAGGCTACGCTGATGGGCGGGATGTAAATTGCCAACGGCCACTCTGGAGAAGTGTACGGTGTGTCCTGAAACATCTAAAAAATCTCAGCTTAGAGAGCATAGGGCACTTCCACTCATGGGCGTATAAATTGGGAAAACTAAAAATCAGCAAGACACAGGCACCCCAAAGTTTGGGGCTGCTCTGTTGACAAGAACCTCCACTTCGTTACACCTTAAATATCCCAGGAAAGAGAAAAATGGAGAAAGAAGTTGTGGTCCTTATGTACAATGGAATATCACTGAGCCATGAAATCAACGTCATAAGGCTAGTAGCAGCATGATGAGTGGATTTAGGTACGACGATTCTAAGTGAAATAAGTCACACAGAAAAAGACACTTATCATAAGATATCACTTATAGAGGGAATGTAAAAACCGCTACCCTTGAACTGAATTACAAAACAGAACAGAGTCACTCGTTTAGAAAACACACCATGGCTGCTTAACGGGAAAGGTGAGGTGGGGTGATGCATAAAAGAAGGGTTTCAAATTAGCTCAGATACTGTTCCATAAACCCAATAGGTAATAGACAAGACCTACTCCTTGCTCAGTGAATTGGACTCAACACACCCTACTCACCGCCCAAGAATATATCTGACTAGTAAGAATCTTAAAACCTATGTATTGATATCTCTCTGTAAGTGAGTCAAGTGGGTGTAAAGCGGCAGAAACGCAGCAGTGAAGAGCAGCTAAACCCCATTATAAAAATCAATTACTTTTAAAAACCCATGAAACAAAGACAGTGAAAGAGAGAGAAATTCTTACAAAATTCGTTCAGGGGCTGTGATGCCACCTGGATTGACCATGTCTAGACCCACAGCTGATTGAGACATAAGGGTGGACACTCTTGGGGCTGAGAGGTTTGGTGAGGTTGGGTGAGGAAACACAGACCCTTTAAAGTAATACTGCGTGGTACCCATCCGATGATTCCCAAATCTCCAGGTTGAAGGGCATCTTCCTACATCGAAAACATGCATGAGAAACCCAGAAGATGGTACACCGTGTGATCGGGAAAGGTTTCCAAAACGCACCTCATTTCTCATCTCCTTGTGCTCGGGTTCGCCATTCCAGCCGCTTTACTAACAATCTCCCTCCTTGGAGAATCAGCACCTTTAACCTCCTGTTCCGTACAGGTTGCAATTTGTCCTGAGGATGAATGGGAAGAGGGGGAACCAATGAGAGACTAGCTCTAGGTGTTGGGACAGGCACAGGTCACTCTATTTTCCCATCAGGAAGAAGAATTAACCACAGGCTCAGCCTGCCGCCCGGAACCAGAATAGGGCCTGAAGCAATCCTGCGCTGTTGCGGCCAGCTCCCAAGAAAGCTAGTGGAAAATGAAGCTCAAGGGCACTGCAATTCACAAACCTGCAGACTTATAAATGATCACTCTCGTCCACAAATATATTGAGGAAAGGTAACGAAGAGGATTTGAAAGCAAGGCAGAATTGCAGGAAACAGATTTCAGGAGGGAGATTCGAATCGCCTTTAAAGCACAGGAAAAGCGGCAAAACCTCGACAATGAAGCCCTTGGCCAAAACGGGCGTATGCGTTTTTTCCTGAATATATTCAGGAAAAAACGCATACGCCCTTTTTGGCCAACCAAGCAACCTGGAAAGGCAAATCAGCGCTACAAAGAAGTGTCGCTTCCCATCGGTCAAAAGGGCCATGCTGAATAAAGTGTCAAAAGCAGAAATGCAGGACAGGCCATGGAGAAACGGGAGCCTTGCTACGCTGATGGGCGGGATGTAAATTGCCAAGAGCCACTCTGGAGAAGTGTACTGGGTGTCCTGAAACATCTAAAAAACTCAGCCTAGAGAGCATAGGGCACTTCCACTCATGGGCGTATAAATTGGGAAAACTAAAAATCAGCAAGACACAGGCACCCCAAAGTTTAGGGCTGCTCTGTTGACAAGAACCTCCACTTCGTTACACCTTAAATATCTCAGGAAAGAAAAAATGGATAAAGAAGTTGTGGTCCTTATGTACAATGGACTATCACTCAGCCATGAAATCAACGTCACAAGGCTAGTAGCAGCATGATGAGTGGATTTAGGTACGACGATTCTAAGTGAAATAAGTCACACAGAAAAAGACACTTATCATAAGATATCACTTATAGAGGGAATGTAAAAACCGCTACCCTTGAACTGAATTACAAAACAGAACAGAGTCACTCGTTTAGAAAACACACCATGGCTGCTTAACGGGAAAGGTGAGGTGGGGTGATGCATAAAAGAAGGGTTTCAAATTAGCTCAGATACTGTTCCATAAACCCAATAGGTAATAGACAAGACCTACTCCTTGCTCAGTGAATTGGACTCAACACACCCTACTCACCGCCCAAGAATATATCTGACTAGTAAGAATCTTAAAACCTATGTATTGATATCTCTCTGTAAGTGAGTCAAGTGGTGTAAAGCGGCAGAAACGCAGCAGTGAAGAGCAGCTAAACCCCATTATAAAAATCAATTACTTTTAAAAACCCATGAAACAAAGACAGTGAAAGAGAGAGAAATTCTTACAAAATTCGTTCAGGGGCTGTGATGCCACCTGGATTGACCATGTCTAGACCCACAGCTGATTGAGACATAAGCGTGGACACTCTTGGGGCTGAGAGGTTTGGTGAGGTTGGGTGAGGAAACACAGACCCTTTAAAGTAATACTGCATGGTACCCATCCCATGGGTCCCAAATCTCCAGGTTCAAGGGCATCTTCCTACATCGAAAACATGCATGAGAAACCCAGAAGATGGTACACCGTGTGATCGGGAAAGGTTTCCAAAACGCACCTCTTTTCTCATCTCCTTGTGCTCGGGTTCGCCATTCCAGCCGCTTTACTAGCAATCTCCCTCCTTGGAGAATCAGCACCTTTAACCTCCTGTTCCGTACAGGTTGCAATTTGTCCTGAGGATGAACGGGAAGAGGGGTAACCAATGAGAGACTAGCTCTAGGTATCGGGACAGGCACAGGTCACTCTATTTTCCCATCAGGAAGAAGAATTAACCACAGGCTCAGCCTGCCGCCCGGGACCAGAATAGGGCCTGAAGCAATCTTGCGCTTTTGCGGCCAACTCCCAAGAAAGTGAGTTGAATAATGGAGCTCAGGGGCACTGCAATTCACAAACCTGCAGATTTATAAATGATAACTCTCGTCCACAAATATATTGAGGGAAGGTAACGAAGAGGAATGGAAAGCAAGGCAGAATTGCAGGAAACAGATTTCAGGAGGGAGATTCGAATCGCCTTTAAAGCACAGGAAAAGCGGCAAAACCTCGACAAGGAAGCCCTTGGCCAAAAAGGGCGTATGCGTTTTTTCCTGAATATATTCAGGAAAAAACGCATACGCCCTTTTTGGCCAACCAAGCAACCTGGAAAGGCAAATCAGCGCTACAAAGAAGTCTCACTTCCCATCGGTCAAAAGGGCCATGCTGAATAAAGTGTCAAAACCAGAAATGCAGGACAGGCCATGGAGAAACGGGAGCCTGGCTACGCTGATGGGCGGGATGTAAATTGCCAACAGCCACTCTGGAGAAGTGTACGGTGTGTCCTGAAACATCTAAAAAACTCAGCTTAGAGAGCACAGGGCACTTCCACTCATGGGCGTATAAATTGGGAAAACTAAAAATCAGCAAGACACAGGCACCCCAAAGTTTAGGGCTGCTCTGTTGACAAAAACCTCCACTTCGTTACACCTTAAATATCCCAGGAAAGAGAAAAATGGATAAAGAAGTTGTGGTCCTTATGTACAATGGAATATCACTCAGCCATGAAATCAACGTCATAAGGCTAGTAGCAGCATGATGAGTGGATTTAGGTACGACGATTCTAAGTGAAATAAGTCACACAGAAAAAGACACTTATCATAAGATATCACTTATAGAGGGAATGTAAAAACCGCTACCCTTGAACTGAATTACAAAACAGAACAGAGTCCCACGTTTAGAAAACACACTATGGCTGCTTAACGGGAAAGGAGATGTGGGGTGATGCATAAAACAAGGGTTTCAAATTAGCTCAGATACCGTTCCATAAACCCAATATGTAATAGACAAGACCTACTCCTTGCTCAGTGATTTGGACTCAACACCCCCTATTCACCGCCCAATAATATATCTGACTAGTAAGAATCTTAAAACCTATGTATTGATATCTCTCTGTAAGTGAGTCAAGTGGGTGTAAAGCGGCATAAACACAGCAGTGAAAAGCAGCTAAACCCCATTATAAAAATCAATTACTTTTAAAAACCCGTGAAACAAAGACACTGAAAGAGAGAGAAATTCTTACAAAATTCGTTCAGGGGCTGTGATGCCACCTGGATTGACCATATCTAGACCCACAGCTGATGGAGACATAAGAGTGGACACTCTTGTGGCTGAGAGGTTTGCTGAGGTTGGGTGAGGAAACGCAGACCCTTTAAAGTAATACTGAGTGGTACCCATCCCATGGGTCCCAAATCTCCAGGTTCAAGGGCATCTTCCTACATCGAAAACATGCATGAGAAACCCAGGAGATGGTGCACCGTGTGATCGGGAAAGGTTTCCAAAACGCACCTCATTTCTCATCTCCTTGTGCTCTGGTTCGCCATTCCAGCCGCTTTACTAGCAATCTCCCTCCTTCGAAAATCAGCACCATTAACCTCCTGTTCCGTACAGGTTGCAAATTGTCCTGAGGATGAACGGAAAGAGTGGGATCCAATGAGAGACTAGCTCTAGGTGTGGGGACAGGCACAGGTCACTCTACTTTCCCATCAGGAAGAAGAATTAACCACAGGCTCAGCCTGCCGCCCGGGAGCAGAATACGGCCTGAAGCAATCCTGCGCTTTTGCGGCCAGCTCCAAAGGAAGCGAGTTGAAAAATGGAGCTCAGGGGCACTGCAATTCACAAACCTGCAGACTTATAAATGATAACTCTCGTCCACAAATATATTGAGGGAAGGCAACGAAGAGGATTGGAAAGCAAGGAAGAATTGCAGGAAACAGATTTCAGGAGGGAGATTCGAATCGCCTTTAAAGCACAGGAAAAGCGGCAAAACCTCGACAATGATGCCCTTGGCCAAAAAGGGCGTATGCGTTTTTTCCTGAATATATTCAGGAAAAAACGCATACGCCCTTTTTGGCCAACCAAGCAAACTGGAAAGGCAAATCAGCGCTACAAAGAAGTCTCGCTTCCCATCGGTCAAAAGGGCCATGCTGAATAAAGTGTCAAAACCAGAAATGCAGGACAGGCCATGGAGAAACGGGAGCCTGGCTACGCTGATGGGCGGGATGTAAATTGCCAACGGCCACTCTGGAGAAGTGTACGGTGTGTCCTGAAACATCTAAAAAACTCAGCTTAGAGAGCATAGGGCACTTCCACTCATGGGCGTATAAATTGGGAAAACTAAAAATCAGCAAGACACAGGCACCCCAAAGTTAAGGGCTGCTCTCTTGACAAGAACCTCCACTTCGTTACACCTTAAATATCCCAGGAAAGAGAAAAATGGATAAAGAAGTTGTGGTCCCTATGTACAATGGAATATCACTCAGCCATGAAATCAACGTCATAATGCTAGTAGCAGCATGATGAGTGGATTTAGGTACGACGATTCTAAGTGAAATAAGTCACACAGAAAAAGACACTTATCATAAGATATCACTTATAGAGGGAATGTAAAAACCGCTACCCTTGAACTGAATTACAAAACAGAACAGAGTCCCACGTTTAGAAAACACACTATGGCTGCTTAACGGGAAAGGTGAGGTGGGGTGATGCATAAAACAAGGGTTTAAAATTAGCTCAGATACCGTTCCATAAACCCAATATGTAATAGACAAGACCTACTCCTTGCTCAGTGATTTGGACTCAACACCCCCTATTCACCGCCCAAGAATATATCTGACTAGTAAGAATCTTAAAACCTATGTATTGATATCTCTCTGTAAGTGAGTCAAGTGGGTGTAAAGCGGCATAAACACAGCAGTAAAAAGCAGCTAAACCCCATTATAAAAATCAATTACTTTTAAAAACCCGTGAAACAAAGACAGTGAAAGAGAGAGAAATTCTTACAAAATTCGTTCAGGGGCTGTGATGCCACCTGGATTGACCATATCTAGACCCACAGCTGATTGAGACATAAGCGTGGACACTCTTGGGGCTGAGAGGTTTGGTGAGGTTGGGTGAGGAAACACAGACCCTTTAAAGTAATACTGCATGGTACCCATCCCATGGGTCCCAAATCTCCAGGTTCAAGGGCATCTTCCTACATCGAAAACATGCATGAGAAACCCAGAAGATGGTACACCGTGTGATCGGGAAAGGTTTCCAAAACGCACCTCTTTTCTCATCTCCTTGTGCTCGGGTTCGCCATTCCAGCCGCTTTACTAGCAATCTCCCTCCTTGGAGAATCAGCACCTTTAACCTCCTGTTCCGTACAGGTTGCAATTTGTCCTGAGGATGAACGGGAAGAGGGGTAACCAATGAGAGACTAGCTCTAGGTATCGGGACAGGCACAGGTCACTCTATTTTCCCATCAGGAAGAAGAATTAACCACAGGCTCAGCCTGCCGCCCGGGACCAGAATAGGGCCTGAAGCAATCTTGCGCTTTTGCGGCCAACTCCCAAGAAAGTGAGTTGAAGAATGGAGCTCAGGGGCACTGCAATTCACAAACCTGCAGATTTATAAATGATAACTCTCGTCCACAAATATATTGAGGGAAGGTAACGAAGAGGAATGGAAAGCAAGGCAGAATTGCAGGAAACAGATTTCAGGAGGGAGATTCGAATCGCCTTTAAAGCACAGGAAAAGCGGCAAAACCTCGACAAGGAAGCCCTTGGCCAAAAAGGGCGTATACGTTTTTTCCTGAATATATTCAGGAAAAAACGCATACGCCCTTTTTGGCCAACCAAGCAACCTGGAAAGGCAAATCAGCGCTACAAAGAAGTCTCACTTCCCATCGGTCAAAAGGGCTATGCTGAATAAAGTGTCAAAACCAGAAATGCAGGACAGGCCATGGAGAAACGGGAGCCTGGCTACGCTGATGGGCGGGATGTAAATTGCCAACAGCCACTCTGGAGAAGTGTACGGTGTGTCCTGAAACATCTAAAAAACTCAGCTTAGAGAGCACAGGGCACTTCCACTCATGGGCGTATAAATTGGGAAAACTAAAAATCAGCAAGACACAGGCACCCCAAAGTTTAGGGCTGCTCTGTTGACAAGAACCTCCACTTCGTTACACCTTAAATATCCCAGGAAAGAGAAAAATGGATAAAGAAGTTGTGGTCCTTATGTACAATGGAATATCACTCAGCCATGAAATCAACGTCATAAGGCTAGTAGCAGCATGATGAGTGGATTTAGGTACGACGATTCTAAGTGAAATAAGTCACACAGAAAAAGACACTTATCATAAGATATCACTTATAGAGGGAATGTAAAAACCGCTACCCTTGAACTGAATTACAAAACAGAACAGAGTCCCACGTTTAGAAAACACACTATGGCTGCTTAACGGGAAAGGAGATGTGGGGTGATGCATAAAACAAGGGTTTCAAATTAGCTCAGATACCGTTCCATAAACCCAATATGTAATAGACAAGACCTACTCCTTGCTCAGTGATTTGGACTCAACACCCCCTATTCACCGCCCAAGAATATATCTGACTAGTAAGAATCTTAAAACCTATGTATTGATATCTCTCTGTAAGTGAGTCAAGTGGGTGTAAAGCGGCATAAACACAGCAGTGAAAAGCAGCTAAACCCCATTATAAAAATCAATTACTTTTAAAAACCCGTGAAACAAAGACACTGAAAGAGAGAGAAATTCTTACAAAATTCGTTCAGGGGCTGTGATGCCACCTGGATTGACCATATCTAGACCCACAGCTGATGGAGACATAAGAGTGGACACTCTTGTGGCTGAGAGGTTTGCTGAGGTTGGGTGAGGAAACGCAGACCCTTTAAAGTAATACTGAGTGGTACCCATCCCATGGGTCCCAAATCTCCAGGTTCAAGGGCATCTTCCTACATCGAAAACATGCATGAGAAACCCAGGAGATGGTGCACCGTGTGATCGGGAAAGGTTTCCAAAACGCACCTCATTTCTCATCTCCTTGTGCTCTGGTTCGCCATTCCAGCCGCTTTACTAGCAATCTCCCTCCTTCGAAAATCAGCACCATTAACCTCCTGTTCCGTACAGGTTGCAAATTGTCCTGAGGATGAACGGAAAGAGTGGGATCCAATGAGAGACTAGCTCTAGGTGTGGGGACAGGCACAGGTCACTCTACTTTCCCATCAGGAAGAAGAATTAACCACAGGCTCAGCCTGCCGCCCGGGAGCAGAATACGGCCTGAAGCAATCCTGCGCTTTTGCGGCCAGCTCCAAAGGAAGCGAGTTGAAAAATGGAGCTCAGGGGCACTGCAATTCACAAACCTGCAGACTTATAAATGATAACTCTCGTCCACAAATATATTGAGGGAAGGCAACGAAGAGGATTGGAAAGCAAGGAAGAATTGCAGGAAACAGATTTCAGGAGGGAGATTCGAATCGCCTTTAAAGCACAGGAAAAGCGGCAAAACCTCGACAATGATGCCCTTGGCCAAAAAGGGCGTATGCGTTTTTTCCTGAATATATTCAGGAAAAAACGCATACGCCCTTTTTGGCCAACCAAGCAAACTGGAAAGGCAAATCAGCGCTACAAAGAAGTCTCGCTTCCCATCGGTCAAAAGGGCCATGCTGAATAAAGTGTCAAAACCAGAAATGCAGGACAGGCCATGGAGAAACGGGAGCCTGGCTACGCTGATGGGCGGGATGTAAATTGCCAACGGCCACTCTGGAGAAGTGTACGGTGTGTCCTGAAACATCTAAAAAACTCAGCTTAGAGAGCATAGGGCACTTCCACTCATGGGCGTATAAATTGGGAAAACTAAAAATCAGCAAGACACAGGCACCCCAAAGTTAAGGGCTGCTCTCTTGACAAGAACCTCCACTTCGTTACACCTTAAATATCCCAGGAAAGAGAAAAATGGATAAAGAAGTTGTGGTCCCTATGTACAATGGAATATCACTCAGCCATGAAATCAACGTCATAATGCTAGTAGCAGCATGATGAGTGGATTTAGGTACGACGATTCTAAGTGAAATAAGTCACACAGAAAAAGACACTTATCATAAGATATCACTTATAGAGGGAATGTAAAAACCGCTACCCTTGAACTGAATTACAAAACAGAACAGAGTCCCACGTTTAGAAAACACACTATGGCTGCTTAACGGGAAAGGTGAGGTGGGGTGATGCATAAAACAAGGGTTTAAAATTAGCTCAGATACCGTTCCATAAACCCAATATGTAATAGACAAGACCTACTCCTTGCTCAGTGATTTGGACTCAACACCCCCTATTCACCGCCCAAGAATATATCTGACTAGTAAGAATCTTAAAACCTATGTATTGATATCTCTCTGTAAGTGAGTCAAGTGGGTGTAAAGCGGCATAAACACAGCAGTAAAAAGCAGCTAAACCCCATTATAAAAATCAATTACTTTTAAAAACCCGTGAAACAAAGACAGTGAAAGAGAGAGAAATTCTTACAAAATTCGTTCAGGGGCTGTGATGCCACCTGGATTGACCATATCTAGACCCACAGCTGATTGAGACATAAGCGTGGACACTCTTGGGGCTGAGAGGTTTGGTGAGGTTGGGTGAGGAAACACAGACCCTTTAAAGTAATACTGCATGGTACCCATCCCATGGGTCCCAAATCTCCAGGTTCAAGGGCATCTTCCTACATCGAAAACATGCATGAGAAACCCAGAAGATGGTACACCGTGTGATCGGGAAAGGTTTCCAAAACGCACCTCTTTTCTCATCTCCTTGTGCTCGGGTTCGCCATTCCAGCCGCTTTACTAGCAATCTCCCTCCTTGGAGAATCAGCACCTTTAACCTCCTGTTCCGTACAGGTTGCAATTTGTCCTGAGGATGAACGGGAAGAGGGGTAACCAATGAGAGACTAGCTCTAGGTATCGGGACAGGCACAGGTCACTCTATTTTCCCATCAGGAAGAAGAATTAACCACAGGCTCAGCCTGCCGCCCGGGACCAGAATAGGGCCTGAAGCAATCTTGCGCTTTTGCGGCCAACTCCCAAGAAAGTGAGTTGAAGAATGGAGCTCAGGGGCACTGCAATTCACAAACCTGCAGATTTATAAATGATAACTCTCGTCCACAAATATATTGAGGGAAGGTAACGAAGAGGAATGGAAAGCAAGGCAGAATTGCAGGAAACAGATTTCAGGAGGGAGATTCGAATCGCCTTTAAAGCACAGGAAAAGCGGCAAAACCTCGACAAGGAAGCCCTTGGCCAAAAAGGGCGTATACGTTTTTTCCTGAATATATTCAGGAAAAAACGCATACGCCCTTTTTGGCCAACCAAGCAACCTGGAAAGGCAAATCAGCGCTACAAAGAAGTCTCACTTCCCATCGGTCAAAAGGGCTATGCTGAATAAAGTGTCAAAACCAGAAATGCAGGACAGGCCATGGAGAAACGGGAGCCTGGCTACGCTGATGGGCGGGATGTAAATTGCCAACAGCCACTCTGGAGAAGTGTACGGTGTGTCCTGAAACATCTAAAAAACTCAGCTTAGAGAGCACAGGGCACTTCCACTCATGGGCGTATAAATTGGGAAAACTAAAAATCAGCAAGACACAGGCACCCCAAAGTTTAGGGCTGCTCTGTTGACAAGAACCTCCACTTCGTTACACCTTAAATATCCCAGGAAAGAGAAAAATGGATAAAGAAGTTGTGGTCCTTATGTACAATGGAATATCACTCAGCCATGAAATCAACGTCATAAGGCTAGTAGCAGCATGATGAGTGGATTTAGGTACGACGATTCTAAGTGAAATAAGTCACACAGAAAAAGACACTTATCATAAGATATCACTTATAGAGGGAATGTAAAAACCGCTACCCTTGAACTGAATTACAAAACAGAACAGAGTCCCACGTTTAGAAAACACACTATGGCTGCTTAACGGGAAAGGAGATGTGGGGTGATGCATAAAACAAGGGTTTCAAATTAGCTCAGATACCGTTCCATAAACCCAATATGTAATAGACAAGACCTACTCCTTGCTCAGTGATTTGGACTCAACACCCCCTATTCACCGCCCAAGAATATATCTGACTAGTAAGAATCTTAAAACCTATGTATTGATATCTCTCTGTAAGTGAGTCAAGTGGGTGTAAAGCGGCATAAACACAGCAGTGAAAAGCAGCTAAACCCCATTATAAAAATCAATTACTTTTAAAAACCCGTGAAACAAAGACACTGAAAGAGAGAGAAATTCTTACAAAATTCGTTCAGGGGCTGTGATGCCACCTGGATTGACCATATCTAGACCCACAGCTGATGGAGACATAAGAGTGGACACTCTTGTGGCTGAGAGGTTTGCTGAGGTTGGGTGAGGAAACGCAGACCCTTTAAAGTAATACTGAGTGGTACCCATCCCATGGGTCCCAAATCTCCAGGTTCAAGGGCATCTTCCTACATCGAAAACATGCATGAGAAACCCAGGAGATGGTGCACCGTGTGATCGGGAAAGGTTTCCAAAACGCACCTCATTTCTCATCTCCTTGTGCTCTGGTTCGCCATTCCAGCCGCTTTACTAGCAATCTCCCTCCTTCGAAAATCAGCACCATTAACCTCCTGTTCCGTACAGGTTGCAAATTGTCCTGAGGATGAACGGAAAGAGTGGGATCCAATGAGAGACTAGCTCTAGGTGTGGGGACAGGCACAGGTCACTCTACTTTCCCATCAGGAAGAAGAATTAACCACAGGCTCAGCCTGCCGCCCGGGAGCAGAATACGGCCTGAAGCAATCCTGCGCTTTTGCGGCCAGCTCCAAAGGAAGCGAGTTGAAAAATGGAGCTCAGGGGCACTGCAATTCACAAACCTGCAGACTTATAAATGATAACTCTCGTCCACAAATATATTGAGGGAAGGCAACGAAGAGGATTGGAAAGCAAGGCAGAATTGCAGGAAACAGATTTCAGGAGGGAGATTCGAATCGCCTTTAAAGCACAGGAAAAGCGGCAAAACCTCGACAATGATGCCCTTGGCCAAAAAGGGCGTATGCGTTTTTTCCTGAATATATTCAGGAAAAAACGCATACGCCCTTTTTGGCCAACCAAGCAAACTGGAAAGGCAAATCAGCGCTACAAAGAAGTCTCGCTTCCCATCGGTCAAAAGGGCCATGCTGAATAAAGTGTCAAAACCAGAAATGCAGGACAGGCCATGGAGAAACGGGAGCCTGGCTACGCTGATGGGCGGGATGTAAATTGCCAACGGCCACTCTGGAGAAGTGTACGGTGTGTCCTGAAACATCTAAAAAACTCAGCTTAGAGAGCATAGGGCACTTCCACTCATGGGCGTATAAATTGGGAAAACTAAAAATCAGCAAGACACAGGCACCCCAAAGTTAAGGGCTGCTCTCTTGACAAGAACCTCCACTTCGTTACACCTTAAATATCCCAGGAAAGAGAAAAATGGATAAAGAAGTTGTGGTCCCTATGTACAATGGAATATCACTCAGCCATGAAATCAACGTCATAATGCTAGTAGCAGCATGATGAGTGGATTTAGGTACGACGATTCTAAGTGAAATAAGTCACACAGAAAAAGACACTTATCATAAGATATCACTTATAGAGGGAATGTAATAACCGCTACCCTTGAACTGAATTACAAAACAGAACAGAGTCCCACGTTTAGAAAACACACTATGGCTGCTTAACGGGAAAGGTGAGGTGGGGTGATGCATAAAACAAGGGTTTAAAATTAGCTCAGATACCGTTCCATAAACCCAATATGTAATAGACAAGACCTACTCCTTGATCAGTGAATTGGACTCAACACCCCCTATTCACCGCCCAAGAATATATCTGACTAGTAAGAATCTTAAAACCTATGTTTTGATATCTCTCTGTAAGGGAGTCAAGTGGGTGTAAAGCGGCAGAAACACAGCAGAGGAAAGCAGCTAAACCACATTATAAAAATCAGTTACTTTTAAAAACCCGTGAAACAAAGACAGTGAAAGAGAGAGAAATTCTTACAAAATTCGTTCAGGGGCTGTGATGCCACCTGGATTGACCATATCTAGACCCACAGCTGATTGAGACATAAGGGTGGACACTCTTGGGGCTGAGAGGTTTGGTGAGGTTGGGTGAGGAAACACAGACCCTTTAAAGTAATACTGCATGGTACCCATCCCATGGGTCCCAAATCTCCAGGTTCAAGGGCATCTTCCTATATCGAAAACATGCATGAGAAACCCAGAAGATGGTACACCGTGTGATCGGGAAAGGTTTCCAAAACGCACCTCTTTTCTCATCTCCTTGTGCTCGGGTTCGCCATTCCAGCCGCTTTACTAGCAATCTCCCTCCTTGGAGAATCAGCACCTTTAACCTCCTGTTCCGTAAAGGTTGCAATTTGTCCTGAGGATGAACGGGAAGAGGGGTAACCAATGAGAGACTAGCTCTAGGTATCGGGACAGGCACAGGTCACTCTATTTTCCCATCAGGAAGAAGAATTAACCACAGGCTCAGCCTGCCGCCCGGGACCAGAATAGGGCCTGAAGCAATCCTGCGCTTTTGCGGCCAGCTCCCAAGAAAGTGAGTTGAAAAATGGAGCTAAGGGGCACTGCAATTCACAAACCTGCAGACTTATAAATGATAACTCTCGTCCACAAATATATTGAGGGAAGGTAACGAAGAGGAATGGAAAGCAAGGCAGAATTGCAGGAAACAGATTTCAGGAGGGAGATTCGAATCGCCTTTAAAGCACAGGAAAAGCGGCAAAACCTCGACAATGAAGCCCTTGGCCAACAAGGGCGTATGCGTTTTTTCCTGAATATATTCAGGAAAAAACGCATACGCCCTTTTTGCCCAACCAAGCAACCTGGAAAGGCAAATCAGCGCTACAAAGAAGTCTCGCTTCCCATCGGTCAAAAGGGCCATGCTAAATAAAGTGTCAAAACCAGAAATGCAGGACAGGCCATGGAGAAACGGGAGCCTGGCTACGCTGATGGGCGGGATGTAAATTGCCAACAGCCACTCTGGAGAAGTGTACGGTGTGTCCTGAAACATCTAAAAAACTCAGCTTAGAGAGCATAGGGCACTTCCACTCATGGGCGTATAAATTGGGAAAACTAAAAATCAACAAGACACAGGCACCCCAAAGTTTAGGGCTGCTCTGTTGACAAGAACCTCCACTTCGTTACACCTTAAATATCCCAGGAAAGAGAAAAAAGGATAAAGAAGTTGTGGTCCTTTTGGACAATGGAATATCACTCAGCCATGAAATCAACGTCATAAGGCTAGTAGCAGCATGATGAGTGGATTTAGGTACGACGATTCTAAGTGAAATAAGTCACACAGAAAAAGACACTTATCATAAGATATCACTTATAGAGGGAATGAAAAACCGCTACCCTTGAACTGAATTACAAAACAGAACAGAGTCCCACGTTTAGAAAACACACTATGGCTGCTTAACGGGAAAGGTGAGGTGGGGTGATGCATAAAACAAGGGTTTCAAATTAGCTCAGATACCGTTCCTTAAACCCAATATGTAATAGACAAGACCTACTCCTTGCTCAGTGATTTGGACTCAACACCCCCTATTCACCGCCCAAGAATATATCTGACTAGTAAGAATCTTAAAACCTATGTATTGATATCTCTCTGTAAGTGAGTCAAGTGGGTGTAAAGCAGCATAAACACAGCAGTAAAAAGCAGCTAAACCCCATTATAAAAATCAATTACTTTTAAAAACCCGTGCAACAAAGACAGTGAAAGAGAGAGAAATTCTTACAAAATTCGTTCAGTGGCTGTGATGCCACCTGGATTGACCATATCTAGACCCACAGCTGATTGAGACATAAGCGTGGACACTCTTGGGGCTGAGAGCTTTGGTGAGGTTGGGTGAGGAAACGCAGACCCTTTAAAGTAATACTGCGTGGTACCCATGCCATGGGTCCCAAATCTCCAGGTTCAAGGGCATCTTCCTACATCGAAAACATGCATGAGAAACCCAGGACATGGTACAACGTGTGATCAGGAAAGGTTTCCAAAACGCACCTCATTTCTCATCTCCTTGTGCTCGGGTTCGCCATTCCAGCCGCTTTACTAGCATTCTCCCTCCTTGGAGAATCAGCACCTTTAACCTCCTGTTCCGTACAGGTTGCAATTTGTCCTGACAATGAACGGGAAGAGTGGGAAGCAATGAGAGACTAGCTCTAGGTGTTGGGACAGGCACAGGTCACTCTACTTCCCCATCAGGAAGAAGAATTAACCACAGGCTCAGCCTGCCGCCCGGGAGCAGAATAGGGCCTGAAGCAATCCTGCGCTTTTGCGGCCAGCTCCCAAGAAAGCGAGTTGAAAAATGGAGCTCAGGGGCACTGCAATTCACAAACCTGCAGACTTATAAATGATAACTCTCGTCCACAAATATATTGAGGGAAGGCAACGAAGAGGATTGGAAAGCAAGGCAGAATTGCAGGAAACAGATTTCAGGAGGGAGATTCGAATCGCCTTTAAAGCACAGGAAAAGCGGCAAAACCTCGACAATGATGCCCTTGGCCAAAAAGGGCGTATGCGTTTTTTCCTGAATATATTCAGGAAAAAACGCATACGCCCTTTTTGGCCAACCAAGCAACCTGGAAAGGCAAATCAGCGCTACAAAGAAGTCTCGCTTCCCATCGGTCAAAAGGGCCATGCTGAATAAAGTGTCAAAACCAGAAATGCAGGACAGGCCATGGAGAAACGGGAGCCTGGCTACGCTGATGGGCGGGATGTAAATTGCCAACGGCCACTCTGGAGAAGTGTACGGTGTGTCCTGAAACCTCCAAAAAACTCAGCTTAGAGAGCATAGGGCACTTCCACTCATGGGCGTATAAATTGGGAAAACTAAAAATCAGCAAGACACAGGCACCCCAAAGTTTAGGGCTGCTCTGTTGACAAGAACCTCCACTTCGTTACACCTTAAATATCCCAGGAAAGAGAAAAATGGATAAAGAAGTTGTGGTCCTTATGTACAATGGAATATCACTCAGCCATGAAACCAACGTCATAAGGCTAGTAGCAGCATGATGAGTGGATTTAGGTATGACGATTCTAAGTGAAATAAGTCATACAGAAAAAGACACTTATCATAAGATATCACTTATAGAGGGAATGTAAAAACCGCTACCCTTGAACTGAATTACAAAACAGAACAGAGTCCCACGTTTAGAAAACACACTATGGCTGCTTCACGGGAAAGGTGAGGTGGGGTGATGCATAAAACAAGGGTTTCAAATTAGCTCAGATACCGTTCCATAAACCCAATATGTAATAGACAAGACCTACTCCTTGCTCAGTGAATTGGACTCAACACCCCCTATTCACCGCCCAAGAATATATCTGACTAGTAAGAATCTTAAAACCTATGTATTGATATCTCTCTGTAAGTGAGTCAAGTGGGTGTAAAGCGGCAGAAACACAGCAGAGGAAAGCAGCTAAACCACATTATAAAAATCAATTACTTTTAAAAACCCGTGAAACAATGACAGTGAAAGAGAGAGAAATTCTTACAAAATTCTTTCAGGGGCTGTGATGCCACCTGGATTGACCATATCTAGACCCACAGCTGATTGAGACATAAGGGAGGACACTCTTGGGGCTGAGAGGTTTGGTGAGGTTGGGTGAGGAAACACAGACCCTTTAAAGTAATACTGCATGGTACCCATCCCATGGGTCCCAAATCTCCAGGTTCAAGGGCATCTTCCTACATCGAAAACATGCATGAGAAACCCAGAAGATGGTACACCGTGTGATCGGGAAAGGTTTCCAAAACGCACCTCTTTTCTCATCTCCTTGTGCTCGGGTTCGCCATTCCAGCCGCTTTACTAGCAATCTCCCTCCTTGGAGAATCAGCACCTTTAACCTCCTGTTCCGTACAGGTTGCAATTTGTCCTGAGGATGAACGGGAAGAGGGGGAAGCAATGAGAGACTAGCTCTAGGTATCGGGACAGGCACAGGTCACTCTATTTTCCCATCAGGAAGAAGAATTAACCACAGGCTCAGCCTTCCGCCCGGGACCAGAATACGGCCTGAAGCAATCCTGCGCTTTTGCGGCCAGCTCCCAAGAAAGTGAGTTGAAGAATGGAGCTCAGGGGCACTGCAATTCACAACCCTGCAGATTTATAAATGATAACTCTCGTCCACAAATATATTGAGGGAAGGTAACGAAGAGGAATGGAAAGCAAGGCAGAATTGCAGGAAACAGATTTCAGGAGGGAGATTCGAATCGCCTTTAAAGCACAGGAAAAGCGGCAAAACCTCGACAATGAAGCCCTTGGCCAAAAAGGGCGTATGCGTTTTTTCCTGAATATATTCAGGAAAAAACGCATACGCCCTTTTTGCCCAACCAAGCAACCTGGAAAGGCAAATCAGCGCTACAAAGAAGTGTCGCTTCCCATCGGTCAAAAGGGCCATGCTGAATAAAGTGTCAAAACCAGAAATGCAGGACAGGCCATGGAGAAACGGGAGCCTGGCTACGCTGATGGGCGGGATGTAAATTGCCAACAGCCACTCTGGAGAAGTGTACGGTGTGTCCTGAAACCTCTAAAAAACTCAGCTTAGAGAGCATAGGGCACTTCCACTCATGGGCGTATAAATTGGGAAAACTAAAAATCAGCAAGACACAGGCACCCCAAAGTTTAGGGCTGCTCTGTTGACAAGAACCTCCACTTCGTTACACCTTAAATATCCCAGGAAAGAGAAAAATGGATAAAGACGTTGTGGTCCTTATGTAAAATGGAATATCACTCAGCCATGAAACCAACGTCATAAGGCTAGTAGCAGCATGATGAGTGGATTTAGGTATGACGATTCTAAGTGAAATAAGTCATACAGAAAAAGACACTTATCATAAGATATCACTTATAGAGGGAATGTAAAAACCGCTACCCTTGAACTGAATTACAAAACAGAACAGAGTCCCAAGTTTAGAAAACACACTATGGCTGCTTCACGGGAAAGGTGACGTGGGGTGATGTATAAAACAAGGGTTTCAAATTAGGTCAGATACCGTTCCATAAACCCAATATGTAATAGACAAGACCTACTCCTTGATCAGTGAATTGGACTCAACACCCCCTATTCACCGCCCAAGAATATATCTGACTAGTAAGAATCTTAAAACCTATGTTTTGATATCTCTCTGTAAGTGAGTCAAGTGGGTGTAAAGCGGCAGAAACACAGCAGAGGAAAGCAGCTAAACCACATTATAAAAATCAATTACTTTTAAAAACCCGTGAAACAAAGACAGTGAAAGAGAGAGAAATTCTTACAAAATTCGTTCAGGGGCTGTGATGCCACCTGGATTGACCATGTCTAGACCCACAGCTGATTGAGACATAAGGGTGGACACTCTTGGGGCTGAGAGGTTTGGTGAGGTTGGGTGAGGAAACACAGACCCTTTAAAGTAATACTGCATGGTACCCATCCCATGGGTCCCAAATCTCCAGGTTCAAGGGCATCTTCCTATATCGAAAACATGCATGAGAAACCCAGAAGATGGTACACCGTGTGATCGGGAAAGGTTTCCAAAACGCACCTCTTTTCTCATCTCCTTGTGCTCGGGTTCGCCATTCCAGCCGCTTTACTAGCAATCTCCCTCCTTGGAGAATCAGCACCTTTAACCTCCTGTTCCGTACAGGTTGCAATTTGTCCTGAGGATGAACGGGAAGAGGGGTAACCAATGAGAGACTAGCTCTAGGTATCGGGACAGGCACACGTCACTCTATTTTCCCATCAGGAAGAAGAATTAACCACAGGCTCAGCCTGCCGCCCGGGACCAGAATACGGCCTGAAGCAATCCTGCGCTTTTGCGGCCAGCTCCCAAGAAAGTGAGTTGAAGAATGGAGCTCAGGGGCACTGCAATTCACAACCCTGCAGATTTATAAATGATAACTCTCGTCCACAAATATATTGAGGGAAGGTAACGAAGAGGAATGGAAAGCAAGGCAGAATTGCAGGAAACAGATTTCAGGAGGGAGATTCGAATCGCCTTTAAAGCACAGGAAAAGCGGCAAAACCTCGACAATGAAGCCCTTGGCCAAAAAGGGCGTATGCGTTTTTTCCTGAATATATTCAGGAAAAAACGCATACGCCCTTTTTGGCCAACCAAGCAACCTGGAAAGGCAAATCAGCGCTACAAAGAAGTCTCGCTTCCCATCGGTCAAAAGGGCCATGCTGAATAAAGTGTCAAAACCAGAAATGCAGGACAGGCCATGGAGAAACGGGAGCCTGGCTACGCTGATGGGCGGGATGTAAATTGCCAACAGCCACTCTGGAGAAGTGTACGGTGTGTCCTGAAACCTCTAAAAAACTCAGCTTAGAGAGCATAGGGCACTTCCACTCATGGGCGTATAAATTGGGAAAACTAAAAATCAGCAAGACACAGGCACCCCAAAGTTTAGGGCTGCTCTGTTGACAAGAACCTCCACTTCGTTACACCTTAAATATCCCAGGAAAGAGAAAAATGGATAAAGAAGTTGTGGTCCTTATGTACAATGGAATATCACTCAGCCATGAAACCAACGTCATAAGGCTAGTAGCAGCATGATGAGTGGATTTAGGTACGACTATTCTAAGTGAAATAAGTCACACAGAAAAAGACACTTATCATAAGATATCACTTATAGAGGGAATGTAAAAACCGCTACCCTTGAACTGAATTACAAAACAGAACAGAGTCACTCGTTTAGAAAACACACCATGGCTGCTTAACGGGAAAGGTGAGGAGGGGTGATGCATAAAAGAAGGGTTTCAAATTAGCTCAGATACTGTTCCATAAACCCAATAAGTAATAGACAAGACCTACTCCTTGCTCAGTGAATTGGACTCAACACACCCTACTCACCGCTCAAGAATATATCTGACTAGTAAGAATCTTAAAACCTATGTATTGATATCTCTCTGTAAGTGAGTCAAGTGGGTGTAAAGCGGCAGAAACGCAGCAGTGAAGAGCAGCTAAACCCCATTATAAAAATCAATTACTTTTAAAAACCTATGAAACAAAGACAGTGAAAGAGAGAGAAATTCTTACAAAATTCGTTCAGGGGCTGTGATGCCACCTGGATTGACCATGTCTAGACCCACAGCTGATTGAGACATAAGGGTGGACACTCTTGGGGCTGAGAGGTTTGGTGAGGTTGGGTGAGGAAACACAGGCCCTTTAAAGTAATACTGCGTGGTACCCATCCGATGATTCCCAAATCTCCAGGTTGAAGGGCATCTTCCTACATCGAAAACATGCATGAGAAACCCAGAAGATGGTACACCGTGTGATCGGGAAAGGTTTCCAAAACGCACCTCATTTCTCATCTCCTTGTGCTCGGGTTCGCCATTCCAGCCGCTTTACTAGCAATCTCCCTCCTTGGAGAATCAGCACCTTTAACCTCCTGTTCCGTACAGGTTGCAATTTGTCCTGAGGATGAACGGGAAGAGGGGGAACCAATGAGAGACTAGCTCTAGGTGTTGGGACAGGCACAGGTCACTCTATTTTCCCATCAGGAAGAAGAATTAACCACAGGCTCAGCCTGCCGCCCGGAACCAGAATAGGGCCTGAAGCAATCCTGCGCTGTTGCGGCCAGCTCCCAAGAAAGCTAGTGGAAAATGGAGCTCAAGGGCACTGCAATTCACAAACCTGCAGACTTATAAATGATCACTCTCGTCCACAAATATATTGAGGAAAGGTAACGAAGAGGATTTGAAAGCAAGGCAGAATTGCAGGAAACAGATTTCAGGAGGGAGATTCGAATCGCCTTTAAAGCACAGGAAAGGCGGCAAAACCTCGACAATGATGCCCTTGGCCAAAACGGGCGTATGCATTTTTTCCTGAATATATTCAGGAAAAAACGCATACGCCCTTTTTGGCCAACCAAGCAACCTCAAAGGCAAATCATCTCTACAAAGAAGGCTCGATTCCCATCGGTCAAAAGGGCCATGCTGAATAAAGTGTCAAAAGCAGAAATGCAGGACAGGCCATGGAGAAACGGGAGCCTTGCTACGCTGATGGGCGGGATGTAAATTGCCAAGAGCCACTCTGGAGAAGTGTACTGGGTGTCCTGAAACATCTAAAAAACTCAGCCTAGAGAGCATAGGGCACTTCCACTCATGGGCGTATAAATTGGGAAAACTAAAAATCAGCAAGACACAGGCACCCCAAAGTTTAGGGCTGCTCTCTTGACAAGAACCTCCACTTCGTTACACCTTAAATATCCCAGGAAAGAGAAAAATGGATAAAGAAGTTGTGGTCCCTATGTACAATGGAATATCACTCAGCCATGAAATCAACGTCATAATGCTAGTAGCAGCATGATGAGTGGATTTAGGTACGACGATTCTAAGTGAAATAAGTCACACAGAAAAAGACACTTATCATAAGATATCACTTATAGAGGGAATGTAAAAACCGCTACCCTTGAACTGAATTACAAAACAGAACAGAGTCCCACGTTTAGAAAACACACTATGGCTGCTTAACGGGAAAGGTGAGGTGGGGTGATGCATAAAACAAGGGTTTAAAATTAGCTCAGATACCGTTCCATAAACCCAATATGTAATAGACAAGACCTACTCCTTGATCAGTGAATTGGACTCAACACCCCCTATTCACCGCCCAAGAATATATCTGACTAGTAAGAATCTTAAAACCTATGTTTTGATATCTCTCTGTAAGTGAGTCAAGTGGGTGTAAAGCGGCAGAAACACAGCAGAGGAAAGCAGCTAAACCACATTATAAAAATCAGTTACTTTTAAAAACCCGTGAAACAAAGACAGTGAAAGAGAGAGAAATTCTTACAAAATTCGTTCAGGGGCTGTGATGCCACCTGGATTGACCATATCTAGACCCACAGCTGATTGAGACATAAGGGTGGACACTCTTGGGGCTGAGAGGTTTGGTGAGGTTGGGTGAGGAAACACAGACCCTTTAAAGTAATACTGCATGGTACCCATCCCATGGGTCCCAAATCTCCAGGTTCAAGGGCATCTTCCTATATCGAAAACATGCATGAGAAACCCAGAAGATGGTACACCGTGTGATCGGGAAAGGTTTCCAAAACGCACCTCTTTTCTCATCTCCTTGTGCTCGGGTTCGCCATTCCAGCCGCTTTACTAGCAATCTCCCTCCTTGGAGAATCAGCACCTTTAACCTCCTGTTCCGTAAAGGTTGCAATTTGTCCTGAGGATGAACGGGAAGAGGGGTAACCAATGAGAGACTAGCTCTAGGTATCGGGACAGGCACAGGTCACTCTATTTTCCCATCAGGAAGAAGAATTAACCACAGGCTCAGCCTGCCGCCCGGGACCAGAATAGGGCCTGAAGCAATCCTGCGCTTTTGCGGCCAGCTCCCAAGAAAGTGAGTTGAAAAATGGAGCTAAGGGGCACTGCAATTCACAAACCTGCAGACTTATAAATGATAACTCTCGTCCACAAATATATTGAGGGAAGGTAACGAAGAGGAATGGAAAGCAAGGCAGAATTGCAGGAAACAGATTTCAGGAGGGAGATTCGAATCGCCTTTAAAGCACAGGAAAAGCGGCAAAACCTCGACAATGAAGCCCTTGGCCAAAAAGGGCGTATGCGTTTTTTCCTGAATATATTCAGGAAAAAACGCATACGCCCTTTTTGGCCAACCAAGCAACCTGGAAAGGCAAATCAGTGCTACAAAGAAGTCTCGCTTCCCATCGGTCAAAAGGGCCATGCTGAATAAAGTGTCAAAACCAGAAATGCAGGACAGGCCATGGAGAAACGGGAGCCTGGCTACGCTGATGGGTGGGATGTAAATTGCCAACGGCCACTCTGGAGAAGTGTACGGTGTGTCCTGAAACATCTAAAAAACTCAGCTTAGAGAGCATAGGGCACTTCCACTCATGGGCGTATAAATTGGGAAAACTAAAAATCAGCAAGACACAGGCACCCCAAAGTTTAGGGCTGCTCTGTTGACAAGAACCTCCACTTCGTTACACCTTAAATATCCCAGGAAAGAGAAAAATGGAGAAAGAAGTTTTGGTCCTTATGTACAATGGAATATCACTCAGCCATGAAATCAACGTCATAAGGCTAGTAGCAGCATGATGAGTGGATTTAGGTACGACGATTCTAAGTGAAATAAGTCACACAGAAAAAGACACTTATCATAAGATATCACTTATAGAGGGAATGAAAAACCGCTACCCTTGAACTGAATTACAAAACAGAACAGAGTCCCACGTTTAGAAAACACACTATGGCTGCTTAACGGGAAAGGAGATGTGGGGTGATGCATAAAACAAGGGTTTCAAATTAGCTCAGATACCGTTCCATAAACCCAATATGTAATAGACAAGACCTACTCCTTGCTCAGTGATTTGGACTCAACACCCCCTATTCACCGCCCAAGAATATATCTGACTAGTAAGAATCTTAAAACCTATGTATTGATATCTCTCTGTAAGTGAGTCAAGTGGGTGTAAAGCGGCATAAACACAGCAGTGAAAAGCGGCTAAACCCCATTATAAAAATCAATTACTTTTAAAAACCCGTGAAACAAAGACAGTGAAAGAGAGAGAAATTCTTACAAAATTCGTTCAGGGGCTGTGATGCCACCTGGATTGACCATATCTAGAACCACAGCTGATAGAGACATAAGAGTGGACACTCTTGCGGCTGAGAGGTTTGCTGAGGTTGGGTGAGGAAACGCAGACCCTTTAAAGTAATACTGAGTGGTACCCATCCCATGGGTCCCAAATCTCCAGGTTCAAGGGCATCTTCCTACATCGAAAACATGCATGAGAAACCCAGGAGATGGTACACCGTGTGATCGGGAAAGGTTTCCAAAACGCACCTCATTTCTCATCTCCTTGTGCTCGGGTTCGCCATTCCAGCCGCTTTACTAGCAATCTCCCTCCTTGGAAAATCAGCACCATTAACCTCCTGTTCCGTACAGGTTGCAAATTGTCCTGAGGATGAACGGAAAGAGTGGGAACCAATGAGAGACTACCTCTAGGTGTTGGGACAGGCACAGGTCACTCTACTTTCCCATCAGGAAGAAGAATTAACCACAGGCTCAGCCTGCCGCCCGGGAGCAGAATAGGGCCTGAAGCAATCCTGCGCTTTTGCGGCCAGCTCCCAAGAAAGCGAGTTGAAAAATGGAGCTCAGGGGCACTGCAATTCACAAACCTGCAGACTTATAAATGATAACTCTCGTCCACAAATATATTGAGGGAAGGCAACGAAGAAGATTGGAAAGCAAGGCAGAATTGCAGGAAACAGATTTCAGGAGGGAGATTCGAATCGCCTTTAAAGCACAGGAAAAGCGGCAAAACCTCGACAATGATGCCCTTGGCCAAAAAGGGCGTATGCGTTTTTTCCTGAATATATTCAGGAAAAAACGCATACGCCCTTTTTGCCCAACCAAGCAACCTGGAAAGGCAAATCAGTGCTACAAAGAAGTCTCGCTTCCCATCGGTCAAAAGGGCCATGCTGAATAAAGTGTCAAAACCAGAAATGCAGGACAGGCCATGGAGAAACGGGAGCCTGGCTACGCTGATGGGCGGGATGTAAATTGCCAACGGCCACTCTGGAGAAGTGTACGGTGTGTCCTGAAACATCTAAAAAACTCAGCTTAGAGAGCATAGGGCACTTCCACTCATGGGCGTATAAATTGGGAAAACTAAAAATCAGCAAGACACAGGCACCCCAAAGTTTAGGGCTGCTCTGTTGACAAGAACCTCCACTTCGTTACACCTTAAATATCCCAGGAAAGAGAAAAATGGAGAAAGAAGTTTTGGTCCTTATGTACAATGGAATATCACTCAGCCATGAAATCAACGTCATAAGGCTAGTAGCAGCATGATGAGTGGATTTAGGTACGACGATTCTAAGTGAAATAAGTCACACAGAAAAAGACACTTATCATAAGATATCACTTATAGAGGGAATGAAAAACCGCTACCCTTGAACTGAATTACAAAACAGAACAGAGTCCCACGTTTAGAAAACACACTATGGCTGCTTAACGGGAAAGGTGAGGTGGGGTGATGCATAAAACAAGGGTTTCAAATTAGCTCAGATACCGTTCCTTAAACCCAATATGTAATAGACAAGACCTACTCCTTGTTCAGTGATTTGGACTCAACACCCCCTATTCACCGCCCAAGAATATATCTGACTAGTAAGAATCTTAAAACCTATGTATTGATATCTCTCTGTAAGTGAGTCAAGTGGGTGTAAAGCGGCATAAACACAGCAGTAAAAAGCAGCTAAACCCCATTATAAAAATCAATTACTTTTAAAAACCCGTGCAACAAAGACAGTGAAAGAGAGAGAAATTCTTACAAAATTCGTTCAGTGGCTGTGATGCCACCTGGATTGACCATATCTAGACCCACAGCTGATTGAGACATAAGCGTGGACACTCTTGGGGCTGAGAGCTTTGGTGAGGTTGGGTGAGGAAACGCAGACCCTTTAAAGTAATACTGCGTGGTACCCATGCCATGGGTCCCAAATCTCCAGGTTCAAGGGCATCTTCCTACATCGAAAACATGCATGAGAAACCCAGGAGATGGTACAACGTGTGATCAGGAAAGGTTTCCAAAACGCACCTCATTTCTCATCTCCTTGTGCTCGGGTTCGCCTTTCCAGCCGCTTTACTAGCATTCTCCCTCCTTGGAGAATCAGCACCTTTAACCTCCTGTTCCGTACAGGTTGCAATTTGTCCTGACAATGAACGGGAAGAGTGGGAAGCAATGAGAGACTAGCTCTAGGTGTTGCGACAGGCACAGGTCACTCTACTTTCCCATCAGGAAGAAGAATTAACCACAGGCTCAGCCTGCCGCCCGCGATCAGAATAGGGCCTGAAGCAATCCTGCGCTTTTGCGGCCAGCTCCCAAGAAAGCGAGTTGAAAAATGGAGCTCAGGGGCACTGCAATTCACAAACCTGCAGACTTATAAATGATAACTCTCGTCCACAAATATATTGAGGGAAGGCAACGAAGAGGATTGGAAAGCAAGGAAGAATTGCAGGAAACAGATTTCAGGAGGGAGATTCGAATCGCCTTTAAAGCACAGGAAAAGCGGCAAAACCTCGACAATGATGCCCTTGGCCAAAAAGGGCGTATGCGTTTTTTCCTGAATATATTCAGGAAAAAACGCATACGCCCTTTTTGGCCAACCAAGCAACCTGGAAAGGCAAATCAGCGCTACAAAGAAGTCTCGCTTCCCATCGGTCAAAAGGGCCATGCTGAATAAAGTGTCAAAACCCGAAATGCAGGACAGGCCACGGAGAAACGGGAGCCTGGCTACGCTGATGGGCGGGATGTAAATTGCCAACAGCCACTCTGGAGAAGTGTACGGTGTGTCCTGAAACATCTAAAAAACTCAGCTTAGAGAGCACAGGGCACTTCCACTCATAGGCGTATAAATTGGGAAAACTAAAAATCAGCAAGACACAGGCACCCCAAAGTTTAGGGCTGCTCTGTTGACAAGAACCTCCACTTCGTTACACCTTAAATATCCCAGGAAAGAGAAAAATGGATAAAGAAGCTGTGGTCCTTATGTACAATGGAATATCACTCAGCCATGAAATCAACGTCATAAGGCTAGTAGCAGCATGATGAGTGGATTTAGGTACGACGATTCTAAGTGAAATAAGTCACACAGAAAAAGACACTTATCATAAGATATCACTTATAGAGGGAATGTAAAAACCGCTACCCTTGAACTGAATTACAAAACAGAACAGAGTCCCACGTTTAGAAAACACACTATGGCTGCTTAACGGGAAAGGAGATGTGGGGTGATGCATAAAACAAGGGTTTCAAATTAGCTCGGATACCGTTCCATAAACCCAATATGTAATAGACAAGACCTACTCCTTGCTCAGTGATTTGGACTCAACACCCCCTATTCACCGCCCAAGAATATATCTGACTAGTAAGAATCTTAAAACCTATGTATTGATATCTCTCTGTAAGTGAGTCAAGTGGGTGTAAAGCGGCATAAACACAGCAGTGAAAAGCGGCTAAACCCCATTATAAAAATCAATTACTTTTAAAAACCCGTGAAACAAAGACAGTGAAAGAGAGAGAAATTCTTACAAAATTCGTTCAGGGGCTGTGATGCCACCTGGATAGACCATATCTAGACCCACAGCTGATAGAGACATAAGAGTGGACACTCTTGCGGCTGAGAGGTTTGCTGAGGTTGGGTGAGGAAACGCAGACCCTTTAAAGTAATACTGAGTGGTACCCATCCCATGGGTCCCAAATCTCCAGGTTCAAGGGCATCTTCCTACATCGAAAACATGCATGAGAAACCCAGGAGATGGTACACCGTGTGATCGGGAAAGGTTTCCAAAACGCACCTCATTTCTCATCTCCTTGTGCTCGGGTTCGCCATTCCAGCCGCTTTACTAGCAATCTCCCTCCTTGGAAAATCAGCACCATTAACCTCCTGTTCCGTACAGGTTGCAAATTGTCCTGAGGATGAACGGAAAGAGTGGGAACCAATGAGAGACTACCTCTAGGTGTTGGGACAGGCACAGGTCACTCTACTTTCCCATCAGGAAGAAGAATTAACCACAGGCTCAGCCTGCCACCCGGGAGCAGAATAGGGCCTGAAGCAATCCTGCGCTTTTGCGGCCAGCTCCCAAGAAAGCGAGTTGAAAAATGGAGCTCAGGGGCACTGCAATTCACAAACCTGCAGACTTATAAATGATAACTCTCGTCCACAAATATATTGAGGGAAGGCAACGAAGAGGATTGGAAAGCAAGGCAGAATTGCAGGAAACAGATTTCAGGAGGGAGATTCGAATCGCCTTTAAAGCACAGGAAAAGCGGCAAAACCTCGACAATGATGCCCTTGGCCAAAAAGGGCGTATGCGTTTTTTCCTGAATATATTCAGGAAAAAACGCATACGCCCTTTTTGGCCAACCAAGCAACCTGGAAAGGCAAATCAGCGCTACAAAGAAGTCTCGCTTCCCATCGGTCAAAAGGGCCATGCTGAATAAAGTGTCAAAACCAGAAATGCAGGACAGGCCATGGAGAAACGGGAGCCTGGCTACGCTGATGGGCGGGATGTAAATTGCCAACGGCCACTCTGGAGAAGTGTACGGTGTGTCCTGAAACCTCCAAAAAACTCAGCTTAGAGAGCATAGGGCACTTCCACTCATGGGCGTATAAATTGGGAAAACTAAAAATCAGCAAGACACAGGCACCCCAAAGTTTAGGGCTGCTCTGTTGACAAGAACCTCCACTTCGTTACACCTTAAATATCCCAGGAAAGAGAAAAATGGATAAAGAAGTTGTGGTCCTTATGTACAATGGAATATCACTCAGCCATGAAACCAACGTCATAAGGTTAGTAGCAGCATGATGAGTGGATTTAGGTATGACGATTCTAAGTGAAATAAGTCATACAGAAAAAGACACTTATCATAAGATATCACTTATAGAGGGAATGTAAAAACCGCTACCCTTGAACTGAATTACAAAACAGAACAGAGTCCCACGTTTAGAAAACACACTATGGCTGCTTCACGGGAAAGGTGAGGTGGGGTGATGCATAAAACAAGGGTTTCAAATTAGCTCAGATACCGTTCCATAAACCCAATAAGTAATAGACAAGACCTACTCCTTGCTCAGTGAATTGGACTCAACACACCCTACTCACCGCCCAAGAATATATCTGACTAGTAAGAATCTTAAAACCTATGTATTGATATCTCTCTGTAAGTGAGTCAAGTGGGTGTAAAGCGGCAGAAACGCAGCAGTGAAGAGCAGCTAAACCCCATTATAAAAATCAATTACTTTTAAAAACCTATGAAACAAAGACAGTGAAAGAGAGAGAAATTCTTACAAAATTCGTTCAGGGGCTGTGATGCCACCTGGATTGACCATGTCTAGACCCACAGCTGATTGAGACATAAGGGTGGACACTCTTGGGGCTGAGAGGTTTGGTGAGGTTGGGTGAGGAAACACAGGCCCTTTAAAGTAATACTGCGTGGTACCCATCCGATGATTCCCAAATCTCCAGGTTGAAGGGCATCTTCCTACATCGAAAACATGCATGAGAAACCCAGAAGATGGTACACCGTGTGATCGGGAAAGGTTTCCAAAACGCACCTCATTTCTCATCTCCTTGTGCTCGGGTTCGCCATTCCAGCCGCTTTACTAACAATCTCCCTCCTTGGAGAATCAGCACCTTTAACCTCCTGTTCCGTACAGGTTGCAATTTGTCCTGAGGATGAACGGGAAGAGGGGGAACCAATGAGAGACTAGCTCTAGGTGTTGGGACAGGCACAGGTCACTCTATTTTCCCATCAGGAAGAAGAATTAACCACAGGCTCAGCCTGCCGCCCGGAACCAGAATAGGGCCTGAAGCAATCCTGCGCTGTTGCGGCCAGCTCCCAAGAAAGCTAGTGGAAAATGGAGCTCAAGGGCACTGCAATTCACAAACCTGCAGACTTATAAATGATCACTCTCGTCCACAAATATATTGAGGAAAGGTAACGAAGAGGATTTGAAAGCAAGGCAGAATTGCAGGAAACAGATTTCAGGAGGGAGATTCGAATCGCCTTTAAAGCACAGGAAAGGCGGCAAAACCTCGACAATGATGCCCTTGGCCAAAACGGGCGTATGCATTTTTTCCTGAATATATTCAGGAAAAAACGCATACGCCCTTTTTGGCCAACCAAGCAACCTCAAAGGCAAATCATCTCTACAAAGAAGGCTCGATTCCCATCGGTCAAAAGGGCCATGCTGAATAAAGTGTCAAAAGCAGAAATGCAGGACAGGCCATGGAGAAACGGGAGCCTTGCTACGCTGATGGGCGGGATGTAAATTGCCAAGAGCCACTCTGGAGAAGTGTACTGGGTGTCCTGAAACATCTAAAAAACTCAGCCTAGAGAGCATAGGGCACTTCCACTCATGGGCGTATAAATTGGGAAAACTAAAAATCAGCAAGACACAGGCACCCCAAAGTTTAGGGCTGCTCTGTTGACAAGAACCTCCACTTCGTTACACCTTAAATATCTCAGGAAAGAAAAAATGGATAAAGAAGTTGTGGTCCTTATGTACAATGGACTATCACTCAGCCATGAAATCAACGTCACAAGGCTAGTAGCAGCATGATGAGTGGATTTAGGTACGACGATTCTAAGTGAAATAAGTCACACAGAAAAAGACACTTATCATAAGATATCACTTATAGAGGGAATGTAAAAACCGCTACCCTTGAACTGAATTACAAAACAGAACAGAGTCCCACGTTTAGAAAACACACTATGGCTGCTTAACGGGAAAGGTGAGGTGTGGTGATGCATAAAACAAGGGTTTCAAATGAGCTCAGATACCGTTCCATAAACCCAATATGTAATAGACAAGACGTACTCCTTGCTCAGTGAATTGGACTCAACACCCCCTATTCACCTCCCAAGAATATATCTGACAAGTAAGAATCTTAAAACCTATGTATTGATATCTCTCTGTAAGTGAGTCAAGTGGGTGTAAAGCGGCATAAACACAGCAGTAAAAAGCAGTTAAACCCCATTATAAAAATCAATTACTTTTAAAAACCCGTGAAACAAAGACAGTGAAAGAGAGAGAAATTCTTACAAAATTCGTTCAGGGGCTGTGATGCCACCTGGATTGACCATATCTAGACCCACAGCTTATTGAGACATAAGGGTGGACACTCTTGGGGCTGAGAGGTTTGGTGAGGTTGGGTGAGGAAACACAGACCCTTTAAAGTAATACTGCATGGTACCCATCCCATGGGTCCCAAATCTCCAGGTTCAAGGGCATCTTCCTACATCGAAAACATGCATGAGAAACCCAGAAGATGGTACACCGTGTGATCGGGAAAGGTTTCCAAAACGCACCTCTTTTCTCATCTCCTTGTGCTCGGGTTCGCCATTCCAGCCGCTTTACTAGCAATCTCCCTCCTTGGAGAATCAGCACCTTTAACCTCCTGTTCCGTACAGGTTGCAATTTGTCCTGAGGATGAACGGGAAGAGGGGGAACCAATGAGAGACTAGCTCTAGGTATCGGGACAGGCACAGGTCACTCTATTTTCCCATCAGGAAGAAGAATTAACCACAGGCTCAGCCTGCCGCCCGGGACCAGAATAGGGCCTGAAGCAATCCTGCGCTTTTGCGGCCAGCTCCCAAGAAAGTGAGTTGAAGAATGGAGCTCAGGGGCACTGCAATTCACAAACCTGCAGATTTATAAATGATAACTCTCGTCCACAAATATATTGAGGGAAGGTAACGAAGAGGAATGGAAAGCAAGGCAGAATTGCAGGAAACAGATTTCAGGAGGGAGATTCGAATCGCCTTTAAAGCACAGGAAAAGCGGCAAAACCTCGACAATGAAGCCCTTGGCCAAAAAGGGCGTATGCGTTTTTTCCTGAATATATTCAGGAAAAAACGCATACGCCCTTTTTGGCCAACCAAGCAACCTGGAAAGGCAAATCAGCGCTACAAAGAAGTCTCGCTTCCCATCGGTCAAAAGGGCCATGCTGAATAAAGTGTCAAAACCAGAAATGCAGGACAGGCCATGGAGAAACGGGAGCCTGGCTACGCTGATGGGCGGGATGTAAATTGCCAACGGCCACTCTGGAAAAGTGTACGGTGTGTCCTGAAACCTCTAAAAAACTCAGCTTAGAGAGCATAGGGCACTTCCACTCATGGGCGTATAAATTGGGAAAACTAAAAATCAGCAAGACACAGGCACCCCAAAGTTAAGGGCTGCTCTCTTGACAAGAACCTCCACTTCGTTACACCTTAAATATCCCAGGAAAGAGAAAAATGGATAAAGAAGTTGTGGTCCCTATGTACAATGGAATATCACTCAGCCATGAAATCAACGTCATAAGGCTAGTAGCAGCATGATGAGTGGATTTAGGTACGACGATTCTAAGTGAAATAAGTCACACAGAAAAAGACACTTATCATAAGATATCACTTATAGGGGGAATGTAAAAACCGCTACCCTTGAACTGAATTACAAAACAGAACAGAGTCCCACGTTTAGAAAACACACTATGGCTGCTTAACGGGAAAGGTGAGGTGGGGTGATGCATAAAACAAGGGTTTAAAATTAGCTCAGATACCGTTCCATAAACCCAATATGTAATAGACAAGACCTACTCCTTGCTCAGTGATTTGGACTCAACACCCCCTATTCACCGCCCAAGAATATATCTGACTAGTAAGAATCTTAAAACCTATGTATTGATATCTCTCTGTAAGTGAGTCAAGTGGGTGTAAAGCGGCATAAACACAGCAGTAAAAAGCAGCTAAACCCCATTATAAAAATCAATTACTTTTAAAAACCCGTGAAACAAAGACAGTGAAAGAGAAATTCTTACAAAATTCGTTCAGGGGCTGTGATTCCACCTGGATTGACCATATCTAGACCCACAGCTGATTGAGACATAAGCGTGGACACTCTTGGGGCTGAGACGTTTGGTGAGGTTGGGTGAGGAAATGCAGACCCTTTAAAGTAATACTGCGTGGTACCCATCCCATGGGTCCCAAATCTCCAGGTTCAAGGGCATCTTCCTACATCGAAAACATGCATGAGAAACCCAGGAAATGGTACAACGTGTGATCGGGAAAGGTTTCCAAAACGCACCTCATTTCTCATCTCCTTGTGCTCGGGTTCGCAATTCCAGCCGCTTTACTAGCAATCTCCCTCCTTGGAGAATCAGCACCTTTAACCTCCTGTTCCGTACAGGTTGCAATTTGTCCTGAGGATGAACGGGAAGAGTGGGAACCAATGAGAGCCTAGCTCTAGGTGTTGGGACAGGCACAGGTCACTCTACTTTCCCATCAGGAAGAAGAATTAACCACAGGCTCAGCCTGCCGCCCGGGACCAGAATAGAGCCTGAAGCAATCCTTCGCTTTTGTGGCCAGCTCCCAAGAAAGCGAGTTGAAAAATGGAGCTCAGGGGCACTGCAATTCACAAACCTGCAGACTTATAAATGATAACTCTCGTACACAAATATATTGAGGGAAGGCAACGAAGAAGATTGGAAAGCAAGGCAGAATTGCAGGAAACAGATTTCAGGAGGGAGATTCGAATCGCCTTTAAAGCACAGGAAAAGCGGCAAAACCTCGACAATGATGCCCTTGGCCAAAAAGGGCGTATGCGTTTTTTCCTGAATATATTCAGGAAAAAACGCATACGCCCTTTTTGGCCAACCAAGCAACCTGGAAAGGCAAATCAGCGCTACAAAGAAGTCTTGCTTCCCATCGGTCAAAAGGGCCATGCTGAATAAAGTGTCAAAACCAGAAATGCAGGACAGGCCATGGAGAAACGGGAGCCAGGCTACGCTGATGGGCGGGATGTAAATTGCCAACGGCCACTCTGGAGAAGTGTACGGTGTGTCCTGAAACATCTAAAAAACTCAGCTTAGAGAGCATAGGGCACTTCCACTCATGGGCGTATAAATTGGGAAAACTAAAAATCAGCAAGACACAGGCACCCCAAAGTTTGGGGCTGCTCTGTTGACAAGAACCTCCACTTCGTTACACCTTAAATATCCCAGGAAAGAGAAAAATGGAGAAAGACGTTGTGGTCCTTATGTACAATGGACTATCACTCAGCCATGAAATCAACGTCACAAGGCTAGTAGCAGCATGATGAGTGGATTTAGGTACGACGATTCTAAGTGAAATAAGTCACACAGAAAAAGACACTTATCATAAGATATCACTTATAGAGGGAATGTAAAAACCGCTACCCTTGAACTGAATTACAAAACAGAACAGAGTCCCACGTTTAGAAAACACACTATGGCTGCTTAACGGGAAAGGTGAGGTGTGGTGATGCATAAAACAAGGGTTTCAAATGAGCTCAGATACCGTTCCATAAACCCAATATGTAATAGACAAGACGTACTCCTTGCTCAGTGAATTGGACTCAACACCCCCTATTCACCTCCCAAGAATATATCTGACAAGTAAGAATCTTAAAACCTATGTATTGATATCTCTCTGTAAGTGAGTCAAGTGGGTGTAAAGCGGCATAAACACAGCAGTAAAAAGCAGTTAAACCCCATTATAAAAATCAATTACTTTTAAAAACCCGTGAAACAAAGACAGTGAAAGAGAGAGAAATTCTTACAAAATTCGTTCAGGGGCTGTGATGCCACCTGGATTGACCATATCTAGACCCACAGCTTATTGAGACATAAGGGTGGACACTCTTGGGGCTGAGAGGTTTGGTGAGGTTGGGTGAGGAAACACAGACCCTTTAAAGTAATACTGCATGGTACCCATCCCATGGGTCCCAAATCTCCAGGTTCAAGGGCATCTTCCTACATCGAAAACATGCATGAGAAACCCAGAAGATGGTACACCGTGTGATCGGGAAAGGTTTCCAAAACGCACCTCTTTTCTCATCTCCTTGTGCTCGGGTTCGCCATTCCAGCCGCTTTACTAGCAATCTCCCTCCTTGGAGAATCAGCACCTTTAACCTCCTGTTCCGTACAGGTTGCAATTTGTCCTGAGGATGAACGGGAAGAGGGGGAACTAATGAGAGACTAGCTCTAGGTATCGGGACAGGCACAGGTCACTCTATTTTCCCATCAGGAAGAAGAATTAACCACAGGCTCAGCCTGCCGCCCGGGACCAGAATAGGGCCTGAAGCAATCCTGCGCTTTTGCGGCCAGCTCCCAAGAAAGTGAGTTGAAAAATGGAGCTAAGGGGCACTGCAATTCACAAACCTGCAGACTTATAAATGATAACTCTCGTCCACAAATATATTGAGGGAAGGTAACGAAGAGGAATGGAAAGCAAGGCAGAATTGCAGGAAACAGATTTCAGGAGGGAGATTCGAATCGCCTTTAAAGCACAGGAAAAGCGGCAAAACCTCGACAATGAAGCCCTTGGCCAAAAAGGGCGTATGCCTTTTTTCCTGAATATATTCAGGAAAAAACGCATACGCCCTTTTTGCCCAACCAAGCAACCTGGAAAGGCAAATCAGCGCTACAAAGAAGTCTCGCTTCCCATCGGTCAAAAGGGCCATGCTGAATAAAGTGTCAAAACCAGAAATGCAGGACAGGCCATGGAGAAACGGGAGCCTGGCTACGCTGATGGGCGGGATGTAAATTGCCAACAGCCACTCTGGAGAAGTGTACGGTGTGTCCTGAAACATCTAAAAAACTCAGCTTAGAGAGCATAGGGCACTTCCACTCATGGGCGTATAAATTGGGAAAACTAAAAATCAACAAGACACAGGCACCCCAAAGTTTAGGGCTGCTCTGTTGACAAGAACCTCCACTTCGTTACACCTTAAATATCCCAGGAAAGAGAAAAAAGGATAAAGAAGTTGTGGTCCTTTTGGACAATGGAATATCACTCAGCCATGAAATCAACGTCATAAGGCTAGTAGCAGCATGATGAGTGGATTTAGGTACGACGATTCTAAGTGAAATAAGTCACACAGAAAAAGACACTTATCATAAGATATCACTTATAGAGGGAATGTAAAAACCGCTACCCTTGAACTGAATTACAAAACAGAACAGAGTCCCACGTTTAGAAAACACACTATGGCTGCTTAACGGGAAAGGTGAGGTGGGGTGATGCATAAAACAAGGGTTTCAAATTAGCTCAGATACCGTTCCATAAACCCAATATGTAATAGACAAGACCTACTCCTTACTCAGTGATTTGGACTCAACACCCCCTATTCACCGCCCAAGAATATATCTGACTAGTAAGAATGTTAAAACCTATGTATTGATATCCCTCTGTAAGTGAGTCAAGTGGGTGTAAAGCGGCATAAACACAGCAGTAAAAAGCAGCTAAACCCCATTATAAAAATCAATTACTTTTAAAAACCCGTGAAACAAAGACAGTGAAAGAGAGAGAAATTCTTACAAAATTCGTTCAGGGGCTGTGATGCCACCTGGATTGACCATATCTAGACCCACAGCTGATTGAGACATAAGCGTGGACACTCTTGGGGCTGAGAGGTATGGTGAGGTTGGGTGAGGAAACGCAGACCCTTTAAAGTAATACTGCGTGGTTCCCATCCCATGGGTCCCAAATCTCCAGGTTCAAGGGCATCTTCCTACATCAAAAACATGCATGAGAAACCCAGAAGATGGTACACCGTGTGATCGGGAAAGGTTTCCAAAACGCACCTCATTTCTCATCTCCTTGTGCTCGGGTTCGCCATTCCAGCCGCTTTACTAGCAATCTCCCTCCTTGGAGAATCAGCACCTTTAACCTCCTGTTCCGTACAGGTTGCAATTTGTCCTGACGATGAACGGGAAGAGTGGGAAGCAATGAGAGACTAGCTCTAGGTGTTGGGACAGGCACAGGTCACTCTACTTTCCCATCAGGAAGAAGAATTAACCACAGGCTCAGCCTGCCGCCCGGGACCAGAATAGGGCCTGAAGCAATCCTGCGCTGTTGCGGCCAGCTCCCAAGAAAGCTAGTGGAAAATGGAGCTCAAGGGCACTGCAATTCACAAACCTGCAGACTTATAAATGATCACTCTCGTCCACAAATATATTGAGGAAAGGTAACGAAGAGGATTTGAAAGCAAGGCAGAATTGCAGGAAACAGATTTCAGGAGGGAGATTCGAATCGCCTTTAAAGCACAGGAAAGGCGGCAAAACCTCGACAATGATGCCCTTGGCCAAAACGGGCGTATGCATTTTTTCCTGAATATATTCAGGAAAAAACGCATACGCCCTTTTTGGCCAACCAAGCAACCTCAAAGGCAAATCATCTCTACAAAGAAGGCTCGATTCCCATCGGTCAAAAGGGCCATGCTGAATAAAGTGTCAAAAGCAGAAATGCAGGACAGGCCATGGAGAAACGGGAGCCTTGCTACGCTGATGGGCGGGATGTAAATTGCCAAGAGCCACTCTGGAGAAGTGTACTGGGTGTCCTGAAACATCTAAAAAACTCAGCCTAGAGAGCATAGGGCACTTCCACTCATGGGCGTATAAATTGGGAAAACTAAAAATCAGCAAGACACAGGCACCCCAAAGTTTAGGGCTGCTCTGTTGACAAGAACCTCCACTTCGTTACACCTTAAATATCTCAGGAAAGAAAAAATGGATAAAGAAGTTGTGGTCCTTATGTACAATGGACTATCACTCAGCCATGAAATCAACGTCACAAGGCTAGTAGCAGCATGATGAGTGGATTTAGGTACGACGATTCTAAGTGAAATAAGTCACACAGAAAAAGACACTTATCATAAGATATCACTTATAGAGGGAATGTAAAAACCGCTACCCTTGAACTGAATTACAAAACAGAACAGAGTCCCACGTTTAGAAAACACACTATGGCTGCTTAACGGGAAAGGTGAGGTGTGGTGATGCATAAAACAAGGGTTTCAAATGAGCTCAGATACCGTTCCATAAACCCAATATGTAATAGAAAAGACGTACTCCTTGCTCAGTGAATTGGACTCAACACCCCCTATTCACCTCCCAAGAATATATCTGACAAGTAAGAATCTTAAAACCTATGTATTGATATCTCTCTGTAAGTGAGTCAAGTGGGTGTAAAGCGGCATAAACACAGCAGTAAAAAGCAGTTAAACCCCATTATAAAAATCAATTACTTTTAAAAACCCGTGAAACAAAGACAGTGAAAGAGAGAGAAATTCTTACAAAATTCGTTCAGGGGCTGTGATGCCACCTGGATTGACCATATCTAGACCCACAGCTTATTGAGACATAAGGGTGGACACTCTTGGGGCTGAGAGGTTTGGTGAGGTTGGGTGAGGAAACACAGACCCTTTAAAGTAATACTGCATGGTACCCATCCCATGGGTCCCAAATCTCCAGGTTCAAGGGCATCTTCCTACATCGAAAACATGCATGAGAAACCCAGAAGATGGTACACCGTGTGATCGGGAAAGGTTTCCAAAACGCACCTCTTTTCTCATCTCCTTGTGCTCGGGTTCGCCATTCCAGCCGCTTTACTAGCAATCTCCCTCCTTGGAGAATCAGCACCTTTAACCTCCTGTTCCGTACAGGTTGCAATTTGTCCTGAGGATGAACGGGAAGAGGGGGAACCAATGAGAGACTAGCTCTAGGTATCGGGACAGGCACAGGTCACTCTATTTTCCCATCAGGAAGAAGAATTAACCACAGGCTCAGCCTGCCGCCCGGGACCAGAATAGGGCCTGAAGCAATCCTGCGCTTTTGCGGCCAGCTCCCAAGAAAGTGAGTTGAAGAATGGAGCTCAGGGGCACTGCAATTCACAAACCTGCAGATTTATAAATGATAACTCTCGTCCACAAATATATTGAGGGAAGGTAACGAAGAGGAATGGAAAGCAAGGCAGAATTGCAGGAAACAGATTTCAGGAGGGAGATTCGAATCGCCTTTAAAGCACAGGAAAAGCGGCAAAACCTCGACAATGAAGCCCTTGGCCAAAAAGGGCGTATGCGTTTTTTCCTGAATATATTCAGGAAAAAACGCATACGCCCTTTTTGGCCAACCAAGCAACCTGGAAAGGCAAATCAGCGCTACAAAGAAGTCTCGCTTCCCATCGGTCAAAAGGGCCATGCTGAATAAAGTGTCAAAACCAGAAATGCAGGACAGGCCATGGAGAAACGGGAGCCTGGCTACGCTGATGGGCGGGATGTAAATTGCCAACGGCCACTCTGGAGAAGTGTACGGTGTGTCCTGAAACCTCTAAAAAACTCAGCTTAGAGAGCATAGGGCACTTCCACTCATGGGCGTATAAATTGGGAAAACTAAAAATCAGCAAGACACAGGCACCCCAAAGTTAAGGGCTGCTCTCTTGACAAGAACCTCCACTTCGTTACACCTTAAATATCCCAGGAAAGAGAAAAATGGATAAAGAAGTTGTGGTCCCTATGTACAATGGAATATCACTCAGCCATGAAATCAACGTCATAAGGCTAGTAGCAGCATGATGAGTGGATTTAGGTACGACGATTCTAAGTGAAATAAGTCACACAGAAAAAGACACTTATCATAAGATATCACTTATAGGGGGAATGTAAAAACCGCTACCCTTGAACTGAATTACAAAACAGAACAGAGTCCCACGTTTAGAAAACACACTATGGCTGCTTAACGGGAAAGGTGAGGTGGGGTGATGCATAAAACAAGGGTTTAAAATTAGCTCAGATACCGTTCCATAAACCCAATATGTAATAGACAAGACCTACTCCTTGCTCAGTGATTTGGACTCAACACCCCCTATTCACCGCCCAAGAATATATCTGACTAGTAAGAATCTTAAAACCTATGTATTGATATCTCTCTGTAAGTGAGTCAAGTGGGTGTAAAGCGGCATAAACACAGCAGTAAAAAGCAGCTAAACCCCATTATAAAAATCAATTACTTTTAAAAACCCGTGAAACAAAGACAGTGAAAGAGAAATTCTTACAAAATTCGTTCAGGGGCTGTGATTCCACCTGGATTGACCATATCTAGACCCACAGCTGATTGAGACATAAGCGTGGACACTCTTGGGGCTGAGAGGTTTGGTGAGGTTGGGTGAGGAAATGCAGACCCTTTAAAGTAATACTGCGTGGTACCCATCCCATGGGTCCCAAATCTCCAGGTTCAAGGGCATCTTCCTACATCGAAAACATGCATGAGAAACCCAGGAAATGGTACAACGTGTGATCGGGAAAGGTTTCCAAAACGCACCTCATTTCTCATCTCCTTGTGCTCGGGTTCGCCATTCCAGCCGCTTTACTAGCAATCTCCCTCCTTGGAGAATCAGCACCTTTAACCTCCTGTTCCGTACAGGTTGCAATTTGTCCTGAGGATGAACGGGAAGAGTGGGAACCAATGAGAGCCTAGCTCTAGGTGTTGGGACAGGCACAGGTCACTCTACTTTCCCATCAGGAAGAAGAATTAACCACAGGCTCAGCCTGCCGCCCGGGACCAGAATAGAGCCTGAAGCAATCCTTCGCTTTTGTGGCCAGCTCCCAAGAAAGCGAGTTGAAAAATGGAGCTCAGGGGCACTGCAATTCACAAACCTGCAGACTTATAAATGATAACTCTCGTCCACAAATATATTGAGGGAAGGCAACGAAGAAGATTGGAAAGCAAGGCAGAATTGCAGGAAACAGATTTCAGGAGGGAGATTCGAATCGCCTTTAAAGCACAGGAAAAGCGGCAAAACCTCGACAATGATGCCCTTGGCCAAAAAGGGCGTATGCGTTTTTTCCTGAATATATTCAGGAAAAAACGCATACGCCCTTTTTGGCCAACCAAGCAATCTGGAAAGGCAAATCAGCGCTACAAAGAAGTCTTGCTTCCCATCGGTCAAAAGGGCCATGCTGAATAAAGTGTCAAAACCAGAAATGCAGGACAGGCCATGGAGAAACGGGAGCCAGGCTACGCTGATGGGCGGGATGTAAATTGCCAACGGCCACTCTGGAGAAGTGTACGGTGTGTCCTGAAACATCTAAAAAACTCAGCTTAGAGAGCATAGGGCACTTCCACTCATGGGCGTATAAATTGGGAAAACTAAAAATCAGCAAGACACAGGCACCCCAAAGTTTGGGGCTGCTCTGTTGACAAGAACCTCCACTTCGTTACACCTTAAATATCCCAGGAAAGAGAAAAATGGAGAAAGACGTTGTGGTCCTTATGTACAATGGAATATCACTGAGCCATGAAATCAACGTCATAAGGCTAGTAGCAGCATGATGAGTGGATTTAGGTACGACGATTCTAAGTGAAATAAGTCACACAGAAAAAGACACTTATCATAAGATATCACTTATAGAGGGAATGTAAAAACCGCTACCCTTGAACTGAATTACAAAACAGAACAGAGTCACTCGTTTAGAAAACACACCATGGCTGCTTAACGGGAAAGGTGAGGTGGGGTGATGCATAAAAGAAGGGTTTCAAATTAGCTCAGATACTGTTCCATAAACCCAATATGTAATAGACAAGACCTACTCCTTGCTCAGTGAATTGGACTCAACACACCCTACTCACCGCCCAAGAATATATCTGACTAGTAAGAATCTTAAAACCTATGTATTGATATCTCTCTGTAAGTGAGTCAAGTGGGTGTAAAGCGGCAGAAACGCAGCAGTGAAGAGCAGCTAAACCCCATTATAAAAATCAATTACTTTTAAAAACCCATGAAACAAAGACAGTGAAAGAGAGAGAAATTCTTACAAAATTCGTTCAGGGGCTGTGATGCCACCTGGATTGACCATGTCTAGACCCACAGCTGATTGAGACATAAGGGTGGACACTCTTGGGGCTGAGAGGTTTGGTGAGGTTGGGTGAGGAAACACAGACCCTTTAAAGTAATACTGCGTGGTACCCATCCGATGATTCCCAAATCTCCAGGTTGAAGGGCATCTTCCTACATCGAAAACATGCATGAGAAACCCAGAAGATGGTACACCGTGTGATCGGGAAAGGTTTCCAAAACGCACCTCATTTCTCATCTCCTTGTGCTCGGGTTCGCCATTCCAGCCGCTTTACTAACAATCTCCCTCCTTGGAGAATCAGCACCTTTAACCTCCTGTTCCGTACAGGTTGCAATTTGTCCTGAGGATGAACGGGAAGAGGGGGAACCAATGAGAGACTAGCTCTAGGTGTTGGGACAGGCACAGGTCACTCTATTTTCCCATCAGGAAGAAGAATTAACCACAGGCTCAGCCTGCCGCCCGGAACCAGAATAGGGCCTGAAGCAATCCTGCGCTGTTGCGGCCAGCTCCCAAGAAAGCTAGTGGAAAATGGAGCTCAAGGGCACTGCAATTCACAAACCTGCAGACTTATAAATGATCACTCTCGTCCACAAATATATTGAGGAAAGGTAACGAAGAGGATTTGAAAGCAAGGCAGAATTGCAGGAAACAGATTTCAGGAGGGAGATTCGAATCGCCTTTAAAGCACAGGAAAGGCGGCAAAACCTCGACAATGATGCCCTTGGCCAAAACGGGCGTATGCATTTTTTCCTGAATATATTCAGGAAAAAACGCATACGCCCTTTTTGGCCAACCAAGCAACCTCAAAGGCAAATCATCTCTACAAAGAAGGCTCGATTCCCATCGGTCAAAAGGGCCATGCTGAATAAAGTGTCAAAAGCAGAAATGCAGGACAGGCCATGGAGAAACGGGAGCCTTGCTACGCTGATGGGCGGGATGTAAATTGCCAAGAGCCACTCTGGAGAAGTGTACTGGGTGTCCTGAAACATCTAAAAAACTCAGCCTAGAGAGCATAGGGCACTTCCACTCATGGGCGTATAAATTGGGAAAACTAAAAATCAGCAAGACACAGGCACCCCAAAGTTTAGGGCTGCTCTGTTGACAAGAACCTCCACTTCGTTACACCTTAAATATCTCAGGAAAGAAAAAATGGATAAAGAAGTTGTTGTCCTTATGTACAATGGACTATCACTCAGCCATGAAATCAACGTCACAAGGCTAGTAGCAGCATGATGAGTGGATTTAGGTACGACGATTCTAAGTGAAATAAGTCACACAGAAAAAGACACTTATCATAAGATATCACTTATAGAGGGAATGTAAAAACCGCTACCCTTGAACTGAATTACAAAACAGAACAGAGTCCCACGTTTAGAAAACACACTATGGCTGCTTAACGGGAAAGGTGAGGTGTGGTGATGCATAAAACAAGGGTTTCAAATGAGCTCAGATACCGTTCCATAAACCCAATATGTAATAGACAAGACGTACTCCTTGCTCAGTGAATTGGACTCAACACCCCCTATTCACCTCCCAAGAATATATCTGACAAGTAAGAATCTTAAAACCTATGTATTGATATCTCTCTGTAAGTGAGTCAAGTGGGTGTAAAGCGGCATAAACACAGCAGTAAAAAGCAGTTAAACCCCATTATAAAAATCAATTACTTTTAAAAACCCGTGAAACAAAGACAGTGAAAGAGAGAGAAATTCTTACAAAATTCGTTCAGGGGCTGTGATGCCACCTGGATTGACCATATCTAGACCCACAGCTTATTGAGACATAAGGGTGGACACTCTTGGGGCTGAGAGTTTTGGTGAGGTTGGGTGAGGAAACACAGACCCTTTAAAGTAATACTGCATGGTACCCATCCCATGGGTCCCAAATCTCCAGGTTCAAGGGCATCTTCCTACATCGAAAACATGCATGAGAAACCCAGAAGATGGTACACCGTGTGATCGGGAAATGTTTCCAAAACGCACCTCTTTTCTCATCTCCTTGTGCTCGGGTTCGCCATTCCAGCCGCTTTACTAGCAATCTCCCTCCTTGGAGAATCAGCACCTTTAACCTCCTGTTCCGTACAGGTTGCAATTTGTCCTGAGGATGAACGGGAAGAGGGGGAACCAATGAGAGACTAGCTCTAGGTATCGGGACAGGCACAGGTCACTCTATTTTCCCATCAGGAAGAAGAATTAACCACAGGCTCAGCCTGCCGCCCGGGACCAGAATAGGGCCTGAAGCAATCCTGCGCTTTTGCGGCCAGCTCCCAAGAAAGTGAGTTGAAGAATGGAGCTCAGGGGCACTGCAATTCACAAACCTGCAGATTTATAAATGATAACTCTCGTCCACAAATATATTGAGGGAAGGTAACGAAGAGGAATGGAAAGCAAGGCAGAATTGCAGGAAACAGATTTCAGGAGGGAGATTCGAATCGCCTTTAAAGCACAGGAAAAGCGGCAAAACCTCGACAATGAAGCCCTTGGCCAAAAAGGGCGTATGCGTTTTTTCCTGAATATATTCAGGAAAAAACGCATACGCCCTTTTTGGCCAACCAAGCAACCTGGAAAGGCAAATCAGCGCTACAAAGAAGTCTCGCTTCCCATCGGTCAAAAGGGCCATGCTGAATAAAGTGTCAAAACCAGAAATGCAGGACAGGCCATGGAGAAACGGGAGCCTGGCTACGCTGATGGGCGGGATGTAAATTGCCAACGGCCACTCTGGAGAAGTGTACGGTGTGTCCTGAAACCTCTAAAAAACTCAGCTTAGAGAGCATAGGGCACTTCCACTCATGGGCGTATAAATTGGGAAAACTAAAAATCAGCAAGACACAGGCACCCCAAAGTTAAGGGCTGCTCTCTTGACAAGAACCTCCACTTCGTTACACCTTAAATATCCCAGGAAAGAGAAAAATGGATAAAGAAGTTGTGGTCCCTATGTACAATGGAATATCACTCAGCCATGAAATCAACGTCATAAGGCTAGTAGCAGCATGATGAGTGGATTTAGGTACGACGATTCTAAGTGAAATAAGTCACACAGAAAAAGACACTTATCATAAGATATCACTTATAGGGGGAATGTAAAAACCGCTACCCTTGAACTGAATTACAAAACAGAACAGAGTCCCACGTTTAGAAAACACACTATGGCTGCTTAACGGGAAAGGTGAGGTGGGGTGATGCATAAAACAAGGGTTTAAAATTAGCTCAGATACCGTTCCATAAACCCAATATGTAATAGACAAGACCTACTCCTTGCTCAGTGATTTGGACTCAACACCCCCTATTCACCGCCCAAGAATATATCTGACTAGTAAGAATCTTAAAACCTATGTATTGATATCTCTCTGTAAGTGAGTCAAGTGGGTGTAAAGCGGCATAAACACAGCAGTAAAAAGCAGCTAAACCCCATTATAAAAATCAATTACTTTTAAAAACCCGTGAAACAAAGACAGTGAAAGAGAAATTCTTACAAAATTCGTTCAGGGGCTGTGATTCCACCTGGATTGACCATATCTAGACCCACAGCTGATTGAGACATAAGCGTGGACACTCTTGGGGCTGAGACGTTTGGTGAGGTTGGGTGAGGAAATGCAGACCCTTTAAAGTAATACTGCGTGGTACCCATCCCATGGGTCCCAAATCTCCAGGTTCAAGGGCATCTTCCTACATCGAAAACATGCATGAGAAACCCAGGAAATGGTACAACGTGTGATCGGGAAAGGTTTCCAAAACGCACCTCATTTCTCATCTCCTTGTGCTCGGGTTCGCCATTCCAGCCGCTTTACTAGCAATCTCCCTCCTTGGAGAATCAGCACCTTTAACCTCCTGTTCCGTACAGGTTGCAATTTGTCCTGAGGATGAACGGGAAGAGTGGGAACCAATGAGAGCCTAGCTCTAGGTGTTGGGACAGGCACAGGTCACTCTACTTTCCCATCAGGAAGAAGAATTAACCACAGGCTCAGCCTGCCGCCCGGGACCAGAATAGAGCCTGAAGCAATCCTTCGCTTTTGTGGCCAGCTCCCAAGAAAGCGAGTTGAAAAATGGAGCTCAGGGGCACTGCAATTCACAAACCTGCAGACTTATAAATGATAACTCTCGTCCACAAATATATTGAGGGAAGGCAACGAAGAAGATTGGAAAGCAAGGCAGAATTGCAGGAAACAGATTTCAGGAGGGAGATTCGAATCGCTTTTAAAGCACAGGAAAAGCGGCAAAACCTCGACAATGATGCCCTTGGCCAAAAAGGGCGTATGCGTTTTTTCCTGAATATATTCAGGAAAAAACGCATACGCCCTTTTTGGCCAACCAAGCAACCTGGAAAGGCAAATCAGCGCTACAAAGAAGTCTTGCTTCCCATCGGTCAAAAGGGCCATGCTGAATAAAGTGTCAAAACCAGAAATGCAGGACAGGCCATGGAGAAACGGGAGCCAGGCTACGCTGATGGGCGGGATGTAAATTGCCAACGGCCACTCTGGAGAAGTGTACGGTGTGTCCTGAAACATCTAAAAAACTCAGCTTAGAGAGCATAGGGCACTTCCACTCATGGGCGTATAAATTGGGAAAACTAAAAATCAGCAAGACACAGGCACCCCAAAGTTTGGGGCTGCTCTGTTGACAAGAACCTCCACTTCGTTACACCTTAAATATCCCAGGAAAGAGAAAAATGGAGAAAGACGTTGTGGTCCTTATGTACAATGGAATATCACTGAGCCATGAAATCAACGTCATAAGGCTAGTAGCAGCATGATGAGTGGATTTAGGTACGACGATTCTAAGTGAAATAAGTCACACAGAAAAAGACACTTATCATAAGATATCACTTATAGAGGGAATGTAAAAACCGCTACCCTTGAACTGAATTACAAAACAGAACAGAGTCACTCGTTTAGAAAACACACCATGGCTGCTTAACGGGAAAGGTGAGGTGGGGTGATGCATAAAAGAAGGGTTTCAAATTAGCTCAGATACTGTTCCATAAAACCAATAGGTAATAGACAAGACCTACTCCTTGCTCAGTGAATTGGACTCAACACACCCTACTCACCGCCCAAGAATATATCTGACTAGTAAGAATCTTAAAACCTATGTATTGATATCTCTCTGTAAGTGAGTCAAGTGGGTGTAAAGCGGCAGAAACGCAGCAGTGAAGAGCAGCTAAACCCCATTATAAAAATCAATTACTTTTAAAAACCCATGAAACAAAGACAGTGAAAGAGAGAGAAATTCTTACAAAATTCGTTCAGGGGCTGTGATGCCACCTGGATTGACCATGTCTAGACCCACAGCTGATTGAGACATAAGGGTGGACACTCTTGGGGCTGAGAGGTTTGGTGAGGTTGGGTGAGGAAACACAGACCCTTTAAAGTAATACTGCGTGGTACCCATCCGATGATTCCCAAATCTCCAGGTTGAAGGGCATCTTCCTACATCGAAAACATGCATGAGAAACCCAGAAGATGGTACACCGTGTGATCGGGAAAGGTTTCCAAAACGCACCTCATTTCTCATCTCCTTGTGCTCGGGTTCGCCATTCCAGCCGCTTTACTAACAATCTCCCTCCTTGGAGAATCAGCACCTTTAACCTCCTGTTCCGTACAGGTTGCAATTTGTCCTGAGGATGAACGGGAAGAGGGGGAACCAATGAGAGACTAGCTCTAGGTGTTGGGACAGGCACAGGTCACTCTATTTTCCCATCAGGAAGAAGAATTAACCACAGGCTCAGCCTGCCGCCCGGAACCAGAATAGGGCCTGAAGAAATCCTGCGCTGTTGCGGCCAGCTCCCAAGAAAGCTAGTGGAAAATGAAGCTCAAGGGCACTGCAATTCACAAACCTGCAGACTTATAAATGATCACTCTCGTCCACAAATATATTGAGGAAAGGTAACGAAGAGGATTTGAAAGCAAGGCAGAATTGCAGGAAACAGATTTCAGTAGGGAGATTTGAATCGCCTTTAAAGCACAGGAAAGGCGGCAAAACCTCGACAATGATGCCCTTGGCCAAAACGGGCGTATGCATTTTTTCCTGAATATATTCAGGAAAAAACGCATACGCCCTTTTTGGCCAACCAAGCAACCTCAAAGGCAAATCATCTCTACAAAGAAGGCTCGATTCCCATCGGTCAAAAGGGCCATGCTGAATAAAGTGTCAAAAGCAGAAATGCAGGACAGGCCATGGAGAAACGGGAGCCTTGCTACGCTGATGGGCGGGATGTAAATTGCCAAGAGCCACTCTGGAGAAGTGTACTGGGTGTCCTGAAACATCTAAAAAACTCAGCCTAGAGAGCATAGGGCACTTCCACTCATGGGCGTATAAATTGGGAAAACTAAAAATCAGCAAGACACAGGCACCCCAAAGTTTAGGGCTGCTCTGTTGACAAGAACCTCCACTTCGTTACACCTTAAATATCTCAGGAAAGAAAAAATGGATAAAGAAGTTGTGGTCCTTATGTACAATGGACTATCACTCAGCCATGAAATCAACGTCACAAGGCTAGTAGCAGCATGATGAGTGGATTTAGGTACGACGATTCTAAGTGAAATAAGTCACACAGAAAAAGACACTTATCATAAGATATCACTTATAGAGGGAATGTAAAAACCGCTACCCTTGAACTGAATTACAAAACAGAACAGAGTCCCACGTTTAGAAAACACACTATGGCTGCTTAACGGGAAAGGTGAGGTGTGGTGATGCATAAAACAAGGGTTTCAAATGAGCTCAGATACCGTTCCATAAACCCAATATGTAATAGACAAGACGTACTCCTTGCTCAGTGAATTGGACTCAACACCCCCTATTCACCTCCCAAGAATATATCTGACAAGTAAGAATCTTAAAACCTATGTATTGATATCTCTCTGTAAGTGAGTCAAGTGGGTGTAAAGCGGCATAAACACAGCAGTAAAAAGCAGTTAAACCCCATTATAAAAATCAATTACTTTTAAAAACCCGTGAAACAAAGACAGTGAAAGAGAGATAAATTCTTACAAAATTCGTTCAGGGGCTGTGATGCCACCTGGATTGACCATATCTAGACCCACAGCTTATTGAGACATAAGGGTGGACACTCTTGGGGCTGAGAGGTTTGGTGAGGTTGGGTGAGGAAACACAGACCCTTTAAAGTAATACTGCATGGTACCCATCCCATGGGTCCCAAATCTCCAGGTTCAAGGGCATCTTCCTACATCGAAAACATGCATGAGAAACCCAGAAGATGGTACACCGTGTGATCGGGAAAGGTTTCCAAAACGCACCTCTTTTCTCATCTCCTTGTGCTCGGGTTCGCCATTCCAGCCGCTTTACTAGCAATCTCCCTCCTTGGAGAATCAGCACCTTTAACCTCCTGTTCCGTACAGGTTGCAATTTCTCCTGAGGATGAACGGGAAGAGTGGGAACCAATGAGAGACTAGCTCTAGGTGTTGGGACAGGCACAGGTCACTCTACTTTCCCATCAGGAAGAAGAATTAACCACAGGCTCAGCCTGCCGCCCGGGACCAGAATAGAGCCTGAAGCAATCCTACGCTTTTGCGGCCAGCTCCCAAGAAAGCGAGTTGAAGAATGGAGCTCAGGGGCACTGCAATTCACAAACCTGCAGACTTATAAATGATCACTCTCGTCCACAAATATATTGAGGAAAGGTAACGAAGAGGATTTGAAAGCAAGGCAGAATTGCAGGAAACAGATTTCAGGAGGGAGATTCGAATCGCCTTTAAAGCACAGGAAAAGCGGCAAAACCTCGACAATGAAGCCCTTGGCCAAAACGGGCGTATGCGTTTTTTCCTGAATATATTCAGGAAAAAACGCATACGCCCTTTTTGGCCAACCAAGCAACCTGGAAAGGCAAATCAGCGCTACAAAGAAGTCTCGCTTCCCATCGGTCAAAAGGGCCATGCTGAATAAAGTGTCAAAACCAGAAATGCAGGACAGGCCATGGAGAAACGGGAGCCTGGCTACGCTGATGGGCGGGATGTAAATTGCCAACGGCCACTCTGGAGAAGTGTACGGTGTGTCCTGAAACATCTAAAAAACTCAGCTTAGAGAGCATAGGGCACTTCCACTCATGGGCGTATAAATTGGGAAAACTAAAAATCAGCAAGACACAGGCACCCCAAAGTTTAGGGCTGCTCTGTTGACAAGAACCTCCACTTCGTTACACCTTAAATATCCCAGGAAAGAGAAAAATGGAGAAAGAAGTTGTGGTCCTTATGTACAATGGAATATCACTCAGCCATGAAATCAACGTCATAAGGCTAGTAGCAGCATGATGAGTGGATTTAGGTACGACGATTCTAAGTGAAATAAGTCACACAGAAAAAGACACTTATCATAAGATATCACTTATAGAGGGAATGTAAAAACCGCTACCCTTGAACTGAATTACAAAACAGAACAGAGTCCCACGTTTAGAAAACACACTATGGCTGCTTAACGGGAAAGGAGATGTGGGGTGATGCATAAAACAAGGGTTTCAAATTAGCTCAGATACCGTTCCATAAACCCAATATGTAATAGACAAGACCTACTCCTTGCTCAGTGATTTGGACTCAACACCCCCTATTCACCGCCCAAGAATATATCTGACTAGTAAGAATCTTAAAACCTATGTATTGATATCTCTCTGTAAGTGAGTCAAGTGGGTGTAAAGCGGCATAAACACAGCAGTGAAAAGCAGCTAAACCCCATTATAAAAATCAATTACTTTTAAAAACCCGTGAAACAAAGACACTGAAAGAGAGAGAAATTCTTACAAAATTCGTTCAGGGGCTGTGATGCCACCTGGATTGACCATATCTAGACCCACAGCTGATGGAGACATAAGAGTGGACACTCTTGTGGCTGAGAGGTTTGCTGAGGTTGGGTGAGGAAACGCAGACCCTTTAAAGTAATACTGAGTGGTACCCATCCCATGGGTCCCAAATCTCCAGGTTCAAGGGCATCTTCCTACATCGAAAACATGCATGAGAAACCCAGGAGATGGTGCACCGTGTGATCGGGAAAGGTTTCCAAAACGCACCTCATTTCTCATCTCCTTGTGCTCTGGTTCGCCATTCCAGCCGCTTTACTAGCAATCTCCCTCCTTCGAAAATCAGCACCATTAACCTCCTGTTCCGTACAGGTTGCAAATTGTCCTGAGGATGAACGGAAAGAGTGGGATCCAATGAGAGACTAGCTCTAGGTGTGGGGACAGGCACAGGTCACTCTACTTTCCCATCAGGAAGAAGAATTAACCACAGGCTCAGCCTGCCGCCCGGGAGCAGAATACGGCCTGAAGCAATCCTGCGCTTTTGCGGCCAGCTCCAAAGGAAGCGAGTTGAAAAATGGAGCTCAGGGGCACTGCAATTCACAAACCTGCAGACTTATAAATGATAACTCTCGTCCACAAATATATTGAGGGAAGGTAACGAAGAGGAATGGAAAGCAAGGCAGAATTGCAGGAAACAGATTTCAGGAGGGAGATTCGAATCGCCTTTAAAGCACAGGAAAAGCGGCAAAACCTCGACAATGAAGCCCTTGGCCAACAAGGGCGTATGCGTTTTTTCCTGAATATATTCAGGAAAAAACGCATACGCCCTTTTTGCCCAACCAAGCAACCTGGAAAGGCAAATCAGCGCTACAAAGAAGTCTCGCTTCCCATCGGTCAAAAGGGCCATGCTGAATAAAGTGTCAAAACCAGAAATGCAGGACAGGCCATGGAGAAACGGGAGCCTGGCTACGCTGATGGGCGGGATGTAAATTGCCAACAGCCACTCTGGAGAAGTGTACGGTGTGTCCTGAAACATCTAAAAAACTCAGCTTAGAGAGCATAGGGCACTTCCACTCATGGGCGTATAAATTGGGAAAACTAAAAATCAACAAGACACAGGCACCCCAAAGTTTAGGGCTGCTCTGTTGACAAGAACCTCCACTTCGTTACACCTTAAATATCCCAGGAAAGAGAAAAATGGAGAAAGACGTTGTGGTCCTTATGTACAATGGAATATCACTGAGCCATGAAATCAACGTCATAAGGCTAGTAGCAGCATGATGAGTGGATTTAGGTACGACGATTCTAAGTGAAATAAGTCACACAGAAAAAGACACTTATCATAAGATATCACTTATAGAGGGAATGTAAAAACCGCTACCCTTGAACTGAATTACAAAACAGAACAGAGTCACTCGTTTAGAAAACACACCATGGCTGCTTAACGGGAAAGGTGAGGTGGGGTGATGCATAAAAGAAGGGTTTCAAATTAGCTCAGATACTGTTCCATAAACCCAATATGTAATAGACAAGACCTACTCCTTGCTCAGTGAATTGGACTCAACACACCCTACTCACCGCCCAAGAATATATCTGACTAGTAAGAATCTTAAAACCTATGTATTGATATCTCTCTGTAAGTGAGTCAAGTGGGTGTAAAGCGGCAGAAACGCAGCAGTGAAGAGCAGCTAAACCCCATTATAAAAATCAATTACTTTTAAAAACCCATGAAACAAAGACAGTGAAAGAGAGAGAAATTCTTACAAAATTCGTTCAGGGGCTGTGATGCCACCTGGATTGACCATGTCTAGACCCACAGCTGATTGAGACATAAGGGTGGACACTCTTGGGGCTGAGAGGTTTGGTGAGGTTGGGTGAGGAAACACAGACCCTTTAAAGTAATACTGCGTGGTACCCATCCGATGATTCCCAAATCTCCAGGTTGAAGGGCATCTTCCTACATCGAAAACATGCATGAGAAACCCAGAAGATGGTACACCGTGTGATCGGGAAAGGTTTCCAAAACGCACCTCATTTCTCATCTCCTTGTGCTCGGGTTCGCCATTCCAGCCGCTTTACTAACAATCTCCCTCCTTGGAGAATCAGCACCTTTAACCTCCTGTTCCGTACAGGTTGCAATTTGTCCTGAGGATGAACGGGAAGAGGGGGAACCAATGAGAGACTAGCTCTAGGTGTTGGGACAGGCACAGGTCACTCTATTTTCCCATCAGGAAGAAGAATTAACCACAGGCTCAGCCTGCCGCCCGGAACCAGAATAGGGCCTGAAGCAATCCTGCGCTGTTGCGGCCAGCTCCCAAGAAAGCTAGTGGAAAATGGAGCTCAAGGGCACTGCAATTCACAAACCTGCAGACTTATAAATGATCACTCTCGTCCACAAATATATTGAGGAAAGGTAACGAAGAGGATTTGAAAGCAAGGCAGAATTGCAGGAAACAGATTTCAGGAGGGAGATTCGAATCGCCTTTAAAGCACAGGAAAGGCGGCAAAACCTCGACAATGATGCCCTTGGCCAAAACGGGCGTATGCATTTTTTCCTGAATATATTCAGGAAAAAACGCATACGCCCTTTTTGGCCAACCAAGCAACCTCAAAGGCAAATCATCTCTACAAAGAAGGCTCGATTCCCATCGGTCAAAAGGGCCATGCTGAATAAAGTGTCAAAAGCAGAAATGCAGGACAGGCCATGGAGAAACGGGAGCCTTGCTACGCTGATGGGCGGGATGTAAATTGCCAAGAGCCACTCTGGAGAAGTGTACTGGGTGTCCTGAAACATCTAAAAAACTCAGCCTAGAGAGCATAGGGCACTTCCACTCATGGGCGTATAAATTGGGAAAACTAAAAATCAGCAAGACACAGGCACCCCAAAGTTTAGGGCTGCTCTGTTGACAAGAACCTCCACTTCGTTACACCTTAAATATCTCAGGAAAGAAAAAATGGATAAAGAAGTTGTTGTCCTTATGTACAATGGACTATCACTCAGCCATGAAATCAACGTCACAAGGCTAGTAGCAGCATGATGAGTGGATTTAGGTACGACGATTCTAAGTGAAATAAGTCACACAGAAAAAGACACTTATCATAAGATATCACTTATAGAGGGAATGTAAAAACCGCTACCCTTGAACTGAATTACAAAACAGAACAGAGTCCCACGTTTAGAAAACACACTATGGCTGCTTAACGGGAAAGGTGAGGTGTGGTGATGCATAAAACAAGGGTTTCAAATGAGCTCAGATACCGTTCCATAAACCCAATATGTAATAGACAAGACGTACTCCTTGCTCAGTGAATTGGACTCAACACCCCCTATTCACCTCCCAAGAATATATCTGACAAGTAAGAATCTTAAAACCTATGTATTGATATCTCTCTGTAAGTGAGTCAAGTGGGTGTAAAGCGGCATAAACACAGCAGTAAAAAGCAGTTAAACCCCATTATAAAAATCAATTACTTTTAAAAACCCGTGAAACAAAGACAGTGAAAGAGAGAGAAATTCTTACAAAATTCGTTCAGGGGCTGTGATGCCACCTGGATTGACCATATCTAGACCCACAGCTTATTGAGACATAAGGGTGGACACTCTTGGGGCTGAGAGTTTTGGTGAGGTTGGGTGAGGAAACACAGACCCTTTAAAGTAATACTGCATGGTACCCATCCCATGGGTCCCAAATCTCCAGGTTCAAGGGCATCTTCCTACATCGAAAACATGCATGAGAAACCCAGAAGATGGTACACCGTGTGATCGGGAAATGTTTCCAAAACGCACCTCTTTTCTCATCTCCTTGTGCTCGGGTTCGCCATTCCAGCCGCTTTACTAGCAATCTCCCTCCTTGGAGAATCAGCACCTTTAACCTCCTGTTCCGTACAGGTTGCAATTTGTCCTGAGGATGAACGGGAAGAGGGGGAACCAATGAGAGACTAGCTCTAGGTATCGGGACAGGCACAGGTCACTCTATTTTCCCATCAGGAAGAAGAATTAACCACAGGCTCAGCCTGCCGCCCGGGACCAGAATAGGGCCTGAAGCAATCCTGCGCTTTTGCGGCCAGCTCCCAAGAAAGTGAGTTGAAGAATGGAGCTCAGGGGCACTGCAATTCACAAACCTGCAGATTTATAAATGATAACTCTCGTCCACAAATATATTGAGGGAAGGTAACGAAGAGGAATGGAAAGCAAGGCAGAATTGCAGGAAACAGATTTCAGGAGGGAGATTCGAATCGCCTTTAAAGCACAGGAAAAGCGGCAAAACCTCGACAATGAAGCCCTTGGCCAAAAAGGGCGTATGCGTTTTTTCCTGAATATATTCAGGAAAAAACGCATACGCCCTTTTTGGCCAACCAAGCAACCTGGAAAGGCAAATCAGCGCTACAAAGAAGTCTCGCTTCCCATCGGTCAAAAGGGCCATGCTGAATAAAGTGTCAAAACCAGAAATGCAGGACAGGCCATGGAGAAACGGGAGCCTGGCTACGCTGATGGGCGGGATGTAAATTGCCAACGGCCACTCTGGAGAAGTGTACGGTGTGTCCTGAAACCTCTAAAAAACTCAGCTTAGAGAGCATAGGGCACTTCCACTCATGGGCGTATAAATTGGGAAAACTAAAAATCAGCAAGACACAGGCACCCCAAAGTTAAGGGCTGCTCTCTTGACAAGAACCTCCACTTCGTTACACCTTAAATATCCCAGGAAAGAGAAAAATGGATAAAGAAGTTGTGGTCCCTATGTACAATGGAATATCACTCAGCCATGAAATCAACGTCATAAGGCTAGTAGCAGCATGATGAGTGGATTTAGGTACGACGATTCTAAGTGAAATAAGTCACACAGAAAAAGACACTTATCATAAGATATCACTTATAGGGGGAATGTAAAAACCGCTACCCTTGAACTGAATTACAAAACAGAACAGAGTCCCACGTTTAGAAAACACACTATGGCTGCTTAACGGGAAAGGTGAGGTGGGGTGATGCATAAAACAAGGGTTTAAAATTAGCTCAGATACCGTTCCATAAACCCAATATGTAATAGACAAGACCTACTCCTTGCTCAGTGATTTGGACTCAACACCCCCTATTCACCGCCCAAGAATATATCTGACTAGTAAGAATCTTAAAACCTATGTATTGATATCTCTCTGTAAGTGAGTCAAGTGGGTGTAAAGCGGCATAAACACAGCAGTAAAAAGCAGCTAAACCCCATTATAAAAATCAATTACTTTTAAAAACCCGTGAAACAAAGACAGTGAAAGAGAAATTCTTACAAAATTCGTTCAGGGGCTGTGATTCCACCTGGATTGACCATATCTAGACCCACAGCTGATTGAGACATAAGCGTGGACACTCTTGGGGCTGAGACGTTTGGTGAGGTTGGGTGAGGAAATGCAGACCCTTTAAAGTAATACTGCGTGGTACCCATCCCATGGGTCCCAAATCTCCAGGTTCAAGGGCATCTTCCTACATCGAAAACATGCATGAGAAACCCAGGAAATGGTACAACGTGTGATCGGGAAAGGTTTCCAAAACGCACCTCATTTCTCATCTCCTTGTGCTCGGGTTCGCCATTCCAGCCGCTTTACTAGCAATCTCCCTCCTTGGAGAATCAGCACCTTTAACCTCCTGTTCCGTACAGGTTGCAATTTGTCCTGAGGATGAACGGGAAGAGTGGGAACCAATGAGAGCCTAGCTCTAGGTGTTGGGACAGGCACAGGTCACTCTACTTTCCCATCAGGAAGAAGAATTAACCACAGGCTCAGCCTGCCGCCCGGGACCAGAATAGAGCCTGAAGCAATCCTTCGCTTTTGTGGCCAGCTCCCAAGAAAGCGAGTTGAAAAATGGAGCTCAGGGGCACTGCAATTCACAAACCTGCAGACTTATAAATGATAACTCTCGTCCACAAATATATTGAGGGAAGGCAACGAAGAAGATTGGAAAGCAAGGCAGAATTGCAGGAAACAGATTTCAGGAGGGAGATTCGAATCGCTTTTAAAGCACAGGAAAAGCGGCAAAACCTCGACAATGATGCCCTTGGCCAAAAAGGGCGTATGCGTTTTTTCCTGAATATATTCAGGAAAAAACGCATACGCCCTTTTTGGCCAACCAAGCAACCTGGAAAGGCAAATCAGCGCTACAAAGAAGTCTTGCTTCCCATCGGTCAAAAGGGCCATGCTGAATAAAGTGTCAAAACCAGAAATGCAGGACAGGCCATGGAGAAACGGGAGCCAGGCTACGCTGATGGGCGGGATGTAAATTGCCAACGGCCACTCTGGAGAAGTGTACGGTGTGTCCTGAAACATCTAAAAAACTCAGCTTAGAGAGCATAGGGCACTTCCACTCATGGGCGTATAAATTGGGAAAACTAAAAATCAGCAAGACACAGGCACCCCAAAGTTTGGGGCTGCTCTGTTGACAAGAACCTCCACTTCGTTACACCTTAAATATCCCAGGAAAGAGAAAAATGGAGAAAGACGTTGTGGTCCTTATGTACAATGGAATATCACTGAGCCATGAAATCAACGTCATAAGGCTAGTAGCAGCATGATGAGTGGATTTAGGTACGACGATTCTAAGTGAAATAAGTCACACAGAAAAAGACACTTATCATAAGATATCACTTATAGAGGGAATGTAAAAACCGCTACCCTTGAACTGAATTACAAAACAGAACAGAGTCACTCGTTTAGAAAACACACCATGGCTGCTTAACGGGAAAGGTGAGGTGGGGTGATGCATAAAAGAAGGGTTTCAAATTAGCTCAGATACTGTTCCATAAAACCAATAGGTAATAGACAAGACCTACTCCTTGCTCAGTGAATTGGACTCAACACACCCTACTCACCGCCCAAGAATATATCTGACTAGTAAGAATCTTAAAACCTATGTATTGATATCTCTCTGTAAGTGAGTCAAGTGGGTGTAAAGCGGCAGAAACGCAGCAGTGAAGAGCAGCTAAACCCCATTATAAAAATCAATTACTTTTAAAAACCCATGAAACAAAGACAGTGAAAGAGAGAGAAATTCTTACAAAATTCGTTCAGGGGCTGTGATGCCACCTGGATTGACCATGTCTAGACCCACAGCTGATTGAGACATAAGGGTGGACACTCTTGGGGCTGAGAGGTTTGGTGAGGTTGGGTGAGGAAACACAGACCCTTTAAAGTAATACTGCGTGGTACCCATCCGATGATTCCCAAATCTCCAGGTTGAAGGGCATCTTCCTACATCGAAAACATGCATGAGAAACCCAGAAGATGGTACACCGTGTGATCGGGAAAGGTTTCCAAAACGCACCTCATTTCTCATCTCCTTGTGCTCGGGTTCGCCATTCCAGCCGCTTTACTAACAATCTCCCTCCTTGGAGAATCAGCACCTTTAACCTCCTGTTCCGTACAGGTTGCAATTTGTCCTGAGGATGAACGGGAAGAGGGGGAACCAATGAGAGACTAGCTCTAGGTGTTGGGACAGGCACAGGTCACTCTATTTTCCCATCAGGAAGAAGAATTAACCACAGGCTCAGCCTGCCGCCCGGAACCAGAATAGGGCCTGAAGAAATCCTGCGCTGTTGCGGCCAGCTCCCAAGAAAGCTAGTGGAAAATGAAGCTCAAGGGCACTGCAATTCACAAACCTGCAGACTTATAAATGATCACTCTCGTCCACAAATATATTGAGGAAAGGTAACGAAGAGGATTTGAAAGCAAGGCAGAATTGCAGGAAACAGATTTCAGTAGGGAGATTTGAATCGCCTTTAAAGCACAGGAAAGGCGGCAAAACCTCGACAATGATGCCCTTGGCCAAAACGGGCGTATGCATTTTTTCCTGAATATATTCAGGAAAAAACGCATACGCCCTTTTTGGCCAACCAAGCAACCTCAAAGGCAAATCATCTCTACAAAGAAGGCTCGATTCCCATCGGTCAAAAGGGCCATGCTGAATAAAGTGTCAAAAGCAGAAATGCAGGACAGGCCATGGAGAAACGGGAGCCTTGCTACGCTGATGGGCGGGATGTAAATTGCCAAGAGCCACTCTGGAGAAGTGTACTGGGTGTCCTGAAACATCTAAAAAACTCAGCCTAGAGAGCATAGGGCACTTCCACTCATGGGCGTATAAATTGGGAAAACTAAAAATCAGCAAGACACAGGCACCCCAAAGTTTAGGGCTGCTCTGTTGACAAGAACCTCCACTTCGTTACACCTTAAATATCTCAGGAAAGAAAAAATGGATAAAGAAGTTGTGGTCCTTATGTACAATGGACTATCACTCAGCCATGAAATCAACGTCACAAGGCTAGTAGCAGCATGATGAGTGGATTTAGGTACGACGATTCTAAGTGAAATAAGTCACACAGAAAAAGACACTTATCATAAGATATCACTTATAGAGGGAATGTAAAAACCGCTACCCTTGAACTGAATTACAAAACAGAACAGAGTCCCACGTTTAGAAAACACACTATGGCTGCTTAACGGGAAAGGTGAGGTGTGGTGATGCATAAAACAAGGGTTTCAAATGAGCTCAGATACCGTTCCATAAACCCAATATGTAATAGACAAGACGTACTCCTTGCTCAGTGAATTGGACTCAACACCCCCTATTCACCTCCCAAGAATATATCTGACAAGTAAGAATCTTAAAACCTATGTATTGATATCTCTCTGTAAGTGAGTCAAGTGGGTGTAAAGCGGCATAAACACAGCAGTAAAAAGCAGTTAAACCCCATTATAAAAATCAATTACTTTTAAAAACCCGTGAAACAAAGACAGTGAAAGAGAGATAAATTCTTACAAAATTCGTTCAGGGGCTGTGATGCCACCTGGATTGACCATATCTAGACCCACAGCTTATTGAGACATAAGGGTGGACACTCTTGGGGCTGAGAGGTTTGGTGAGGTTGGGTGAGGAAACACAGACCCTTTAAAGTAATACTGCATGGTACCCATCCCATGGGTCCCAAATCTCCAGGTTCAAGGGCATCTTCCTACATCGAAAACATGCATGAGAAACCCAGAAGATGGTACACCGTGTGATCGGGAAAGGTTTCCAAAACGCACCTCTTTTCTCATCTCCTTGTGCTCGGGTTCGCCATTCCAGCCGCTTTACTAGCAATCTCCCTCCTTGGAGAATCAGCACCTTTAACCTCCTGTTCCGTACAGGTTGCAATTTCTCCTGAGGATGAACGGGAAGAGTGGGAACCAATGAGAGACTAGCTCTAGGTGTTGGGACAGGCACAGGTCACTCTACTTTCCCATCAGGAAGAAGAATTAACCACAGGCTCAGCCTGCCGCCCGGGACCAGAATAGAGCCTGAAGCAATCCTACGCTTTTGCGGCCAGCTCCCAAGAAAGCGAGTTGAAGAATGGAGCTCAGGGGCACTGCAATTCACAAACCTGCAGACTTATAAATGATCACTCTCGTCCACAAATATATTGAGGAAAGGTAACGAAGAGGATTTGAAAGCAAGGCAGAATTGCAGGAAACAGATTTCAGGAGGGAGATTCGAATCGCCTTTAAAGCACAGGAAAAGCGGCAAAACCTCGACAATGAAGCCCTTGGCCAAAACGGGCGTATGCGTTTTTTCCTGAATATATTCAGGAAAAAACGCATACGCCCTTTTTGGCCAACCAAGCAACCTGGAAAGGCAAATCAGCGCTACAAAGAAGTCTCGCTTCCCATCGGTCAAAAGGGCCATGCTGAATAAAGTGTCAAAACCAGAAATGCAGGACAGGCCATGGAGAAACGGGAGCCTGGCTACGCTGATGGGCGGGATGTAAATTGCCAACGGCCACTCTGGAGAAGTGTACGGTGTGTCCTGAAACATCTAAAAAACTCAGCTTAGAGAGCATAGGGCACTTCCACTCATGGGCGTATAAATTGGGAAAACTAAAAATCAGCAAGACACAGGCACCCCAAAGTTTAGGGCTGCTCTGTTGACAAGAACCTCCACTTCGTTACACCTTAAATATCCCAGGAAAGAGAAAAATGGAGAAAGAAGTTGTGGTCCTTATGTACAATGGAATATCACTCAGCCATGAAATCAACGTCATAAGGCTAGTAGCAGCATGATGAGTGGATTTAGGTACGACGATTCTAAGTGAAATAAGTCACACAGAAAAAGACACTTATCATAAGATATCACTTATAGAGGGAATGTAAAAACCGCTACCCTTGAACTGAATTACAAAACAGAACAGAGTCCCACGTTTAGAAAACACACTATGGCTGCTTAACGGGAAAGGAGATGTGGGGTGATGCATAAAACAAGGGTTTCAAATTAGCTCAGATACCGTTCCATAAACCCAATATGTAATAGACAAGACCTACTCCTTGCTCAGTGATTTGGACTCAACACCCCCTATTCACCGCCCAAGAATATATCTGACTAGTAAGAATCTTAAAACCTATGTATTGATATCTCTCTGTAAGTGAGTCAAGTGGGTGTAAAGCGGCATAAACACAGCAGTGAAAAGCAGCTAAACCCCATTATAAAAATCAATTACTTTTAAAAACCCGTGAAACAAAGACACTGAAAGAGAGAGAAATTCTTACAAAATTCGTTCAGGGGCTGTGATGCCACCTGGATTGACCATATCTAGACCCACAGCTGATGGAGACATAAGAGTGGACACTCTTGTGGCTGAGAGGTTTGCTGAGGTTGGGTGAGGAAACGCAGACCCTTTAAAGTAATACTGAGTGGTACCCATCCCATGGGTCCCAAATCTCCAGGTTCAAGGGCATCTTCCTACATCGAAAACATGCATGAGAAACCCAGGAGATGGTGCACCGTGTGATCGGGAAAGGTTTCCAAAACGCACCTCATTTCTCATCTCCTTGTGCTCTGGTTCGCCATTCCAGCCGCTTTACTAGCAATCTCCCTCCTTCGAAAATCAGCACCATTAACCTCCTGTTCCGTACAGGTTGCAAATTGTCCTGAGGATGAACGGAAAGAGTGGGATCCAATGAGAGACTAGCTCTAGGTGTGGGGACAGGCACAGGTCACTCTACTTTCCCATCAGGAAGAAGAATTAACCACAGGCTCAGCCTGCCGCCCGGGAGCAGAATACGGCCTGAAGCAATCCTGCGCTTTTGCGGCCAGCTCCAAAGGAAGCGAGTTGAAAAATGGAGCTCAGGGGCACTGCAATTCACAAACCTGCAGACTTATAAATGATAACTCTCGTCCACAAATATATTGAGGGAAGGTAACGAAGAGGAATGGAAAGCAAGGCAGAATTGCAGGAAACAGATTTCAGGAGGGAGATTCGAATCGCCTTTAAAGCACAGGAAAAGCGGCAAAACCTCGACAATGAAGCCCTTGGCCAACAAGGGCGTATGCGTTTTTTCCTGAATATATTCAGGAAAAAACGCATACGCCCTTTTTGCCCAACCAAGCAACCTGGAAAGGCAAATCAGCGCTACAAAGAAGTCTCGCTTCCCATCGGTCAAAAGGGCCATGCTGAATAAAGTGTCAAAACCAGAAATGCAGGACAGGCCATGGAGAAACGGGAGCCTGGCTACGCTGATGGGCGGGATGTAAATTGCCAACAGCCACTCTGGAGAAGTGTACGGTGTGTCCTGAAACATCTAAAAAACTCAGCTTAGAGAGCATAGGGCACTTCCACTCATGGGCGTATAAATTGGGAAAACTAAAAATCAACAAGACACAGGCACCCCAAAGTTTAGGGCTGCTCTGTTGACAAGAACCTCCACTTCGTTACACCTTAAATATCCCAGGAAAGAGAAAAATGGATAAAGAAGTTGTGGTCCCTATGTACAATGGAATATCACTCAGCCATGAAATCAACGTCATAAGGCTAGTAGCAGCATGATGAGTGGATTTAGGTACGACGATTCTAAGTGAAATAAGTCACACAGAAAAAGACACTTATCATAAGATATCACTTATAGGGGGAATGTAAAAACCGCTACCCTTGAACTGAATTACAAAACAGAACAGAGTCCCACGTTTAGAAAACACACTATGGCTGCTTAACGGGAAAGGTGAGGTGGGGTGATGCATAAAACAAGGGTTTAAAATTAGCTCAGATACCGTTCCATAAACCCAATATGTAATAGACAAGACCTACTCCTTGCTCAGTGATTTGGACTCAACACCCCCTATTCACCGCCCAAGAATATATCTGACTAGTAAGAATCTTAAAACCTATGTATTGATATCTCTCTGTAAGTGAGTCAAGTGGGTGTAAAGCGGCATAAACACAGCAGTAAAAAGCAGCTAAACCCCATTATAAAAATCAATTACTTTTAAAAACCCGTGAAACAAAGACAGTGAAAGAGAAATTCTTACAAAATTCGTTCAGGGGCTGTGATTCCACCTGGATTGACCATATCTAGACCCACAGCTGATTGAGACATAAGCGTGGACACTCTTGGGGCTGAGACGTTTGGTGAGGTTGGGTGAGGAAATGCAGACCCTTTAAAGTAATACTGCGTGGTACCCATCCCATGGGTCCCAAATCTCCAGGTTCAAGGGCATCTTCCTACATCGAAAACATGCATGAGAAACCCAGGAAATGGTACAACGTGTGATCGGGAAAGGTTTCCAAAACGCACCTCATTTCTCATCTCCTTGTGCTCGGGTTCGCCATTCCAGCCGCTTTACTAGCAATCTCCCTCCTTGGAGAATCAGCACCTTTAACCTCCTGTTCCGTACAGGTTGCAATTTGTCCTGAGGATGAACGGGAAGAGTGGGAACCAATGAGAGCCTAGCTCTAGGTGTTGGGACAGGCACAGGTCACTCTACTTTCCCATCAGGAAGAAGAATTAACCACAGGCTCAGCCTGCCGCCCGGGACCAGAATAGAGCCTGAAGCAATCCTTCGCTTTTGTGGCCAGCTCCCAAGAAAGCGAGTTGAAAAATGGAGCTCAGGGGCACTGCAATTCACAAACCTGCAGACTTATAAATGATAACTCTCGTCCACAAATATATTGAGGGAAGGCAACGAAGAAGATTGGAAAGCAAGGCAGAATTGCAGGAAACAGATTTCAGGAGGGAGATTCGAATCGCTTTTAAAGCACAGGAAAAGCGGCAAAACCTCGACAATGATGCCCTTGGCCAAAAAGGGCGTATGCGTTTTTTCCTGAATATATTCAGGAAAAAACGCATACGCCCTTTTTGGCCAACCAAGCAACCTGGAAAGGCAAATCAGCGCTACAAAGAAGTCTTGCTTCCCATCGGTCAAAAGGGCCATGCTGAATAAAGTGTCAAAACCAGAAATGCAGGACAGGCCATGGAGAAACGGGAGCCAGGCTACGCTGATGGGCGGGATGTAAATTGCCAACGGCCACTCTGGAGAAGTGTACGGTGTGTCCTGAAACATCTAAAAAACTCAGCTTAGAGAGCATAGGGCACTTCCACTCATGGGCGTATAAATTGGGAAAACTAAAAATCAGCAAGACACAGGCACCCCAAAGTTTGGGGCTGCTCTGTTGACAAGAACCTCCACTTCGTTACACCTTAAATATCCCAGGAAAGAGAAAAATGGAGAAAGACGTTGTGGTCCTTATGTACAATGGAATATCACTGAGCCATGAAATCAACGTCATAAGGCTAGTAGCAGCATGATGAGTGGATTTAGGTACGACGATTCTAAGTGAAATAAGTCACACAGAAAAAGACACTTATCATAAGATATCACTTATAGAGGGAATGTAAAAACCGCTACCCTTGAACTGAATTACAAAACAGAACAGAGTCACTCGTTTAGAAAACACACCATGGCTGCTTAACGGGAAAGGTGAGGTGGGGTGATGCATAAAAGAAGGGTTTCAAATTAGCTCAGATACTGTTCCATAAAACCAATAGGTAATAGACAAGACCTACTCCTTGCTCAGTGAATTGGACTCAACACACCCTACTCACCGCCCAAGAATATATCTGACTAGTAAGAATCTTAAAACCTATGTATTGATATCTCTCTGTAAGTGAGTCAAGTGGGTGTAAAGCGGCAGAAACGCAGCAGTGAAGAGCAGCTAAACCCCATTATAAAAATCAATTACTTTTAAAAACCCATGAAACAAAGACAGTGAAAGAGAGAGAAATTCTTACAAAATTCGTTCAGGGGCTGTGATGCCACCTGGATTGACCATGTCTAGACCCACAGCTGATTGAGACATAAGGGTGGACACTCTTGGGGCTGAGAGGTTTGGTGAGGTTGGGTGAGGAAACACAGACCCTTTAAAGTAATACTGCGTGGTACCCATCCGATGATTCCCAAATCTCCAGGTTGAAGGGCATCTTCCTACATCGAAAACATGCATGAGAAACCCAGAAGATGGTACACCGTGTGATCGGGAAAGGTTTCCAAAACGCACCTCATTTCTCATCTCCTTGTGCTCGGGTTCGCCATTCCAGCCGCTTTACTAACAATCTCCCTCCTTGGAGAATCAGCACCTTTAACCTCCTGTTCCGTACAGGTTGCAATTTGTCCTGAGGATGAACGGGAAGAGGGGGAACCAATGAGAGACTAGCTCTAGGTGTTGGGACAGGCACAGGTCACTCTATTTTCCCATCAGGAAGAAGAATTAACCACAGGCTCAGCCTGCCGCCCGGAACCAGAATAGGGCCTGAAGAAATCCTGCGCTGTTGCGGCCAGCTCCCAAGAAAGCTAGTGGAAAATGAAGCTCAAGGGCACTGCAATTCACAAACCTGCAGACTTATAAATGATCACTCTCGTCCACAAATATATTGAGGAAAGGTAACGAAGAGGATTTGAAAGCAAGGCAGAATTGCAGGAAACAGATTTCAGTAGGGAGATTTGAATCGCCTTTAAAGCACAGGAAAGGCGGCAAAACCTCGACAATGATGCCCTTGGCCAAAACGGGCGTATGCATTTTTTCCTGAATATATTCAGGAAAAAACGCATACGCCCTTTTTGGCCAACCAAGCAACCTCAAAGGCAAATCATCTCTACAAAGAAGGCTCGATTCCCATCGGTCAAAAGGGCCATGCTGAATAAAGTGTCAAAAGCAGAAATGCAGGACAGGCCATGGAGAAACGGGAGCCTTGCTACGCTGATGGGCGGGATGTAAATTGCCAAGAGCCACTCTGGAGAAGTGTACTGGGTGTCCTGAAACATCTAAAAAACTCAGCCTAGAGAGCATAGGGCACTTCCACTCATGGGCGTATAAATTGGGAAAACTAAAAATCAGCAAGACACAGGCACCCCAAAGTTTAGGGCTGCTCTGTTGACAAGAACCTCCACTTCGTTACACCTTAAATATCTCAGGAAAGAAAAAATGGATAAAGAAGTTGTGGTCCTTATGTACAATGGACTATCACTCAGCCATGAAATCAACGTCACAAGGCTAGTAGCAGCATGATGAGTGGATTTAGGTACGACGATTCTAAGTGAAATAAGTCACACAGAAAAAGACACTTATCATAAGATATCACTTATAGAGGGAATGTAAAAACCGCTACCCTTGAACTGAATTACAAAACAGAACAGAGTCCCACGTTTAGAAAACACACTATGGCTGCTTAACGGGAAAGGTGAGGTGTGGTGATGCATAAAACAAGGGTTTCAAATGAGCTCAGATACCGTTCCATAAACCCAATATGTAATAGACAAGACGTACTCCTTGCTCAGTGAATTGGACTCAACACCCCCTATTCACCTCCCAAGAATATATCTGACAAGTAAGAATCTTAAAACCTATGTATTGATATCTCTCTGTAAGTGAGTCAAGTGGGTGTAAAGCGGCATAAACACAGCAGTAAAAAGCAGTTAAACCCCATTATAAAAATCAATTACTTTTAAAAACCCGTGAAACAAAGACAGTGAAAGAGAGATAAATTCTTACAAAATTCGTTCAGGGGCTGTGATGCCACCTGGATTGACCATATCTAGACCCACAGCTTATTGAGACATAAGGGTGGACACTCTTGGGGCTGAGAGGTTTGGTGAGGTTGGGTGAGGAAACACAGACCCTTTAAAGTAATACTGCATGGTACCCATCCCATGGGTCCCAAATCTCCAGGTTCAAGGGCATCTTCCTACATCGAAAACATGCATGAGAAACCCAGAAGATGGTACACCGTGTGATCGGGAAAGGTTTCCAAAACGCACCTCTTTTCTCATCTCCTTGTGCTCGGGTTCGCCATTCCAGCCGCTTTACTAGCAATCTCCCTCCTTGGAGAATCAGCACCTTTAACCTCCTGTTCCGTACAGGTTGCAATTTCTCCTGAGGATGAACGGGAAGAGTGGGAACCAATGAGAGACTAGCTCTAGGTGTTGGGACAGGCACAGGTCACTCTACTTTCCCATCAGGAAGAAGAATTAACCACAGGCTCAGCCTGCCGCCCGGGACCAGAATAGAGCCTGAAGCAATCCTACGCTTTTGCGGCCAGCTCCCAAGAAAGCGAGTTGAAGAATGGAGCTCAGGGGCACTGCAATTCACAAACCTGCAGACTTATAAATGATCACTCTCGTCCACAAATATATTGAGGAAAGGTAACGAAGAGGATTTGAAAGCAAGGCAGAATTGCAGGAAACAGATTTCAGGAGGGAGATTCGAATCGCCTTTAAAGCACAGGAAAAGCGGCAAAACCTCGACAATGAAGCCCTTGGCCAAAACGGGCGTATGCGTTTTTTCCTGAATATATTCAGGAAAAAACGCATACGCCCTTTTTGGCCAACCAAGCAACCTGGAAAGGCAAATCAGCGCTACAAAGAAGTCTCGCTTCCCATCGGTCAAAAGGGCCATGCTGAATAAAGTGTCAAAACCAGAAATGCAGGACAGGCCATGGAGAAACGGGAGCCTGGCTACGCTGATGGGCGGGATGTAAATTGCCAACGGCCACTCTGGAGAAGTGTACGGTGTGTCCTGAAACATCTAAAAAACTCAGCTTAGAGAGCATAGGGCACTTCCACTCATGGGCGTATAAATTGGGAAAACTAAAAATCAGCAAGACACAGGCACCCCAAAGTTTAGGGCTGCTCTGTTGACAAGAACCTCCACTTCGTTACACCTTAAATATCCCAGGAAAGAGAAAAATGGAGAAAGAAGTTGTGGTCCTTATGTACAATGGAATATCACTCAGCCATGAAATCAACGTCATAAGGCTAGTAGCAGCATGATGAGTGGATTTAGGTACGACGATTCTAAGTGAAATAAGTCACACAGAAAAAGACACTTATCATAAGATATCACTTATAGAGGGAATGTAAAAACCGCTACCCTTGAACTGAATTACAAAACAGAACAGAGTCCCACGTTTAGAAAACACACTATGGCTGCTTAACGGGAAAGGAGATGTGGGGTGATGCATAAAACAAGGGTTTCAAATTAGCTCAGATACCGTTCCATAAACCCAATATGTAATAGACAAGACCTACTCCTTGCTCAGTGATTTGGACTCAACACCCCCTATTCACCGCCCAAGAATATATCTGACTAGTAAGAATCTTAAAACCTATGTATTGATATCTCTCTGTAAGTGAGTCAAGTGGGTGTAAAGCGGCATAAACACAGCAGTGAAAAGCAGCTAAACCCCATTATAAAAATCAATTACTTTTAAAAACCCGTGAAACAAAGACACTGAAAGAGAGAGAAATTCTTACAAAATTCGTTCAGGGGCTGTGATGCCACCTGGATTGACCATATCTAGACCCACAGCTGATGGAGACATAAGAGTGGACACTCTTGTGGCTGAGAGGTTTGCTGAGGTTGGGTGAGGAAACGCAGACCCTTTAAAGTAATACTGAGTGGTACCCATCCCATGGGTCCCAAATCTCCAGGTTCAAGGGCATCTTCCTACATCGAAAACATGCATGAGAAACCCAGGAGATGGTGCACCGTGTGATCGGGAAAGGTTTCCAAAACGCACCTCATTTCTCATCTCCTTGTGCTCTGGTTCGCCATTCCAGCCGCTTTACTAGCAATCTCCCTCCTTCGAAAATCAGCACCATTAACCTCCTGTTCCGTACAGGTTGCAAATTGTCCTGAGGATGAACGGAAAGAGTGGGATCCAATGAGAGACTAGCTCTAGGTGTGGGGACAGGCACAGGTCACTCTACTTTCCCATCAGGAAGAAGAATTAACCACAGGCTCAGCCTGCCGCCCGGGAGCAGAATACGGCCTGAAGCAATCCTGCGCTTTTGCGGCCAGCTCCAAAGGAAGCGAGTTGAAAAATGGAGCTCAGGGGCACTGCAATTCACAAACCTGCAGACTTATAAATGATAACTCTCGTCCACAAATATATTGAGGGAAGGTAACGAAGAGGAATGGAAAGCAAGGCAGAATTGCAGGAAACAGATTTCAGGAGGGAGATTCGAATCGCCTTTAAAGCACAGGAAAAGCGGCAAAACCTCGACAATGAAGCCCTTGGCCAACAAGGGCGTATGCGTTTTTTCCTGAATATATTCAGGAAAAAACGCATACGCCCTTTTTGCCCAACCAAGCAACCTGGAAAGGCAAATCAGCGCTACAAAGAAGTCTCGCTTCCCATCGGTCAAAAGGGCCATGCTGAATAAAGTGTCAAAACCAGAAATGCAGGACAGGCCATGGAGAAACGGGAGCCTGGCTACGCTGATGGGCGGGATGTAAATTGCCAACAGCCACTCTGGAGAAGTGTACGGTGTGTCCTGAAACATCTAAAAAACTCAGCTTAGAGAGCATAGGGCACTTCCACTCATGGGCGTATAAATTGGGAAAACTAAAAATCAACAAGACACAGGCACCCCAAAGTTTAGGGCTGCTCTGTTGACAAGAACCTCCACTTCGTTACACCTTAAATATCCCAGGAAAGAGAAAAAAGGATAAAGAAGTTGTGGTCCTTTTGGACAATGGAATATCACTCAGCCATGAAATCAACGTCATAAGGCTAGTAGCAGCATGATGAGTGGATTTAGGTACGACGATTCTAAGTGAAATAAGTCACACAGAAAAAGACACTTATCATAAGATATCACTTATAGAGGGAATGAAAAACCGCTACCCTTGAACTGAATTACAAAACAGAACAGAGTCCCACGTTTAGAAAACACACTATGGCTGCTTAACGGGAAAGGTGAGGTGGGGTGATGCATAAAACAAGGGTTTCAAATTAGCTCAGATACCGTTCCTTAAACCCAATATGTAATAGACAAGACCTACTCCTTGCTCAGTGATTTGGACTCAACACCCCCTATTCACCGCCCAAGAATATATCTGACTAGTAAGAATCTTAAAACCTATGTATTGATATCTCTCTGTAAGTGAGTCAAGTGGGTGTAAAGCGGCATAAACACAGCAGTAAAAAGCAGCTAAACCCCATTATAAAAATCAATTACTTTTAAAAACCCGTGCAACAAAGACAGTGAAAGAGAGAGAAATTCTTACAAAATTCGTTCAGTGGCTGTGATGCCACCTGGATTGACCATATCTAGACCCACAGCTGATTGAGACATAAGCGTGGACACTCTTGGGGCTGAGAGCTTTGGTGAGGTTGGGTGAGGAAACGCAGACCCTTTAAAGTAATACTGCGTGGTACCCATGCCATGGGTCCCAAATCTCCAGGTTCAAGGGCATCTTCCTACATCGAAAACATGCATGAGAAACCCAGGAGATGGTACAACGTGTGATCAGGAAAGGTTTCCAAAACGCACCTCATTTCTCATCTCCTTGTGCTCGGGTTCGCCATTCCAGCCGCTTTACTAGCATTCTCCCTCCTTGGAGAATCAGCACCTTTAACCTCCTGTTCCGTACAGGTTGCAATTTGTCCTGACAATGAACGGGAAGAGTGGGAAGCAATGAGAGACTAGCTCTAGGTGTTGCGACAGGCACAGGTCACTCTACTTTCCCATCAGGAAGAAGAATTAACCACAGGCTCAGCCTGCCGCCCGCGATCAGAATAGGGCCTGAAGCAATCCTGCGCTTTTGCGGCCAGCTCCCAAGAAAGCGAGTTGAAAAATGGAGCTCAGGGGCACTGCAATTCACAAACCTGCAGACTTATAAATGATAACTCTCGTCCACAAATATATTGAGGGAAGGCAACGAAGAGGATTGGAAAGCAAGGAAGAATTGCAGGAAACAGATTTCAGGAGGGAGATTCGAATCGCCTTTAAAGCACAGGAAAAGCGGCAAAACCTCGAAAATGATGCCCTTGGCCAAAAAGGGCGTATGCGTTTTTTCCTGAATATATTCAGGAAAAAACGCATACGCCCTTTTTGGCCAACCAAGCAACCTGGAAAGGCAAATCAGCGCTACAAAGAAGTCTCGCTTCCCATCGGTCAAAAGGGCCATGCTGAATAAAGTGTCAAAACCCGAAATGCAGGACAGGCCACGGAGAAACGGGAGCCTGGCTACGCTGATGGGCGGGATGTAAATTGCCAACAGCCACTCTGGAGAAGTGTACGGTGTGTCCTGAAACATCTAAAAAACTCAGCTTAGAGAGCATAGGGCACTTCCACTCATGGGCGTATAAATTGGGAAAACTAAAAATCAGCAAGACACAGGCACCCCAAAGTTTAGGGCTGCTCTGTTGACAAGAACCTCCACTTCGTTACACCTTAAATATCCCAGGAAAGAGAAAAATGGATAAAGAAGCTGTGGTCCTTATGTACAATGGAATATCACTCAGCCATGAAATCAACGTCATAAGGCTAGTAGCAGCATGATGAGTGGATTTAGGTACGACGATTCTAAGTGAAATAAGTCACACAGAAAAAGACACTTATCATAAGATATCACTTATAGAGGGAATGTAAAAACCGCTACCCTTGAACTGAATTACAAAACAGAACAGAGTCCCACGTTTAGAAAACACACTATGGCTGCTTAACGGGAAAGGAGATGTGGGGTGATGCATAAAACAAGGGTTTCAAATTAGCTCAGATACCGTTCCATAAACCCAATATGTAATAGACAAGACCTACTCCTTGCTCAGTGATTTGGACTCAACACCCCCTATTCACCGCCCAAGAATATATCTGACTAGTAAGAATCTTAAAACCTATGTATTGATATCTCTCTGTAAGTGAGTCAAGTGGGTGTAAAGCGGCATAAACACAGCAGTGAAAAGCGGCTAAACCCCATTATAAAAATCAATTACTTTTAAAAACCCGTGAAACAAAGACAGTGAAAGAGAGAGAAATTCTTACAAAATTCGTTCAGGGGCTGTGATGCCACCTGGATTGACCATATCTAGACCCACACCTGATTGAGACATAAGAGTGGACACTCTTGCGGCTGAGAGGTTTGCTGAGGTTGGGTGAGGAAACGCAGACCCTTTAAAGTAATACTGAGTGGTACCCATCCCATGCGTCCCAAATCTCCAGGTTCAAGGGCATCTTCCTACATCGAAAACATGCATGAGAAACCCAGGAGATGGTACACCGTGTGATCGGGAAAGGTTTCCAAAACGCACCTCATTTCTCATCTCCTTGTGCTCGGGTTCGCCATTCCAGCCGCTTTACTAGCAATCTCCCTCCTTGGAAAATCAGCACCATTAACCTCCTGTTCCGTACAGGTTGCAAATTGTCCTGAGGATGAACGGAAAGAGTGGGAACCAATGAGAGACTACCTCTAGGTGTTGGGACAGGCACAGGTCACTCTACTTTCCCATCAGGAAGAAGAATTAACCACAGGCTCAGCCTGCCGCCCGGGAGCAGAATAGGGCCTGAAGCAATCCTGCGCTTTTGCGGCCAGCTCCCAAGAAAGCGAGTTGAAAAATGGAGCTCAGGGGCACTGCAATTCACAAACCTGCAGACTTATAAATGATAACTCTCGTCCACAAATATATTGAGGGAAGGCAACGAAGAGGAATGGAAAGCAAGGCAGAATTGCAGGAAACAGATTTCAGGAGGGAGATTCGAATCGCCTTTAAAGCACAGGAAAAGCGGCAAAACCTCGACAATGAAGCCCTTGGCCAAAAAGGGCGTATGCGTTTTTTCCTGAATATATTCAGGAAAAAACGCATACGCCCTTTTTGCCCAACCAAGCAACCTGGAAAGGCAAATCAGCGCTACAAAGAAGTCTCGCTTCCCATCGGTCAAAAGGGCCATGCTGAATAAAGTGTCAAAACCAGAAATGCAGGACAGGCCATGGAGAAACGGGAGCCTGGCTACGCTGATGGGCGGGATGTAAATTGCCAACAGCCACTCTGGAGAAGTGTACGGTGTGTCCTGAAACCTCTAAAAAACTCAGCTTAGAGAGCATAGGGCACTTCCACTCATGGGCGTATAAATTGGGAAAACTAAAAATCAGCAAGACACAGGCACCCCAAAGTTTAGGGCTGCTCTGTTGACAAGAACCTCCACTTCGTTACACCTTAAATATCCCAGGAAAGAGAAAAATGGATAAAGACGTTGTGGTCCTTATGTAAAATGGAATATCACTCAGCCATGAAACCAACGTCATAAGGCTAGTAGCAGCATGATGAGTGGATTTAGGTATGACGATTCTAAGTGAAATAAGTCATACAGAAAAAGACACTTATCATAAGATATCACTTATAGAGGGAATGTAAAAACCGCTACCCTTGAACTGAATTACAAAACAGAACAGAGTCCCAAGTTTAGAAAACACACTATGGCTGCTTCACGGGAAAGGTGACGTGGGGTGATGTATAAAACAAGGGTTTCAAATTAGGTCAGATACCGTTCCATAAACCCAATATGTAATAGACAAGACCTACTCCTTGATCAGTGAATTGGACTCAACACCCCCTATTCACCGCCCAAGAATATATCTGACTAGTAAGAATCTTAAAACCTATGTTTTGATATCTCTCTGTAAGTGAGTCAAGTGGGTGTAAAGCGGCAGAAACACAGCAGAGGAAAGCAGCTAAACCACATTATAAAAATCAATTACTTTTAAAAACCCGTGAAACAAAGACAGTGAAAGAGAGAGAAATTCTTACAAAATTCGTTCAGGGGCTGTGATGCCACCTGGATTGACCATGTCTAGACCCACAGCTGATTGAGACATAAGGGTGGACACTCTTGGGGCTGAGAGGTTTGGTGAGGTTGGGTGAGGAAACACAGACCCTTTAAAGTAATACTGCATGGTACCCATCCCATGGGTCCCAAATCTCCAGGTTCAAGGGCATCTTCCTATATCGAAAACATGCATGAGAAACCCAGAAGATGGTACACCGTGTGATCGGGAAAGGTTTCCAAAACGCACCTCTTTTCTCATCTCCTTGTGCTCGGGTTCGCCATTCCAGCCGCTTTACTAGCAATCTCCCTCCTTGGAGAATCAGCACCTTTAACCTCCTGTTCCGTACAGGTTGCAATTTGTCCTGAGGATGAACGGGAAGAGGGGTAACCAATGAGAGACTAGCTCTAGGTATCGGGACAGGCACACGTCACTCTATTTTCCCATCAGGAAGAAGAATTAACCACAGGCTCAGCCTGCCGCCCGGGACCAGAATACGGCCTGAAGCAATCCTGCGCTTTTGCGGCCAGCTCCCAAGAAAGTGAGTTGAAGAATGGAGCTCAGGGGCACTGCAATTCACAACCCTGCAGATTTATAAATGATAACTCTCGTCCACAAATATATTGAGGGAAGGTAACGAAGAGGAATGGAAAGCAAGGCAGAATTGCAGGAAACAGATTTCAGGAGGGAGATTCGAATCGCCTTTAAAGCACAGGAAAAGCGGCAAAACCTCGACAATGAAGCCCTTGGCCAAAAAGGGCGTATGCGTTTTTTCCTGAATATATTCAGGAAAAAACGCATACGCCCTTTTTGCCCAACCAAGCAACCTGGAAAGGCAAATCAGCGCTACAAAGAAGTCTCGCTTCCCATCGGTCAAAAGGGCCATGCTGAATAAAGTGTCAAAACCAGAAATGCAGGACAGGCCATGGAGAAACGGGAGCCTGGCTACGCTGATGGGCGGGATGTAAATTGCCAACAGCCACTCTGGAGAAGTGTACGGTGTGTCCTGAAACCTCTAAAAAACTCAGCTTAGAGAGCATAGGGCACTTCCACTCATGGGCGTATAAATTGGGAAAACTAAAAATCAGCAAGACACAGGCACCCCAAAGTTTAGGGCTGCTCTGTTGACAAGAACCTCCACTTCGTTACACCTTAAATATCCCAGGAAAGAGAAAAATGGATAAAGACGTTGTGGTCCTTATGTAAAATGGAATATCACTCAGCCATGAAACCAACGTCATAAGGCTAGTAGCAGCATGATGAGTGGATTTAGGTATGACGATTCTAAGTGAAATAAGTCATACAGAAAAAGACACTTATCATAAGATATCACTTATAGAGGGAATGTAAAAACCGCTACCCTTGAACTGAATTACAAAACAGAACAGAGTCCCAAGTTTAGAAAACACACTATGGCTGCTTCACGGGAAAGGTGACGTGGGGTGATGTATAAAACAAGGGTTTCAAATTAGGTCAGATACCGTTCCATAAACCCAATATGTAATAGACAAGACCTACTCCTTGATCAGTGAATTGGACTCAACACCCCCTATTCACCGCCCAAGAATATATCTGACTAGTAAGAATCTTAAAACCTATGTTTTGATATCTCTCTGTAAGTGAGTCAAGTGGGTGTAAAGCGGCAGAAACACAGCAGAGGAAAGCAGCTAAACCACATTATAAAAATCAATTACTTTTAAAAACCCGTGAAACAAAGACAGTGAAAGAGAGAGAAATTCTTACAAAATTCGTTCAGGGGCTGTGATGCCACCTGGATTGACCATGTCTAGACCCACAGCTGATTGAGACATAAGGGTGGACACTCTTGGGGCTGAGAGGTTTGGTGAGGTTGGGTGAGGAAACACAGACCCTTTAAAGTAATACTGCATGGTACCCATCCCATGGGTCCCAAATCTCCAGGTTCAAGGGCATCTTCCTATATCGAAAACATGCATGAGAAACCCAGAAGATGGTACACCGTGTGATCGGGAAAGGTTTCCAAAACGCACCTCTTTTCTCATCTCCTTGTGCTCGGGTTCGCCATTCCAGCCGCTTTACTAGCAATCTCCCTCCTTGGAGAATCAGCACCTTTAACCTCCTGTTCCGTACAGGTTGCAATTTGTCCTGAGGATGAACGGGAAGAGGGGTAACCAATGAGAGACTAGCTCTAGGTATCGGGACAGGCACACGTCACTCTATTTTCCCATCAGGAAGAAGAATTAACCACAGGCTCAGCCTGCCGCCCGGGACCAGAATAGGGCCTGAAGCAATCCTGCGCTTTTGCGGCCAGCTCCCAAGAAAGTGAGTTGAAAAATGGAGCTCACGGGCACTGCAATTCACAATCCTGCAGACTTATAAATGATAACTCTCGTCCACAAATATATTGAGGGAAGGTAACGAAGAGGAATGGAAAGCAAGGCAGAATTGCAGGAAACAGATTTCAGGAGGGAGATTCGAATCGCCTTTAAAGCACAGGAAAAGCGGCAAAACCTCGACAATGAAGCCCTTGGCCAAAAAGGGCGTATGCGTTTTTTCCTGAATATATTCAGGAAAAAACGCATACGCCCTTTTTGGCCAACCAAGCAACCTGGAAAGGCAAATCAGGGCTACAAAGAAGTCTCGCTTCCCATCGGTCAAAAGGGTCATGAGGAATAAAGTGTCAAAACCAGAAATGCAGGACAGGCCATGGAGAAACGGGAGCCTGGCTACGCTGATGGGCGAGATGTAATTTGCCAACAGCCACTCTGGAGAAGTGTACGGTGTGTCCTGAAACATCTAAAAATCTCAGCTTAGAGAGCATAGAGCACTTCCACTCATGGGCGTATAAATTGGGAAAACTAAAAATCAGCAAGACACAGGCACCCCATAGTTTAGGGCTGCTCTGTTGACAAGACCCTCCACTTCGTTACACCTTAAATATCCCAGGAAAGAGAAAAATGGATAAAGAAGTTGTGGTCCTTATGTACAATGGAATATCACTGAGCCATGAAATCAACGTCATAAGGCTAGTAGCAGCATGATGAGTGGATTTAGGTACGACAATTCTAAGTGAAATAAGTCACACAGAAAAAGACACTTATCATAAGATATCACTTATAGAGGGAATGTAAAAACCGCTACCCTTGAACTGAATTACAAAACAGAACAGAGTCACTCGTTTAGAAAACACACCATGGCTGCTTAACGGGAAAGGTGACGAGGGGTGATGCATAAAAGAAGGGTTTCAAATTAGCTCAGATACTGTTCCATAAACCCAATAAGTAATAGACAAGACCTACTCCTTGCTCAGTGAATTGGACTCAACACACCCTACTCACCGCTCAAGAATATATCTGACTAGTAAGAATCTTAAAACCTATGTATTGATATCTCTCTGTAAGTGAGTCAAGTGGGTGTAAAGCGGCAGAAACGCAGCAGTGAAGAGCAGCTAAACCCCATTATAAAAATCAATTACTTTTAAAAACCTATGAAACAAAGACAGTGAAAGAGAGAGAAATTCTTACAAAATTCGTTCAGGGGCTGTGATGCCACCTGGATTGACCATGTCTAGACCCACAGCTGATTGAGACATAAGGGTGGACACTCTTGGGGCTGAGAGGTTTGGTGAGGTTGGGTGAGGAAACACAGGCCCTTTAAAGTAATACTGCGTGGTACCCATCCGATGATTCCCAAATCTCCAGGTTGAAGGGCATCTTCCTACATCGAAAACATGCATGAGAAACCCAGAAGATGGTACACCGTGTGATCGGGAAAGGTTTCCAAAACGCACCTCATTTCTCATCTCCTTGTGCTCGGGTTCGCCATTCCAGCCGCTTTACTAGCAATCTCCCTCCTTGGAGAATCAGCACCTTTAACCTCCTGTTCCGTACAGGTTGCAATTTGTCCTGAGGATGAACGGGAAGAGGGGGAACCAATGAGAGACTAGCTCTAGGTGTTGGGACAGGCACAGGTCACTCTATTTTCCCATCAGGAAGAAGAATTAACCACAGGCTCAGCCTGCCGCCCGGAACCAGAATAGGGCCTGAAGCAATCCTGCGCTGTTGCGGCCAGCTCCCAAGAAAGCTAGTGGAAAATGGAGCTCAAGGGCACTGCAATTCACAAACCTGCAGACTTATAAATGATCACTCTCGTCCACAAATATATTGCGGAAAGGTAACGAAGAGGATTTGAAAGCAAGGCAGAATTGCAGGAAACAGATTTCAGGAGGGAGATTCGAATCGCCTTTAAAGCACAGGAAAGGCGGCAAAACCTCGACAATGATGCCCTTGGCCAAAACGGGCGTATGCATTTTTTCCTGAATATATTCAGGAAAAAACGCATACGCCCTTTTTGGCCAACCAAGCAACCTCAAAGGCAAATCATCTCTACAAAGAAGGCTCGATTCCCATCGGTCAAAAGGGCCATGCTGAATAAAGTGTCAAAAGCAGAAATGCAGGACAGGCCATGGAGAAACGGGAGCCTTGCTACGCTGATGGGCGGGATGTAAATTGCCAAGAGCCACTCTGGAGAAGTGTACTGGGTGTCCTGAAACATCTAAAAAACTCAGCCTAGAGAGCATAGGGCACTTCCACTCATGGGCGTATAAATTGGGAAAACTAAAAATCAGCAAGACACAGGCACCCCAAAGTTTAGGGCTGCTCTCTTGACAAGAACCTCCACTTCGTTACACCTTAAATATCCCAGGAAAGAGAAAAATGGATAAAGAAGTTGTGGTCCCTATGTACAATGGAATATCACTCAGCCATGAAATCAACGTCATAATGCTAGTAGCAGCATGATGAGTGGATTTAGGTACGACGATTCTAAGTGAAATAAGTCACACAGAAAAAGACACTTATCATAAGATATCACTTATAGAGGGAATGTAAAAACCGCTACCCTTGAACTGAATTACAAAACAGAACAGAGTCCCACGTTTAGAAAACACACTATGGCTGCTTAACGGGAAAGGTGAGGTGGGGTGATGCATAAAACAAGGGTTTAAAATTAGCTCAGATACCGTTCCATAAACCCAATATGTAATAGACAAGACCTACTCCTTGATCAGTGAATTGGACTCAACACCCCCTATTCACCGCCCAAGAATATATCTGACTAGTAAGAATCTTAAAACCTATGTTTTGATATCTCTCTGTAAGTGAGTCAAGTGGGTGTAAAGCGGCAGAAACACAGCAGAGGAAAGCAGCTAAACCACATTATAAAAATCAGTTACTTTTAAAAACCCGTGAAACAAAGACAGTGAAAGAGAGAGAAATTCTTACAAAATTCGTTCAGGGGCTGTGATGCCACCTGGATTGACCATATCTAGACCCACAGCTGATTGAGACATAAGGGTGGACACTCTTGGGGCTGAGAGGTTTGGTGAGGTTGGGTGAGGAAACACAGACCCTTTAAAGTAATACTGCATGGTACCCATCCCATGGGTCCCAAATCTCCAGGTTCAAGGGCATCTTCCTATATCGAAAACATGCATGAGAAACCCAGAAGATGGTACACCGTGTGATCGGGAAAGGTTTCCAAAACGCACCTCTTTTCTCATCTCCTTGTGCTCGGGTTCGCCATTCCAGCCGCTTTACTAGCAATCTCCCTCCTTGGAGAATCAGCACCTTTAACCTCCTGTTCCGTAAAGGTTGCAATTTGTCCTGAGGATGAACGGGAAGAGGGGTAACCAATGAGAGACTAGCTCTAGGTATCGGGACAGGCACAGGTCACTCTATTTTCCCATCAGGAAGAAGAATTAACCACAGGCTCAGCCTGCCGCCCGGGACGAGAATAGGGCCTGAAGCAATCCTGCGCTTTTGCGGCCAGCTCCCAAGAAAGTGAGTTGAAAAATGGAGCTAAGGGGCACTGCAATTCACAAACCTGCAGACTTATAAATGATAACTCTCGTCCACAAATATATTGAGGGAAGGTAACGAAGAGGAATGGAAAGCAAGGCAGAATTGCAGGAAACAGATTTCAGGAGGGAGATTCGAATCGCCTTTAAAGCACAGGAAAAGCGGCAAAACCTCGACAATGAAGCCCTTGGCCAAAAAGGGCGTATGCGTTTTTTCCTGAATATATTCAGGAAAAAACGCATACGCCCTTTTTGGCCAACCAAGCAACCTGGAAAGGCAAATCAGTGCTACAAAGAAGTCTCGCTTCCCATCGGTCAAAAGGGCCATGCTGAATAAAGTGTCAAAACCAGAAATGCAGGACAGGCCATGGAGAAACGGGAGCCTGGCTACGCTGATGGGTGGGATGTAAATTGCCAACGGCCACTCTGGAGAAGTGTACGGTGTGTCCTGAAACATCTAAAAAACTCAGCTTAGAGAGCATAGGGCACTTCCACTCATGGGCGTATAAATTGGGAAAACTAAAAATCAGCAAGACACAGGCACCCCAAAGTTTAGGGCTGCTCTGTTGACAAGAACCTCCACTTCGTTACACCTTAAATATCCCAGGAAAGAGAAAAATGGAGAAAGAAGTTTTGGTCCTTATGTACAATGGAATATCACTCAGCCATGAAATCAACGTCATAAGGCTAGTAGCAGCATGATGAGTGGATTTAGGTACGACGATTCTAAGTGAAATAAGTCACACAGAAAAAGACACTTATCATAAGATATCACTTATAGAGGGAATGAAAAACCGCTACCCTTGAACTGAATTACAAAACAGAACAGAGTCCCACGTTTAGAAAACACACTATGGCTGCTTAACGGGAAAGGAGATGTGGGGTGATGCATAAAACAAGGGTTTCAAATTAGCTCAGATACCGTTCCATAAACCCAATATGTAATAGACAAGACCTACTCCTTGCTCAGTGATTTGGACTCAACACCCCCTATTCACCGCCCAAGAATATATCTGACTAGTAAGAATCTTAAAACCTATGTATTGATATCTCTCTGTAAGTGAGTCAAGTGGGTGTAAAGCGGCATAAACACAGCAGTGAAAAGCGGCTAAACCCCATTATAAAAATCAATTACTTTTAAAAACCCGTGAAACAAAGACAGTGAAAGAGAGAGAAATTCTTACAAAATTCGTTCAGGGGCTGTGATGCCACCTGGATTGACCATATCTAGAACCACAGCTGATAGAGACATAAGAGTGGACACTCTTGCGGCTGAGAGGTTTGCTGAGGTTGGGTGAGGAAACGCAGACCCTTTAAAGTAATACTGAGTGGTACCCATCCCATGGGTCCCAAATCTCCAGGTTCAAGGGCATCTTCCTACATCGAAAACATGCATGAGAAACCCAGGAGATGGTACACCGTGTGATCGTGAAAGGTTTCCAAAACGCACCTCATTTCTCATCTCCTTGTGCTCGGGTTCGCCATTCCAGCCGCTTTACTAGCAATCTCCCTCCTTGGAAAATCAGCACCATTAACCTCCTGTTCCGTACAGGTTGCAAATTGTCCTGAGGATGAACGGAAAGAGTGGGAACCAATGAGAGACTACCTCTAGGTGTTGGGACAGGCACAGGTCACTCTACTTTCCCATCAGGAAGAAGAATTAACCACAGGCTCAGCCTGCCGCCCGGGAGCAGAATAGGGCCTGAAGCAATCCTGCGCTTTTGCGGCCAGCTCCCAAGAAAGCGAGTTGAAAAATGGAGCTCAGGGGCACTGCTATTCACAAACCTGCAGACTTATAAATGATAACTCTCGTCCACAAATATATTGAGGGAAGGCAACGAAGAAGATTGGAAAGCAAGGCAGAATTGCAGGAAACAGATTTCAGGAGGGAGATTCGAATCGCCTTTAAAGCACAGGAAAAGCGGCAAAACCTCGACAATGATGCCCTTGGCCAAAAAGGGCGTATGCGTTTTTTCCTGAATATATTCAGGAAAAAACGCATACGCCCTTTTTGGCCAACCAAGCAACCTGGAAAGGCAAATCAGTGCTACAAAGAAGTCTCGCTTCCCATCGGTCAAAAGGGCCATGCTGAATAAAGTGTCAAAACCAGAAATGCAGGACAGGCCATGGAGAAACGGGAGCCTGGCTACGCTGATGGGCGGGATGTAAATTGCCAACGGCCACTCTGGAGAAGTGTACGGTGTGTCCTGAAACATCTAAAAAACTCAGCTTAGAGAGCATAGGGCACTTCCACTCATGGGCGTATAAATTGGGAAAACTAAAAATCAGCAAGACACAGGCACCCCAAAGTTTAGGGCTGCTCTGTTGACAAGAACCTCCACTTCGTTACACCTTAAATATCCCAGGAAAGAGAAAAATGGAGAAAGAAGTTTTGGTCCTTATGTACAATGGAATATCACTCAGCCATGAAATCAACGTCATAAGGCTAGTAGCAGCATGATGAGTGGATTTAGGTACGACGATTCTAAGTGAAATAAGTCACACAGAAAAAGACACTTATCATAAGATATCACTTATAGAGGGAATGAAAAACCGCTACCCTTGAACTGAATTACAAAACAGAACAGAGTCCCACGTTTAGAAAACACACTATGGCTGCTTAACGGGAAAGGTGAGGTGGGGTGATGCATAAAACAAGGGTTTCAAATTAGCTCAGATACCGTTCCTTAAACCCAATATGTAATAGACAAGACCTACTCCTTGCTCAGTGATTTGGACTCAACACCCCCTATTCACCGCCCAAGAATATATCTGACTAGTAAGAATCTTAAAACCTATGTATTGATATCTCTCTGTAAGTGAGTCAAGTGGGTGTAAAGCGGCATAAACACAGCAGTAAAAAGCAGCTAAACCCCATTATAAAAATCAATTACTTTTAAAAACCCGTGCAACAAAGACAGTGAAAGAGAGAGAAATTCTTACAAAATTCGTTCAGTGGCTGTGATGCCACCTGGATTGACCATATCTAGACCCACAGCTGATTGAGACATAAGCGTGGACACTCTTGGGGCTGAGAGCTTTGGTGAGGTTGGGTGAGGAAACGCAGACCCTTTAAAGTAATACTGCGTGGTACCCATGCCATGGGTCCCAAATCTCCAGGTTCAAGGGCATCTTCCTACATCGAAAACATGCATGAGAAACCCAGGAGATGGTACAACGTGTGATCAGGAAAGGTTTCCAAAACGCACCTCATTTCTCATCTCCTTGTGCTCGGGTTCGCCTTTCCAGCCGCTTTACTAGCATTCTCCCTCCTTGGAGAATCAGCACCTTTAACCTCCTGTTCCGTACAGGTTGCAATTTGTCCTGACAATGAACGGGAAGAGTGGGAAGCAATGAGAGACTAGCTCTAGGTGTTGCGACAGGCACAGGTCACTCTACTTTCCCATCAGGAAGAAGAATTAACCACAGGCTCAGCCTGCCGCCCGCGATCAGAATAGGGCCTGAAGCAATCCTGCGCTTTTGCGGCCAGCTCCCAAGAAAGCGAGTTGAAAAATGGAGCTCAGGGGCACTGCAATTCACAAACCTGCAGACTTATAAATGATAACTCTCGTCCACAAATATATTGAGGGAAGGCAACGAAGAGGATTGGAAAGCAAGGCAGAATTGCAGGAAACAGATTTCAGGAGGGAGATTCGAATCGCCTTTAAAGCACAGGAAAAGCGGCAAAACCTCGACAATGATGCCCTTGGCCAAAAAGGGCGTATGCGTTTTTTCCTGAATATATTCAGGAAAAAACGCATACGCCCTTTTTGGCCAACCAAGCAACCTGGAAAGGCAAATCAGCGCTACAAAGAAGTCTCGCTTCCCATCGGTCAAAAGGGCCATGCTGAATAAAGTGTCAAAACCCGAAATGCAGGACAGGCCACGGAGAAACGGGAGCCTGGCTACGCTGATGGGCGGGATGTAAATTGCCAACAGCCACTCTGGAGAAGTGTACGGTGTGTCCTGAAACATCTAAAAAACTCAGCTTAGAGAGCATAGGGCACTTCCACTCATGGGCGTATAAATTGGGAAAACTAAAAATCAGCAAGACACAGGCACCCCAAAGTTTAGGGCTGCTCTGTTGACAAGAACCTCCACTTCGTTACACCTTAAATATCCCAGGAAAGAGAAAAATGGATAAAGAAGCTGTGGTCCTTATGTACAATGGAATATCACTCAGCCATGAAATCAACGTCATAAGGCTAGTAGCAGCATGATGAGTGGATTTAGGTACGACGATTCTAAGTGAAATAAGTCACACAGAAAAAGACACTTATCATAAGATATCACTTATAGAGGGAATGTAAAAACCGCTACCCTTGAACTGAATTACAAAACAGAACAGAGTCCCACGTTTAGAAAACACACTATGGCTGCTTAACGGGAAAGGAGATGTGGGGTGATGCATAAAACAAGGGTTTCAAATTAGCTCGGATACCGTTCCATAAACCCAATATGTAATAGACAAGACCTACTCCTTGCTCAGTGATTTGGACTCAACACCCCCTATTCACCGCCCAAGAATATATCTGACTAGTAAGAATCTTAAAACCTATGTATTGATATCTCTCTGTAAGTGAGTCAAGTGGGTGTAAAGCGGCATAAACACAGCAGTAAAAAGCAGCTAAACCCCATTATAAAAATCAATTACTTTTAAAAACCCGTGAAACAAAGACAGTGAAAGAGAAATTCTTACAAAATTCGTTCAGGGGCTGTGATTCCACCTGGATTGACCATATCTAGACCCACAGCTGATTGAGACATAAGCGTGGACACTCTTGGGGCTGAGACGTTTGGTGAGGTTGGGTGAGGAAATGCAGACCCTTTAAAGTAATACTGCGTGGTACCCATCCCATGGGTCCCAAATCTCCAGGTTCAAGGGCATCTTCCTACATCGAAAACATGCATGAGAAACCCAGGAAATGGTACAACGTGTGATCGGGAAAGGTTTCCAAAACGCACCTCATTTCTCATCTCCTTGTGCTCGGGTTCGCCATTCCAGCCGCTTTACTAGCAATCTCCCTCCTTGGAGAATCAGCACCTTTAACCTCCTGTTCCGTACAGGTTGCAATTTGTCCTGAGGATGAACGGGAAGAGTGGGAACCAATGAGAGCCTAGCTCTAGGTGTTGGGACAGGCACAGGTCACTCTACTTTCCCATCAGGAAGAAGAATTAACCACAGGCTCAGCCTGCCGCCCGGGACCAGAATAGAGCCTGAAGCAATCCTTCGCTTTTGTGGCCAGCTCCCAAGAAAGCGAGTTGAAAAATGGAGCTCAGGGGCACTGCAATTCACAAACCTGCAGACTTATAAATGATAACTCTCGTACACAAATATATTGAGGGAAGGCAACGAAGAAGATTGGAAAGCAAGGCAGAATTGCAGGAAACAGATTTCAGGAGGGAGATTCGAATCGCCTTTAAAGCACAGGAAAAGCGGCAAAACCTCGACAATGATGCCCTTGGCCAAAAAGGGCGTATGCGTTTTTTCCTGAATATATTCAGGAAAAAACGCATACGCCCTTTTTGGCCAACCAAGCAACCTGGAAAGGCAAATCAGCGCTACAAAGAAGTCTTGCTTCCCATTGGTCAAAAGGGCCATGCTGAATAAAGTGTCAAAACCAGAAATGCAGGACAGGCCATGGAGAAACGGGAGCCAGGCTACGCTGATGGGCGGGATGTAAATTGCCAACGGCCACTCTGGAGAAGTGTACGGTGTGTCCTGAAACATCTAAAAAACTCAGCTTAGAGAGCATAGGGCACTTCCACTCATGGGCGTATAAATTGGGAAAACTAAAAATCAGCAAGACACAGGCACCCCAAAGTTTGGGGCTGCTCTGTTGACAAGAACCTCCACTTCGTTACACCTTAAATATCCCAGGAAAGAGAAAAATGTAGAAAGACGTTGTGGTCCTTATGTACAATGGAATATCACTGAGCCATGAAATCAACGTCATAAGGCTAGTAGCAGCATGATGAGTGGATTTAGGTACGACGATTCTAAGTGAAATAAGTCACACAGAAAAAGACACTTATCATAAGATATCACTTATAGAGGGAATGTAAAAACCGCTACCCTTGAAATGAATTACAAAACAGAACAGAGTCACTCGTTTAGAAAACACACCATGGCTGCTTAACGGGAAAGGTGAGGAGGGGTGATGCATAAAAGAAGGGTTTCAAATTAGCTCAGATACTGTTCCATAAACCCAATAAGTAATAGACAAGACCTACTCCTTGCTCAGTGAATTGGAGTCAACACACCCTACTCACCGCCCAAGAATATATCTGACTAGTAAGAATCTTAAAACCTATGTATTGATATCTCTCTGTAAGTGAGTCAAGTGGGTGTAAAGCGGCAGAAACGCAGCAGTGAAGAGCAGCTAAACCCCATTATAAAAATCAATTACTTTTAAAAACCTATGAAACAAAGACAGTGAAAGAGAGAGAAATTCTTACAAAATTCGTTCAGGGGCTGTGATGCCACATGGATTGACCATGTCTAGACCCACAGCTGATTGAGACATAAGGGTGGACACTCTTGGGGCTGAGAGGTTTGGTGAGGTTGGGTGAGGAAACACAGGCCCTTTAAAGTAATACTGCGTGGTACCCATCCGATGATTCCCAAATCTCCAGGTTGAAGGGCATCTTCCTACATCGAAAACATGCATGAGAAACCCAGAAGATGGTACACCGTGTGATCGGGAAAGGTTTCCAAAACGCACCTCATTTCTCATCTCCTTGTGCTCGGGTTCGCCATTCCAGCCGCTTTACTAACAATCTCCCTCCTTGGAGAATCAGCACCTTTAACCTCCTGTTCCGTACAGGTTGCAATTTGTCCTGAGGATGAACGGGAAGAGGGGGAACCAATGAGAGACTAGCTCTAGGTGTTGGGACAGGCACAGGTCACTCTATTTTCCCATCAGGAAGAAGAATTAACAACAGGCTCAGCCTGCCGCCCGGAACCAGAATAGGGCCTGAAGCAATCCTGCGCTGTTGCGGCCAGCTCCCAAGAAAGCTAGTGGAAAATGGAGCTCAAGGGCACTGCAATTCACAAACCTGCAGACTTATAAATGATCACTCTCGTCCACAAATATATTGAGGAAAGGTAACGAAGAGGATTTGAAAGCAAGGCAGAATTGTAGGAAACAGATTTCAGGAGGGAGATTCGAATCGCCTTTAAAGCACAGGAAAGGCGGCAAAACCTCGACAATGATGCCCTTGGCCAAAACGGGCGTATGCATTTTTTCCTGAATATATTCAGGAAAAAACGCATACGCCCTTTTTGGCCAACCAAGCAACCTCAAAGGCAAATCATCTCTACAAAGAAGGCTCGATTCCCATCGGTCAAAAGGGCCATGCTGAATAAAGTGTCAAAAGCAGAAATGCAGGACAGGCCATGGAGAAACGGGAGCCTTGCTACGCTGATGGGCGGGATGTAAATTGCCAAGAGCCACTCTGGAGAAGTGTACGGTGTGTCCTGAAACATCTAAAAAACTCAGCTTAGAGAGCATAGGGCACTTCCACTCATGGGCGTATAAATTGGGAAAACTAAAAATCAGCAAGACACAGGCACCCCAAAGTTTAGGGCTGCTCTGTTGACAAGAACCTCCACTTCGTTACACCTTAAATATCTCAGGAAAGAAAAAATGGATAAAGAAGTTGTGGTCCTTATGTACAATGGACTATCACTCAGCCATGAAATCAACGTCACAAGGCTAGTAGCAGCATGATGAGTGGATTTAGGTACGACGATTCTAAGTGAAATAAGTCACACAGAAAAAGACACTTATCATAAGATATCACTTATAGAGGGAATGTAAAAACCGCTACCCTTGAACTGAATTACAAAACAGAACAGAGTCCCACGTTTAGAAAACACACTATGGCTGCTTAACGGGAAAGGTGAGGTGTGGTGATGCATAAAACAAGGGTTTCAAATGAGCTCAGATACCGTTCCATAAACCCAATATGTAATAGACAAGACGTACTCCTTGCTCAGTGAATTGGACTCAACACCCCCTATTCACCTCCCAAGAATATATCTGACAAGTAAGAATCTTAAAACCTATGTATTGATATCTCTCTGTAAGTGAGTCAAGTGGGTGTAAAGCGGCATAAACACAGCAGTAAAAAGCAGTTAAACCCCATTATAAAAATCAATTACTTTTAAAAACCCGTGAAACAAAGACAGTGAAAGAGAGAGAAATTCTTACAAAATTCGTTCAGGGGCTGTGATGCCACCTGGATTGACCATATCTAGACCCACAGCTTATTGAGACATAAGGGTGGACACTCTTGGGGCTGAGAGGTTTGGTGAGGTTGGGTGAGGAAACACAGACCCTTTAAAGTAATACTGCATGGTACCCATCCCATGGGTCCCAAATCTCCAGGTTCAAGGGCATCTTCCTACATCGAAAACATGCATGAGAAACCCAGAAGATGGTACACCGTGTGATCGGGAAAGGTTTCCAAAACGCACCTCTTTTCTCATCTCCTTGTGCTCGGGTTCGCCATTCCAGCCGCTTTACTAGCAATCTCCCTCCTTGGAGAATCAGCACCTTTAACCTCCTGTTCCGTACAGGTTGCAATTTGTCCTGAGGATGAACGGGAAGAGGGGGAACCAATGAGAGACTAGCTCTAGGTATCGGGACAGGCACAGGTCACTCTATTTTCCCATCAGGAAGAAGAATTAACCACAGGCTCAGCCTGCCGCCCGGGACCAGAATAGGGCCTGAAGCAATCCTGCGCTTTTGCGGCCAGCTCCCAAGAAAGTGAGTTGAAAAATGGAGCTAAGGGGCACTGCAATTCACAAACCTGCAGACTTATAAATGATAACTCTCGTCCACAAATATATTGAGGGAAGGTAACGAAGAGGAATGGAAAGCAAGGCAGA